>NC_041392.1:285774981-285797950 GCF_002162155.2 Triticum dicoccoides | reverse complement strand
GTAGGCGCGCCCCCTACCTCGTGGCTTCCTCCTTTATTTCTTGACGTAGGGTCCAAGTCTCCTGGATCATGTTCGTTCTGAAAATCACGTTCCCGAAGGTTCATTCCATTTGGACTCCGTTTGATATTCCTTTTCTGCGAAGCTCTGAAATAGGCAAAAAAAGCAATTCTGGGCTGGGCCTCCGGTTAATAGGTTAGTCCCAAAAATAATATAAAAGTGGATAATAAAGCCCAATAATGTCCAAAACAGTAGATAATATAGCATGGAGCAATCAAAAATTATAGATACGTTGGAGACGTATCAAGCATCCCCAAGCTTAATTCCTGCTCGTCCTCGAGTAGGTAAATGATAAAAAAGATAATTTTGATGCGGAGTGCTACTTGGCATAATTTTAATGTAATTTTTCTTAATTGTGGTATAAATATTCAGATCCGAGAGATTCAAGATAAAAGTTCATATTGACATAAAAATAATAATACTTCAACCATACTAACTAAGCAATTATGTCTTCTCAAAATAACATGGCCAAAGGAAGTTCAACCCTACAAAATCATATAGTTTAGTCATGCTCCATTTTTGTCACACAAGAATGCTCTCATCATGCACAACCCCGATGACAAGCCAAGCAATTGTTACATACTTTAGTAATCTCAAACCTATAAACTTTCACGCAATATATGAGCACGAGCCATGGACATAGGACTATGGGTGGAATAGAATATGATGATGGGGGTTATGTGGAGAAGACAAAAAAGGAGAAAGTCTCACATCAACGAGGCTAATCAATGGGCTATGGAGATGCCCATCGATTGATGTTAATGCAAGGAGTAGGGATTGCCATGCAACGGATGCACTAGAGCTATAAATGTATGAAAGCTCAACAAAAGAAACTAAGTGGGTGTGCATCCAACTTGCTTGCTCACGAAGACCTAGGGCACTTGAGGAGGCCCATTGTTGGAATATACAAGCCAAGTTCCATAATGAAAAATTCCCACTAGTATATGAAAAGTGACAAAACAAAAGACTCTCTATCATGAAGATTATGGTGCTACTTTGAAGCACAAGTGTGGCAAAGGATAGTAGCATTGTCCCTTCTCTCTTTTTCTCTTTTTTTTGGGCCTTCTCTTCTTCTTTTTTAGGGCCTTTCTCTCCCCCTTTTTTTTAATTCGTCACTTGGGACAATGCTCTAGAAAATGATTATCATCACACTTCTATTTATTTACAACTCAATGATTACATTTCGATGCTAGAACAAAAGATGACTCTATATGAATGCCTCTGCGGTGTACCGGGATATGCAATGAACCAAGAGTGACATGTATGAAAGAATTATGAACGGTGGCTTTGCCACAAATACTATGTCAACTACATGATCATGCTAAGCAATATGACAATGATGAATGTGTCATGATAAACGGAATGGTGGAAAGTTGCATGGCAATATATCTCAGAATGGCTATGGAAATGCCATAATAGGTACGTATGGTGGCTGTTTTGAGGAAGATATAAGGAGGTTTATGTGTGAAAGAGCGTATCATATCACGGGGTTTGGATGCACCGGCGAAGTTTGCACCAACTCTCAATGTGAGAAAGGGCAATGCACGGTACCGAAGAGGCTAGCAATGATGGAAGGGTGAGAGTGCATATAATCCATGGACTCAACATTAGTCATAAAGAACTCACATACTTATTGCAAAAATCTACAAGTCATCAAAAACCAAGCACTACGCGCATGCTCCTAGGGGGATAGATTGGTAGGAAAAGACCATCGCTCGTCCCCGGCTGCCACTCATAAGGAGGAGAATCAAAGAATACCTCAGGTTTCAAATTTGTTACATAACGTTTACCATACGTGCATGCTACGGGACTTGCAAACTTCAACACAAGCATTTCTCAAATTCAAAACTACTCAACTAGAACGACTTTGATATTATTACCTCCATATCTCAAAACAATCATCAAGCATCAAACTTCTCTTAGTATTCAAAACACTCATAAGAAAAAAAATACTAATCTTGAATACCTAGCATATTAGGATTATTTAAGCAAATTACCATGCTATTTAAGACTCTAAAAATAATCTAAGTGAAGCATGAGAGATCAATATTTTCTATAAAACAAATCCACCACCGTGCTCTAAAAGATATAAGTGAAGTACTAGAGCAAAACTATATAACTTAAAAGATATAAGTGAAGCACATAGAGTATTCTAACAAATTCCAAATCATGTATGGCTTTCTCAAAAGATGTGTACAACAAGGATGATTGTGGTAAACTAAAAAGCAAATACTCAAATCATATAAGACGCTCCAAACAAAACACATATCATGTGGTTAAAAATATAGCTCCAAGTAAAGTTACCGATGGAAGTAGACGAAAGAGGGGATGCCTTCCGGGGCATCCCAAGCTTTGGCTTTTAGGTGTCCTTAGATTATCTTGGGGGTTCCATGGGCATCCCCAAGCTTAGGATCTTTCCACTCCTTGTTCCATAATCCATCAAATCTTTACCCAAAACTTGAAAACTTCACAACACAACACTTAAAGTAGAAAATCTCGTGAGCTCCGTTTGCGAAAGAAAACAAAAGACCACTTCAAAGTACTGTAATGAACTCATTCTTTATTTATATTGGTGTTAAACCTACTGTATTCCAACTTCTCTATGGTTTATAAACTATTTTACTAGCCATAGATTCATCAAAATAAGCAAACAACACACGAAAAACAGAATCTGTCAAAAACAGAACAGTCTGTAGTAATCTGTAACTAGCGCAAGATCTGTAACCCCAGAAATTCTAAAATAAATTGCTGGACGTGAGGAATTTATCTATTAATAATCAGCAAAAATAATTAACTAAAAAGCACTTTCCAAATAAAAATGGCAGCAGTTCTCATGAGCGCTAAAGTTTATGATTTTTACAGCAAGATAATAAGACTTTCCCCAAGTCTTCCCAACTGTTCTACTTGGCACAAACACTAATTAAACACAAAAAACACAACCAAAACAGAGGCCATGTAAATTATTTATTACTAAACAGGAGCAAAAAGCAAGGAATAAAAATAAAATTGGGTTGCCTCCCAACAAGCGCTATCGTTTAACGCCCCTAGCTAGGCATAAAAAGCAAGGTTAGATCTAGGTATTGCCATCTTTGGTTTTCAACTTTTTAGCGGAATCAAGCTCGAATCCGGGAGGTTCTTTACGTTTCCCTACATATTCTGAAATTTTAGATCTAAAGAACACAACTGCTTATTGCAAAGAGCAATCAACATATTCATGCAGTGAATATTTCCGTTGACGTTCTTAAGAGGTTCAAGAGACTTCTGTAAAATCGTAACTTCACAATTTTTTTCAAAAACTTGTGTCTCTTCCTGGGTAGGATGAGGCCCCTTTTGTTGAGGTAGTGTTCCCACTATACCATCTATAATTTCAAGCACAATATGGGGATCAATTTCAATAAAATTGCCTTTGGCAATGCAATCCAAGAGTTGTCTATGAGACATATTTAATCCAACATAGAAATTGCAAAGCAAAATTCTCAGGTTCACTTCAAAGGTACAGTTACGATAAGACTCCATTATCCTCAGCCAGGCATCTTTTAAGTTTTGTCCTTGTCTTTGTTTGAAGTGAAAGACTTCAAACTCAGGGGACGACGGAGTGGATAAGGGACTAGCCATAGCGACAAGCAAGCAATCCAACACAGAAGCAAACAAAAAGCTAGCGGGCAAAAAGAGGCAAATAGAGAAAGAGAGGGAGGATAGAGAGAGAGGGCGAATAAAATGGCAAGGGTGAAGTGGGGGAGAGGAAAACGAGAGGCAAACGGCAAATATTGTAATGCGGGAGATAAGGGTTGTGATGGGTACTTGGTACATTGACTTTTGCATAGACTCCTCGGCAATGGCGCCAGAAATGGCTCGTTGTCGGGAGTCAAATCTTGACTTGCGTGAACCTCCCTGGCAACGGCGCCAGAAATCTTCTTGCTACCTCTTGAGCACTGCATTGGATTTCCTTGAAGAGGAAAGGATGATGCAGCAAAGTAGCGTAAGTATTTTCCTCAGGTTTTGAGAACCAAGGTATCAATCCAGTACGAGGATGCGCGCGAGTCCCTCTTACCTGCACAAAACAAATAACTCCTCGCAACCAACGCGATAAGGGGTTGTCAATCCCTTCACGGTCACTTACGAGAGTGAGATCTGATAGATATTATAGGATAATATTTTTGGTATTTTTGTGGTAAAGATGCAAAGTAAAATAAAAGCAAAGTAAAAAAGCAAAGGAAATAACTAAGTATTGGAAGATTAATATGATGAAGATAGACCCGGGGGCCATACGTTTCACTAGTGGCTTCTCTCAAGATCATAAGTATTTTACGGTGGGTGAACGAATTACTGCTGAGCAATTGACCGAATTGAGCATAGTTATGAGAATATCTAGGTATGATCATGTATATAGGCATCACGTCCGAGACAAGTAGACTGACTCCTGCCTGCATCTACTACTATTACTCCACTCATCGACCACTATCCAGCATGCATCTAGAGTATTAAGTTCATGAAAACAGAGTAACGCCTTAAGCAAGATGACATGATGTAGAGGGATAAATTCATGCAATATGATAAAAAACCCATCTTGTTATCCTCGATGGCAACAATACAATACGTGCCTTGCTGCCCCTACTGTCACTAGGAAAGGACACTGCAAGATTGAACCCAAAGCTAAGCACTTCTCCCATTGCAAGAAAGATCAATCTTGTAGGCCAAACCAAACTGATAATTCGAAGAGACTTGCAAAGATAACAAATCATACATAAAAGAATTCAGAGAAGATTCAAATATTGTTCATAGATAATCTTGATCATAAACCCACAATTCATTGGTCTCAATAAACACACCGCAAAAAGAAGATTACATCGAATAGATCTCCACAAGAGAGGGGGAGAACATTGTATTGAGATCCAAAAAGAGAGAAGAAGCCATCTAGATGGATCCGAAGGTCTAAGGTAAACTACTCACACTTCATCAGAGAGGCTATGGTGTTGATGTAGAAGCCCTCCGTGATGGATGCCCCCTCCGGCGAAGCTCCGGTACAGGCCCCAAGATGGGATCTCATGGATACAGAAGGTTGCGGCGGTGGAATTAGGTTTTTGGCTCCGTATCTGGTCGTTTGGGGGTACGTAGGTATATATAGGAGGAAGGAGTACGTCGGTGGAGCAACAGGGGGCCCATAAGGGTGGAGGGCGCGCCTGGGGGGGTAGGCGCGCCCCCCTACCTCATGGCTTCCTCCTTTAATTCTTGACGTAGGGTCCAAGTCTCCTGGATCATGTTCGTTCCGAAAATCACGTTCCCGAAGGTTTCATTCAGTTTGGACTCCGTTTGATATTCCTTTTCTGCGAAACTCTGAATTAGGCAAAAAACAGCAATTCTGGGTTGGGCCTCTGGTTAATAGGTTAGTCCCAAAATTAATATAAAAGTGGATAATAATGCCCAATAATGTCCAAAACAGTAGATAATATAGCATGGAGCAATCAAAAATTATAGATACGTTGGAGACGTATCATGCATCGGTACTCCTCGCCTGCGTTGGTTTCCTTAGCACCAAAGAGGAAATAAGGACGATGCGCGCGCTGGCGCTCGCCTGGTGTCGATCGTCATGGCTCACGTCACGAGAGCCTCGTGAGGTTCGCCTCGCTTTGATATCTCCGCTCCTCATGAGCCTGTCCGACTAGGCCACTCCAGAGGAGGTCTTGGGTCGTCCGCCTCACGAGGCTTGGCCCCTCGCGAGGGTCTTGGATGCCTTGTTGATGAAGATGGGTCGTACAGCCTGCTAGCTTAGCCACGCCGCGGGCCGCGGGCAGGCAAGCCTAGGGACCCCCGTTCCCAGGACGCCGACAGTAGCTCCCGGGCCCAAGGTGCGCTCGGGCTCGGCTTCGCGGCGAAGCCAAGGGTCAAGCACGGAGCATGGCGGGCCCCAAAAGCCTGCGGCCTCGGTTGACGTGTGGCGGCTGATTGGACGTGGGCGTCTCCACTTCCCCATGCTGCCTCGGCAACTGCTCGACCTGACAAAAGGTTGGCGCAGGCAGCACTTTCCTTCATTGCTTCTCCCTTGCGTTGCTCCAGATCCCCTTCCTTGCTCTCCACCACCGCTATCTCCAGAACCGCCCCAATCTCATCCCGTAGCTGTGATCCATGGCGTTGGGCAAGGCCAAGGCTTCCATAGCGCCGGCTTGCTACAAGCCGGACCTTGAGGCGCCCACCGTCACGAAGAAGAGCCTCGCCTCCGTGCACCTGCTGATGGAGGGCGAGAGAAATGAGTGGGGGAAGACCGAGCTCCGGCTTGCCTCCGACGCGCCGGAGCCCGAGGAAAGCACCTTCTTCCCCTTCTTCTCGAGCAATGTCGCCGTCGGGTTGGTTCCTCCCTTCTCCGATTTCTTTTATGAAGTCCTCGACCACTACGGGCTGCACGCGTTGCATCTCCATCCCAACTCTGTCCTCCTCCTTTCCATATTCGCCTACTACTATGAGGCGTACCTAGGCATGATGTCGTCCGTGGTGCTCCTGCGCCATTTCTTCTTCCTCCGTGTCAGCAAGGGTAACATCTCTGGATGCGCTGACTTCATTGCATCCGGCAAAGCCAACTCGATCTTGAGTATCGGGAAGAGGGCCGACAACATTCGATCCAAGTGGGTCATGATGGACGCCAAGTGCGCCGATCCGCGTCTGGTGTTGCCCACGGCGGCGCCCTCTTTCCACGGGGGATGGACCAGGGCGGAGCTTGCTGATGAGCGGGCCTCGTCAGTGTTGGGGAAGATGGTCACCGACCTGAAACCGGGCAATGCGAGGGCGGCAAAGGTGACGGGTGTCATGCTTCTGAGGGAGTTCTTGACCCTGCGAGTAGCTCCACTCTAGGTGCATGCACGCCCCCTGTGGGAGCTTGAAGAAGAGGGGAACATGACCCGCCTAAGGCCGGGGGCCCTGCCTGACGATGAATTGGCTGCTGTCCTGCGCCTCATAGTTGGGGACAACCAGGAGTACCCACCAAGCGCCTTCATCCCCCTATTCCAGCGCAAGGATCGGGAGGAATTCGTTGCCTCCAGACCGACCTTTGATGCGCGTGGGTTGGTGCCGCCGGTGCTCCTGGGAGCCCCCGCGGCACCGAAACCGGTGGAGGTGTCTTCTGGCGAGCCCCGCGGGGAGGGGGAAGAGGAGGTGGACCCAGAGAAGACTCTGGCAGAGGTGTGGGAGACTTCCCCTCTGAGCAAGGCCGAGATCCTCCGCGCCCTTCCTGACGATGCCGAGGCCGATGCCCGCCAAAGGGAGAGGGTGCAGCCCCCCATCCCAATGAGGGGTAGGTCATCGTTGGTGCCTCGCGATGCCGCCTCCGCCCCGATGCTGTCAGGCTTCAGGCTTCCTAAGCGGAAGTAAGTCGCGGTGGATCAGTAAGTGTCTCAAGCTTCGCCTTTTCCCTGTTTGCACTCTTCATTTCCTGATGCTGACCCTTGGTTGGCTAGGCCGACGTCTTCTACGAAGAAGATGAAGGAAGATGCGGCGTCCATGCCTCCTTCCTCAGGGAAAGGTGGGAGCAGCGCCCGCATCTCCCCAGCTCGGTCGTCCTCGCGGGGCCAAGAAGAGCATCGCCACGTGGAACCAGCCCCCATGGCCCTGCTAGCTCCGGAAGTGCCAGTGCCTAGCGCGGCTGACGAGGTCCCATCTGCTCCAGAGGTTGCGGTCTCCCAGGCCCTGGTGATGATGTCGCCTCCTCCCACTGCTGCACCTCCACTTCCAGGTTCTTCTGCTCCTGCTGCTACTCTGGAACATGCTCTCTCGGGGATGACCTAGCTGCAGGCGGATCTCCTGGGCGCAGACCCACGCCTTGTAGCTAGGCGCTTGGAGTTGGCTTTAGGCTGTCTCCATTCCGACTTGGTGGTTCGCATGGCGCTGGGCCAGGCCGCTGCGGCTTCTAAAAAGGAGAAGCAGAGTGCCGCCAACGCCGCAGCCGGTCGTGAGATGGCTTTGAAAGACGCCGAGGTCGCCCATGACCGCTACCAGGCGCTGGAGGACGAATTGCAGGGCCTACGCACCAAGCTCGCCGAAGAAGCACGCTGCCACCAAGCGAAGGAGGGGGAATGAAGGCCCGGGAGGACGCCGTGAAGAACCGTGATGCCGAGCTGGCGGAGTTGGGGCGGATGCAGGCCACCGAGCGCAACCGGTTGGAAGAGCTGGAGCGGGAGGCGAAGGCGAGGGAGGCTGATCTCGACGCCAAGGCGCGAGTCCTGATCGAAGACCGTGCGGCCTTTGCCGGTCTCGAGAAGAGGTCCCGCAAGGCACTGAAGACGCTTTACGAGCACGTCCTGGAGAGGTCACTGGCCACCGACGAGGACGGCCCCGCTCAGCTGCTTCCTCTCTTGGTGCAGGCGCTCAAGGAAGTCGTTGACGGCGTTGTTCCTATGGCGGAGGTGGAGGCTCGCGTCCTGTCTTCAACTGTATTGACTCGCGTCTTCAGCCACATGCACCTTCGCAACCCCGATGCTTACCTTGACGAGCTGCTGGAGCCTGTGGCTGAAGTCCAATCACTAGTAGAAAAAGGGTCTTCAGTCCCGGTTCATAAGGGCCTTTAGTCCCGGTTCTGGAACCGGGACTAAAGGGTCGGTACTAATGCCTATCCCTTTAGTCCCGGTTCAATCCAGAACCGGGACTAAAGGGCGCGGCCACGTGGAGCTCCACCTTTAGTCCCGGTTGGTAACACCAACCGGGACTAAAGGAAATTTTAAAAAAAAAATTGAAATTTTTTTTGAATTTTTTTTATTTTCAAATTTCTGAATTATTTTAACCTCTAGTCTGTAATCACCACCCCTCATCACTTCTCAATTTATCCTCTAATCACCCCTCATCATTCCAAATCATCTAACTTCCTGAACGGTCACCCATCCTCCCACTCCCCCAGCCTGAGCACGCTTAACTTCCGGGTTCTATTCTCCCTCGCTCCAAGTCTGCACTTGTTGTTTTCCTGACAATACTAAGATGTCAATCCTATTAACCTTCAGGAATTTTGCTTGAGCATGACGTGACACATTTCATAGTTTTATTTTGAAACTATTGTTTTAAAAAACAATAATTATTTAGTAACACTAATATTTCTTGAATAATTAGTTTGACCATTGTTTGACCACAGTTTGACCACAGTTTGACCAGATTTGACCAAAATTGAAATAACAGAAATAATTATTTAGTAACACTAATATTCTAGAAAAATTAGTTTGACCATTGTTTGACCACAGTTTGCCCACTATTTGAATTGTTTTCGATTTTTTTCACTCTAGATCTTAAAAGCCCCGTAACTTTTTTCTATTAGGTTTTTGAGGATTTTGAAAATGTTTAACAGGGTTCCCCCAGTTAAATTCGGATGTAACTTTTCGAGTAGATGATTTTTCATATAAAAAACTTTTTCATCCGAGTTAGTATGCAAAAGTTATGCCCATTTTTACAAATTTCAGAGAGATTTTGCAAATAAAGTCAAAATTCACATTTGCAAATTTTCCCAACAACTAGACCACATATCACATGGGAAACTTATTTTCTTTTATTTTTTTGACATTTCCATCATTTTCTTTTATTTTTTTTAAAACTGAAAAGGCGATCCACAGAGGGGGGGGGGGTACAGTTTGAAAATGGGACCTTTAGTACCGGTTCGTGGCACGAACCGGGACTAAAGGTCTCAACCCCATTAGTCCCGGTTCGTGCCTCAAACCGGGACTAAATGTCTATTCTTTAGTCCCGGTTTGAGGCATGAACCGGGACCAATGGTTGTGGGCTAGGAGCGAGGCCCATTGGTCCCGGTTCATCCCACCAACCGGGACCAAAAGGTCCAGATGAACTGGGACCAATGGCCCACGTGGCCCGGCCGGCCCCCTGGGCTCACGAACCGGGACCAATGCCCCCATTGGTCCCGGTTCTGGACTGAACCGGGACTAATGGGCTGACCCGGCCTGGACCAAAGCCCTGTTTTCTACTAGTGAATACGTGGCTGCCGCCACAGCTGTGCAAGGTCAGGTGGAGGCCTTGTTGGAGAAGTTCGGTGGCTTTGTCTCCGCTCCTCTGTCCGGCGATGTCGCCGATCCTGCAGCTGGTGGTGAAAGTGAAGACAACGTTGCTCACGAAGTGGCGCCTTCCGCAGGTGATGGCGGCGTCTAGGGGTGACCTGCGGCTACTCTCCTGTTTCGTTCCTGCAACATGCATTAGGCCTTGGGGAGGCGTTTAGACTTTTCATTTGGTATCATGAGGACAACGTGTGAGGACAATGTGTTTCTAATATTTGCTTCGAGATTTTGTGATTTCCTTCCTATTTGCTTTGCATTCTGCATTGGCAGAACCCGGCCCCGCGCATACCTCAACCGCCATTGGGACGACTGGAAACCAGGACGGACCAAGGAGTGAGGGGCTACATGACCAGTAAGGCTCCTAAGTCGCGATGCTTAGGAGTCCCCCTTGACGTGCAAACAACTTATAGGGAGAGTTCGCGAGGATAGACTGATGTTCTACATCGGTAGGGCCCGGGCCCGCGCATACCTCAACCGCCATTGGGCCGACCGAAGACCAGGATGGACCAAGGAGTGAGGGGCTACGTGACCAATTAGGCTCCTGAGTCGCGATGCTCAGGAGTCCCCCTTGGCATGCAAAAAATTTCCATACCTGCCCTCGCCGGGGCCTCGAGAGGGGCGCGCGACGCCCAGGTCCGAGAGACCTGGTTGGGTGGTGTGCACTTGGGTGTGGCCCGAGCACAGCCCTCGTGCGCAGCCCCCTCGTGTGGCTCTCCTGAAGGGAGGCGTTGCGGTGAGGACGGACGCTGCGCTCTGGGCTCCCTGAGGTTGGTATGACCATGGGGCCGCCTTAGTTGTTTATCACTAGCGCGGAGCATAGTGCTTCCGCTTGTGCACGGGCATAGCCGCTCCACGGCAGTGTCGGCGGCCAACGCGGATCATGGTTCTTCCACTAGTGCGTGGGATGGGGGCCCCCTTCGGGAGGAGCCCCCAGGGCGTGTACAGCCCCACCTTGACACGTGGCTTGCACGGCGGGGCTACGAGGTGTATTTGGGCACTCATGAGCCAGCGCGGGACCCACGAGGCCCTACCTCATGGCGGGTAGCGCCTGGTCTTGAGTCTTGGTGACTGTATGTTCCTGCAAGGCGGTCAGGTGCAAGCACTCTACGTCCCAGGTCCCAGCCCTCGAGCGAGCTCAGCCGCTGCTGGTATGCCAGGTCGTGATGCCGTGGTCAAGGCCAGGGGTGAGCGCTGGAGAGTGATAACCCACAAGTATAGGGGATCGCAACAGTTTTCGATAAGTAAGAGTGTCGAACCCAACGAGGAGCTAAAGGCAGAACAAATATTCTCTCAAGTTCTATCAACCACCGATACAACTCTACGCACGCTTGATGTTCGCTTTACCTAGAACAAGTATGAAACTAGAAGTACTTTGTAGGTGTTGTTGGATAGGTTTGCAAGATAATAAAGAGCACGTAAATAAAAAGTAGGGGCTGTTTAGATAAAGACACAACTAAGTTAGGTTTAGTAAAGAGCTTGTTGTTACGAGAAATTTATTTGTCCCTAGGCAACCGATAACTAGACCGGTAATCATTATTGCAATTTTATATGAGGGAGAGGCATAAGCTAACATAATTTCTCTACTTGGATCATATGCACTTATGATTGGAACTCTAGCAAGCATCCACAACTACTAAAGATCATTAAGGTAAAACCCAACCATAGCATTATAGTATCAAGTTCTCTTTATCCCATACGCAACAACCCAGAAAAAGGTCTTGATAACCCACAAGTATAGGGGATCGCAACAGTTTTCAATAAGTAAGAGTGTTGAACCCAACGAGGAGCTAAAGGAAGAACAAATATTCCCTCAAGTTCTATCGACCACCGATACAACTCTACGCACGCTTGACGTTCGCTTTACCTATAACAAGTATGAAACTAGAAATACTTTGTAGGTGTTGTTGGATAGGTTTGCAAGATAATAAAGAGCACGTAAATAAAAAGTAGGGGCTGTTTAGATAAAGACACAACTAAGTTAGGTTTAGTAAAGAGCTTGTTGTTACGAGAAAGTTATTTGTCCCTAGGCAATCGATAACTAGACCGGTAATCATTATTGCAATTTTATATGAGGGAGAGGCATAAGCTAACATACTTTCTCTACTTGGATCACATGCACTTATGATTGGAACTCTAGCAAGCATCCGCAACTACTAAAGATCATTATGGTAAAACCCAACCATAGCATTATAGTATCAAGTCCTCTTTATCCCATACGCAACAACCCCCTTACTCGGGTTTGTGTTTCAGTCACTCACGCAACCCACCATAAGCGAATCGTGAACGTATTGCAACACCCTACAGCGGGGATCCCTCATGCTTGCGTGACACGGAGAGCACCATAGGACAACACCAATAATAAAACATGCAACTCAAACCAATCACGGTCATCTTATAACCCATAAGACAAAACGGATCTACTCAAACATCATAGGATAGCCATACATCATTGGGAAATAATATATAACGTTGAGCACCATTTTTAAGTAGAGATTATAGCGGGTAAGAGAGGGGTTACACCGCTGCATAGAGGGGTGAAGAGTTGGTGATGATGGCGGTGAAGTTGTTGGTGAAGATTGCGGTGATGATGATGGCCCCCGGTGGTACTCCGGTGCCACCGGAAGCAAGGGGGAGAGGGGGCCCCTCCTTCTTCTTCTTCATTGACCTCCTCCCTAGATGGGAGAAGGGTTTCCCCTCTGGTCCTTGGCCTCCATGGCGTGGGAGGGGCGAGATCCCCTCCGAGATTGGATATGTCTCTCAGTCTCTCTCTGTTTCTGTGTTCTCAGATTCTACCCTTTCACCGTTTCTTATATCCCAGAGATCCATAACTCTGATTGGGATGAAATTTTAACACGATCTCTATTCGGATATTAGCTTTCTTGCGGAGAAAGAAGGGCATCAAGCCTTACGGGGTGGCCACGAGGGTCAGGGCGCGCCCCCTGCCTCGTGGGCCCCTCGAGCATCATCTGGCGTTGATTTCACTTCCCAAAAATCACATATATTCCAAAAAAATCTCTGTCCGTTTTTATCCCATTTGGACTCCATTTGATATGGATTTTCTGTGAAACAAAAACATGCAACAAACAGGAAATTGCACTGGATCAATATGTTAGTCTCAAAAATAGTATAAAAAGTTGCCAAAAGTATATGAAAGTTGTAGAATATTGGCATGGAACAATCAAAAATTATAGATACGATGGAGACATATCAGAGAGCCAGTAAGAGCTCCTGAGTCGCGATGCTCAGGAGCCCCCCTTTTGACGCGCAAGCGAATTGCACGGGGTGAATGTATCTATGGCGGGTGCCAATCGAGCAGGCGATAACCGTAGGCAAGTTAAGCAGGGAAGGCAGATCAGCTTGGGTAAATGCAGGAAGATACATGCCACTGGGTCCGGCCCGAGCGGCTTGGGGATGATGCAGCCCGAGGGGCGCCCCCAGCAAGGTAAGCTAAATACATAAGCAAATGGGATACATGCCATAGGGACGGACCCGCATAGCCTGGGAATAATGCATCCCAAGGGGCGCTCCCAGCTTAACGAGCTTGGAAGATGTCACCTAGTTCTGTAGACGAAGCAGAGTTGGTGTAGCTGAAGGCGTGCGTCGAAGAAAGGACTCCTCATGAGCCACCGGAGCCCTGAGCCTCGGGAGGCTCTGGGGGCTCAGGAGGCTTCCTGAAGACCGTCTCCATTCCCTCCAAGACGACGCGGTACCTGGCCTCTTGAGCTGTCAGGTCACGCTGCATGGCGTGCTGATAGGCCGACGCCACGCTCGTCAAACCGAGGGGCATGCGAACGTAGATGTGTGGCGGGCCCTCACAACGGCCCACATGCGAAGACCAGAAGCGCTCCTGAGACACGACCCTATTGAGCCCTGGGACGTCGATGCAGACACACAGCTCAGCACCCTCGCCTGGGTGGTGAGCTGCACCCTGTGAGCGGCTGTCGCCGCGCATGGCTCTTGTGTCTTGCAGTTCTTGTGTGGTCTTGGCGATGAACTCCTGAGCGGTGGGAACCCTTGCCCTACGTTCTCCTGAGGAAAACGTGCCACGTGGCATGCCTCCAAGTGGTGCCCAAGCGCCTCCCTCATGAGGTTGGCAAGGCCTGTGACCCTCCAGAAGAGAGCCCCCGAGCCCTGCCCGAGGAGGGCGCTGGGCGTGCCTTCCTGTGCGATGGAGGGAGGCGCCCCTGGGACGGACGCTGATCCTGACGAGGCTCCTGCCGCAACGCCACCCTCTTGAGGTCCTGCGCGGTGCGGCTGCTTCTTCTTGGGGATGGCCTCCGGAGGGCCCCCACTTCTGCTGTCGGGGTCGTCGATTGCTGCAGCTTGGAAGGCGCGCACAAGGGAGCGCACCGCATCCCTTTCTTCACATGGGACCGTGATGACCCCACCACTTCCAGGCATCTTGAGGATGTTGTAGCCGTGGTGGGTGACCACCATGAACTTTGCCAGGGCCGGATACCCGAGGATGGCATTGTACGGCAGGCGGATGTGTGCGACATCGAAGTCGATGAGCTTGGTGCGGTAGTTGTCGCGCGTGCGGAAGGTGACAGGCAGGCGGACCTGCCCTATCGGTGTGGTGGAGCCGTCGGTCACTCTTGAGAAAGGTTTGGTAGGTTGGAGCAGCTCATATGGCACTTGGAGGTTGTCGAAGGTGTCGACGAACAGGACGTTGAGCCCTGCACCGCCGTCGATGAGGGTCTTGGTAACCTGCACATTGCTGATGACTGGGGAACACAACATCGGGAGGACGCCGGAGGTGGCCATGCACTTGAGCTGATCTGCCGAGTCGAATGTGATGGCGCACTGGGACCACATGAGAGGGCGCGCGGCCTCAAGCTTGGGGAGCGCCACATTCACCTCGCGATCGAACCGTTTGAAGATGCGCTGAGAGGCTGGGGCCTGGGCGCTGCCCAAGATGCAGGCGATTGCACGCGGCTCCTGGAAGCCCCCAGCCCCCTCGTCCTGATGAAGGTCGTCGTTCCTTCTTAGTGGCGGTAGTGGAGGAAGACCAGTGTTGACTTGGGGGCGATCCTCACAGGGCTGGTCCCTCCAGGGCCCCTCGCGGGGATGGTCCTGCCAGCGGTCCTCACGAGGCATGTCGCGCCATTCCTGGCGCGGGCCACGGTCGTCCCAGCGTCCGCCTCCTCGTCCTCCTCCTCCTCCTCCACGGTCGTAGCCCCGGTCGCTCGCATAGGGCTCGGAGCTCTTGGAACTCGCTGGTGTTGTGGGTGTTCAGGTTGTGGAAGGCGCGGAATAGTCGGCTGTTCTTGTACGACTCGGGCCGATCTCTGCCCCGTTTGGTGTCGGGCTCCGCAGCTAGCACTACCGCTTCCTTGCGCTTCACATCCTTGGCCTTGGCTTTCTTCTCCTTTGTGCCTGCGGCTGGCATCTCAAGGAGGAAAAGGTGCCCCTCCTCAGCTCTTGTGCACTTGGTCGCCAGGTTGAACAGCTCCTGAGACGTGCAGAACTCCTCGTGGATAGCGAGCTCTTCCTTCATCTTGACGTCACGGACGTCGTCGGAGAACGCAGAGATGATGGCCTCATCCGTGACCTTGGGGATCTTGAGGCGGTGATGTTGAAGCGCTGGATGTACTTCTGGAGGGTCTCCCCTGGTTGTTGCTTGATGCGGCGTAGGTCGGTCGCGGCCGGCGGGCGGTCGCGAGTGCCCTAGAAGTTGGCGACGAAGCGGTCGCGCATCTCATCCCAGGAGGAGATCGAGCTGTGCTACGGGTTCAAGAGCCAGGTGCGGGCCCCATCCTTGAGAGCCATGGGAAACCAGTTCGCCATGACTTTCTCGTCACCGTTGGATGCTTCGATGCTCAGCTCATAGAGCTGTAGGACCTCCGTGGGGTCGGCGGTGCCATCGTAGCGAGGAGGCAGATCCGGCTTGAACTTGCCTGGCCAGGCGATGCTGCGCAGCTCAAGGGTGAAGGCACAGCAGCCGGCCGTGGTTACTGGGGCCCGCCTTGGAGGTGGAGCTTGGTCTTGTCGAGGTCCGCGCGGCACCGCCGCAAGCGGCGCACGGTCTTGACGAGGCGGCGCGAGAAGTGCGGGTGCAGCTTCTCGTGGCCGTGGGATTTCTTGGCAGCTTCTCTCTTCACGCGCGGACACCGGGCATGGTGGATCGCACCTCGGGGCCGCACGCCTTGGTGCCAAGGCGCCGTCTTCGGGCTGGGGTGGTGGAGGCGTGCCTCGGGCCTCGTCGCCCTTGGATGGCTGAGGGTGAAGCCGAGAGAGGGACGGCATCGAGGAGCCCCCTGCGGCGCGGACGAGCTCGGCGACACGGTCAAGTCACTCCTCGTAGAGGTCGTCGACTGGGCGGTAGCGCAGGAGCTCGTTTGCGGAGAGGAGTGTGGCCCACGCCTCCATGGGAGCGCGGTGTGCATGAGACGAAGAACCGGCTGGGGCCAGCGATGGAGTGGCGGTGCGGCCGTCCTGCCGCATCGAAGGATGCAGTGAAGATGCTTGCTGCTTGTTCCCCACCGGGCCAGTGGTAGCGTTGGTGGCGAGAGACGGAGAACGACGTGGTGGCCCGCCGATGGGAGCTGTCTGAGCAACGCGGGTGGTGAGGGCATCCCAACGCTCAGCTCGAGCACGGCGAGTGTCCGCCATGGAGACGATGGAGCTACGGGGAGACGAACTGATGGAGTGAAAGCTACGGCGCACCCCTACCTGGCGCGCCAAATGTCGGATGTGGGGTTCCGGCAAACCCTTAAGGTTCGAACACTGGGGTGCGCGCGAAGTCTTTTCCTCCCAGCGATCTATGCCCTAGCTCGCTAAGATCTCGCGGGCGAACTCGACACACTCGCAACGCAGAAAGTCACAAGATTTATACTGGTTTGGGCCACCGTTGTGGTGTAATACCCTACTCCGGTGTGGTGGTGGTAGATTGCCTCTTGGGCTGATGATGAACAATACAATGGGAAGAACAGCCTCCTGAGCTTGAGGTGTTCTTGTGCTAGGCTAACTTGTGTGGGTGAGAGTGATCGAATATGTCCCCTTTTTCCGCCTATGGTGGTGGCTAGTCCTACTTATAGAGGCCCTGGTCCTCTTCCCAAATACTGAGCGGGAAGGGAGCCAACAATGGCGGGAAAATTTGAAGGGGGACATCTAGTACAAGCTATCCTGACAAAAGGTGGTCTGCGCCTGCGAAAGGCTCTGGTGGTGACGCCGTCTTGGGCTCGACCATGACCTTCATCTTGCCGTCCTTCTGGTCTTGGTCTTGTTGCACCAAAATGGCAACCTTTGCCTGATGCCTCGGTACTCCTCGCATGCGCCGGTTTCCTTAGCACCAAAGAGGAAATAAGGACGCGGCGCGCCTGGCGCCCGCCTGGTGTCAATCGTCATGGCTCACCTCACGAGAGCCTCGTGAGGTTTGCCTCGCCTTGATATCTCCGCTCCTCGTGAGCCTGCCCGACTAGGCCACTCCAGAGGAGGTCTTGTGTCGTCCGCCTCGCGAGGGTCTTGGATGCCTTGTTGATGAAGATGGGCCGTATGGCCTGCTAGCTTAGCCACGCTGGAGGCCGCAGGCAGGCAAGCCTGGGGACCCCCGTTCCCAGGACGCCGACAGCCAGTGTCTACATCGGCGCAATGGCTTGGTCGGCCTGTCCTAGGGGAGGCGTACACGCTGCGACCACACTCGTGGTGGGGGCGGCCGGAGGGCGGCGGTTCGCCCCGGTCCGAGAGATGTTGCTGTGGCTGTGCCCATCGGTGGGGAGAAGGGCACAGATGGAATGGATCCCTCACCCGTACCTTGGGGAACGTGGCCGTCGGGGCGCTGCTGATGTGGCTCTCCTCCAGCACCCCCTCCTGCTGCGTCAGCCGTAGGGGAAGTGGTGGTGGCGTCGCCTGCTCCGACCACTTCCCTAGCAGTGTCCGCACCCTCGTACGCCTCCGAACCCCCGCAACGTTAGAGGCCGCGAGCGGCGGAGCCTTCCAGGTGGATGGATGAGCTGGAGGACCGGGCTTCTTCTTAGGCACCATGGTCGACGGCATCGCAATAGATGAAGATGGTGGTGAAGATGATGCGCTGCACACGCCTTCAGGTTCGCGCAAGCGAGCCCCCTACCAGGCGCGCCAAAGATGTCGCGGGAAACCATAGCCACCTATGGGACTAGGAGATCCCTTGCTGGTTCGGCAGGGGGGCGACGCGTTGCACAAAGAGCATACGAGCGTGGGGGCAGTGCGGTAGAGATCACACGGGCAATTTACCCAGGTTCGGGCCGCCGCGAGCATAAAACCCTACTCCCGCTTTGGTGGATTAATAGTGGAAAAGGTGGTGGTGGAGCGCAGTACACTTGCCCGGTAGGGGTTGCCTTAGGCAGCAGCGACTACACGCATGTGGAGGTGTGAGTTATCCAACCTTCTCGCCCTTTCTATGGTTGCCATGTGCCTCCTTTTATAGATCAAGGGGTAACCACAGTGGAAAAGTAGTCATTATGCACTGATAAGATAGCAAACAATGCTATCATACCTAACTATGCGGGCTGACTGTGCACATTAAATGTACCGCTTAACGTCACATTGTTGGTTGCCTGATACGTCTCCAACGTATCTATATTTTTTTATTGTTACATGTTGTTATATTATCAATCTTGGATGTTTTATAATCATTTTATAGTCATTTTATATCATTTTTTGGTACTAACCTATTGACATAGTGCCAAGTGCCAGTTGCTATTTTTGCATCTTTTTTACATCGCAGTAAATCAATACCAAATGGCGTCCAAATACCAGAAAACTTTACGGAGATTTTTTATGGACCAGAAGACACCTAATGGGCCAAGGCTGCGCCCAGGGGTGCTCCAAGGAGAGCACAACCCACCAAGGCGCGCCAGGAGGCCCAGGCGCGCCCTGGTGGATTGTGCCCATCGGACCGCCTCTTTGCTCTATAAATACCCCAATATTCCAGAAACCCTAGGGGAGTCGACGAAAATCAATTCCAGCCACCACAGAGTCCAGAACCACCAGATCCAATCTAGACACCATCACGGATGGGGTTCACCACCTGCATTGATGCCTCTCCGATGATGCGTGAGTTGTTCGTTGTAGGACTTTGGGTCCGTAGTTAGTAGCTAGATGGCTTCCTCTCTCTCGTTTGATTCTCAATACAATGGTCTCTTGGAGATCCATATGATGTATCTTTTTTTGCGGTGTGCTTGCTGGGATCGGATGAACTTCGAGTTTATGATTAGATCTATCTTTTTATATCCATGGAAGTATTTGAGTTTCTTTGATCTCTTTTATGCATGATTGCTTATAGCCTCGTATTTCTTCTCTGATATTTGGGTTTTGTCTGGCCAACTTGATCTATTTATCTTGCAATGGGAAGAGGTGCTTTGTAGTGGGTTCGATCTTATGGTGCTTAACCCCAGTGACAGAAGGGGAACCAACACGTATGTATCATTGCTACTAAGGATAAAACGATGAGGTCTATCTCTACATAGATAGAACTTGTCTACATCATGTCATCGTTCTTATTGCATTACTCCGTTTCCCCATGGAGTTAATACACTAGATGCATGCTGGATAGCGGTCGATGTGTGGAGTAATAGTAGTAGATATAGGCAGGAGTCGGTCTACTAATCTTGGACGTGATATATTTGTAATGATCATTGCCGGGATATCGTCATGAGTATTTGAAGTTTTATCAATTGCCCAACAGTAATTTGTTTACCTACCATTTGCTATTTTTCTCAAGAGAAGCCACTAGTGAAACCTACGGCCCCCGGGTCTCTTTCTCATATTATTTGCCTTTGCGATCTATTTTATTTGCCTTTTATTTTCAGATCTATTTAATCCAAAAATACAAAAATACCTTGCTGAAATTTATTTTATTTGGCGTTCTATCTATCAATATTTACAACTCTCTCACATCCGTTTGCCCATCTTGGAGCGCCGCTACCCGAAAGGGATTGACAACCCCTTTTACACATGGGTTGCGAGTAGTTGTTATTTTCTTGTAGGTGTTGTTTATGTTGTGTTGCTTGGTTCTCCTACTGGTTCGATAACCTTGGTTTCATATATGAGGGAAATACCTACCGCCGTTGTGCTGCATCATCCCTTCCTCTTTGGGGAAATACGGACGTAGCTTCAAGCAACATCAAAAGGAATTTCTAGCGCCGTTGCTGGGGAGGATCTTCAACATATACTGTTGGAAATATGCCCTAGAGGCAATAATAAAAGCATTATTATTATATTTCCTTGTTCATGATAATCGTCTTTATTCATGCTATAATTGTGTTATCCGGAAATCGTAATACATGTGTGAATAACAGACACCAACATGTCCCTAGTGAGCCTCTAGTTGACTAGCTCGTTGATCAACAGATAGTCATGGTTTCCTGACTATGGACACTGGATGCCATTGATAACGAGATCACATCATTGGGAGAATGATG
This sequence comes from Triticum dicoccoides, assembly GCF_002162155.2. Classification (NCBI taxonomy): domain Eukaryota; kingdom Viridiplantae; phylum Streptophyta; class Magnoliopsida; order Poales; family Poaceae; genus Triticum; species Triticum dicoccoides. The sequence goes on along the minus strand of NC_041392.1, from coordinate 285,777,462 downwards.
TGATGGACAAGACCCAATCCTAAACATAGCACAAGATCGTATAGTTCGTTTGCTAGAGTTTTCCAATGTCAAAGTATCTTTTCCTTAGACCATGAGATCGTGTAACTCCCGGATACCGTAGGAGTGCTTTGGGTATGCCAAACGTCACAACGTAACTGGGTGACTATAAAGGTAGACTACGGGTATCTCCGAAAGTGTCTGTTGGGTGACATGGATCAAGACTGGGATTTGTCACTCCGTATGACGGAGAGGTATCACTGGGCCCACTCGGTAATGCATCATCATAATGAGCTCAAAGTGACCAAGTGTCTGGTCACGGGATCATGCATTACGGTACGAGTAAAGTGACTTGCCGGTAACGAGATTGAACGAGGTATTGGGATACCGACGATCGAATCTCGGGCAAGTAACATATCGATAGACAAAGGGAATAGCGTACGGGATTGATTAAATCCTCGACATCATGGTTCATCCGATGAGATCATCGTGGAGCATGTGGGAGCCAACATGGGTATCCAGATCCCGCTATTGGTTATTGACCGGAGAGTTGTCTCGGTCATGTCTGCTTGTCTCCCGAACCCGTAGGGTCTACACACTTAAGGTTCGGTGATGCTAGGGTTATGAAGATATGTATATGCAGAAACCGAATGTTGTTCGGAGTCCCGGATGAGATCCCGGACGTCACGAGAAGTTCCGGAATGTTCCGGAGGTAAAGAATTATATATAGGAAGTGCTATTTCGGGCATCGGGACAAGTTTCGGGGTTATCGGTATTGTACCGGGACCACCGGAAGGGTCCCGGGGGTCCACCGGGTGGGGCCACCTGTCCCGGGGGGCCACATGGGCTGTAGGGGGTGCGCCTTGGCCTAGATGGGCCAAGGGCACCAGCCCCTATAGGCCCATGCGCCTAGGGTTTCCACCATGGAAGAGTCCATGTGGTGGAAGGCACCCCTAGGTGCCTTTGGGGGGAGGGAAACCTCCCCTTGGCCGCCGCCCCCCCTAGTAGATGCCATCTACTAGGGCCGGCGCCCCCCCCTTGGCACCCCTATATATAGTGGGGGGGAGAGGAGGGATTTTACACCAGCCCCTGGCGCCTCCATCTCCCCCCGTTACGTCTCTCCCTCGTAGTCTCGGCGAAGCCCTGCTGCTGTGACGCCCTGCATCCACCACCACGCCGTCGTGCTGCTGGATCTTCATCAACCTCTCCTTCCCCCTTGCTGGATCAAGAAGGAGGAGACGTCTCCCGTCCCGTACGTGTGTTGAACGCGGAGGTGCCGTCCGTTCGGCGCTGGTCATCGGTGATTTGGATCACGTCGAGTACGACTACATCATCACCGTTCTTTTGAACGCTTCCGTGCGCGATCTACAAAGGTATGTAGATGCATCTAATCACTCGTTGCTAGATGAACTCCTAGATGATCTTGGTGAAACGAGTAGGAAATTTTTTGTTTTCTGCAACATTCCCCAACAGTGGCATCATGAGCTAGGTGTATGTGTAGTTCTTCTTGCACAAGTAGAACACAATTTGTTGTGGGCGTAGATTTGCCAACTTTCTTGCCGTTACTAGTCCTTTCTTGCTTCAGCGGTATTGTGGGATGAAGCGGCCCGGACCAACCTTACACGTACGCTTACGTGAGACCGGTTCCACCGACTAACATGCACTAGTTGCATAAGGTGGCTGGCGGGTGTCTGTCTCTCCTACTTTAGTTGGAGCGGAATCGATGAACAGGGTCCTTATGAAGGGTAAATAGAAGTTGACAAATCACGTTGTGGCTTTAACGTAGGTAAGAAAACGTTCTTGGTAGAACCCTAATTCAGCCACGTAAAACTTGCAACAACAATTAGAGGACGTCTAACTTGTTTTTGCAGCAAGTGGTTTGTGATATGATATGGCCAAAGTTGTGATGAATGATGAATGATCTATATGTGATGTATGAGATGTTCATGCTATTGTAATAGGAATCACGACTTGCATGTCGATGAGTATGACAACCGGCAGGAGCCATAGGAGTTGTCTTTATTTTTTTTGTATGACCTGCGTGTCATCAAGAAATGCCATGTAAATTACTTTACTTTATTGCTAAACGCGTTAGCCATAGTAGTAGAAGTAATAGTTGGCGAGCAACTTCATGGAGACACGATGATGGAGATCATGATGATGGAGATCATGGTGTCAAGCCGGTGACAAGATGATCATGGAGCCCCAAGATGGAGATCAAAGGAGCTATGTGATAATGGCCATATCATGTCACGCTTATTATTTGATTGCATGTGATGTTTATCATGTTTTGCATCTTGTTTACTTAGAACGACGGTAGTAAATAAGATGATCCCTCACAATAATTTCAAGAAGTGTTCCCCCTAACTGTGCACCGTTGCGACAGTTCGCTGTTTCAAAACACCACGTGATGATCGGGTGTTTTATTCAGACGTTCACATACAACGGGTGTAAGACAGATTTACACATGCAAACACTTAGGTT
>NC_041392.1:285702813-285774434 GCF_002162155.2 Triticum dicoccoides | reverse complement strand
AACTCGGATCATGTAATACTTAGATGACTGGAGGGATGTCTAATCTAAGTGGGAGTTCACTAATAATTTGATTAGTTGAACTTAATTATCATGAACTTAGTCTAAAATCTTTGCAATATGTCTTGTAGATCAAATGGCCAACGTAGTCCTCAACTTCAACGCGTTCCTAGAGAAAACTAAGCTGAAAGACGATGGCAGCAACTATACGGACTGGGTCCGGAACCTGAGGATCATCCTCATAGCTGCCAAGAAAGATTATGTCCTACAAGCACCGCTTGGTGACGCACCCGTTCTCCCTGCAGAACAAGATGTTATGAACGCTTGGCAGGCACGTTTCGATGACTACTCCCTCGTTCAGTGCGGCATGCTTTACAGCCTAGAGCCGGGGCTCCAAAAGCGTTTTGAGAGACATGGAGCATATGAGATGCTCGAAGAGCTGAAAATGGTTTTCCAAGCTCATGCCCGGGTCGAGAGATATGAAGTCTCCGACAAATTCTTCAGCTGTAAGATGGAGGAAAACAGTTCTGTCAGTGAGCACATACTCACTATGTCTGGGTTGCATAACCGCTTGACTCAGCTGGGAGTTAATCTCCCGGATGATGCGGTCATTGAGAGAATCCTCCAGTCGCTTCCACCAAGCTACAAGAGCTTTGTGATGAACTTCAATATGCAGGGGATGGAAAAGACCATTCCTGAAGTATTTGCTATGCTGAAATCAGCAGAGGTAGAAGTCAGGAAGGAACATCAAGTGTTGATGGTCAATAAAACCACTAAGTTCAAGAAAGGCAAGGGTAAAAAGAACTTCAAGAAGGACGGCAAGGAGGTTGCCGCGCCCGGCAAGCAAGCTGCCGGGAAGAAGCCAAAGAATGGACCCAAGCCCGAGACTGAGTGCTTTTATTGCAAGGGAAGCGGTCACTGGAAGCGGAACTGCCCTAAGTACTTAGCGGATAAGAAGGCCGACAAAACAAAAGGGGCTGCGGAATAAGCGGAAACTGGCAAAGGACGAGGTGACGATGCGCGTCGGGAATGGTTCCAAGGTTAATGTGATCGCCGTCGGCATGCTACCTCTGCATCTCCCTTCGGGATTAGTTTTAAACCTTAATAATTGTTATTTAGTGCCAGCTTTGAGCATGAACATTGTATCGGGATCTCGTTTAATTCGAGATGGCTACTCTTTTAAATCTGAGAATAATGGTTGTTCCATTTTTATGAGAGATATGTTTTATGGTCATGCTCCTATGGTGAATGGTTTATTCTTTATGAATCTCGAACGTGATGCTACACATGTTCATAATGTGAGTACCAAAAGAAGTAAGGTTGATAATGATAGTCCCACATACCTGTGGCACTGCCTCCTTGGTCACATAGGTGTCAAACGCATGAAGAAGCTCCATGCAGATGGACTTTTAGAGTCTCTTGATTATGAATCATTTGACACATGCGAACCATGCCTTATGGGTAAAATGACCAAGACTCCGTTCTCAGGAACAATGGAGCGAGCAACCGACTTATTGGAAATCATACATACTGATGTGTGTGGTCCGATGAGTGTTGAGGCTCGCGGTGGCTATCGTTATGTTCTCACCCTCACTGATGATTTAAGTAGGTATGGGTATATCTACTTAATGAAAGACAAGTCTGAAACCTTTGAAAAGTTCAAGGAATTTCAGAGTGAGGTTGAAAATCAACGTGACAGGAAAATCAAGTTTTTACGATCAGATCATGGAGGAGAATACTTGAGTCACGAGTTTGGGGCACACTTAAGAAAATGTGGAATAGTTTCACAACTCACGCCGCCTGGAACACCTCAGCGTAATGGTGTGTCCGAACGTCGTAATCGCACTCTATTAGATATGGTGCGATCTATGATGTCTCTTACCGATTTACCGCTATCTTTTTGGGGCTATGCTTTAGAGACTGCCGCATTCACTTTAAATAGGGCTCCGTCGAAATCCGTTGAGACGACACCGTATGAATTATGGTTTGGGGAGAAACCTAAGCTGTCGTTTCTAAAAGTTTGGGGATGCGATGCTTATGTCAAGAAACTTCAACCTGAAAAGCTCGAACCCAAGTCGGATAAATGCGTCTTCATAGGATACCCAAAAGAAACTATTGGGTACACCTTCTACCTCAGATCCGAGGGCAAGATCTTTGTTGCCAAGAATGGGTCCTTTCTGGAGAAAGAGTTTCTCTCGAAAGAAGTAAGTGGGAGGAAAGTAGAGCTTGATGAAGTATTACCTCTTGAACCGGAAAATGGCGCAACTCAAGAAAATGTTCCTGAGGTGCCTGCACCGACTAGAGAGGAAGTTAATGACAATGATCAAGATACTTCTGATCAAGCCCCTACTGAAATTCGAAGGTCCACAAGGACACGTTCCGCACCAGAGTGGTACGGCAACCCTGTCTTGGAAATCATGCTGTTAGACAACGGTGAACCTTCGAACTATGAAGAAGCGATGGCGGGCCCGGATTCCGACAAATGGCTAGAAGCCATGAAATCCGAGATAGGATAAATGCATGAAAACAAAGTATGGACTTTGACTGACTTGCCCATTGAGCGGCGAGCCATAGAAAATAAATGGATCTTTAAGAAGAAGACAGACGCGGATGGTAATGTGACCATCTATAAAGCTCGGCTTGTCGCTAAGGGTTATCGACAAGTTCAAGGGGTTGACTACGATGAGACTTACTCACCGGTAGCGAAGCTGAAGTTCGTCCGAATCATGTTAGCAATTGCCGCATTCTATGATTACGAAATATGGCAAATGGACGTCAAAACGGCATTCCTTAATGGTTTCCTTAAGGAAGAATTGTATATGATACAGCCGGAAGGTTTTGTCGATCCTAAGAATGCTGACAAAGTGTGCAAGCTCCAACGCTCGATTTATGGGCTGGTGCAAGCATCTCGGAGTTGGAACATTCGCTTTGATGAGATGATCAAAGCGTTTGGGTTTACACAGACTTATGGAGAAGCCTGCGTTTACAAGAAAGTGAGTGGGAGCTCTGTAGCATTTCTCATATTATATGTAGATGACATACTTTTGATGGGAAATGATATAGAACTCTTGGACAGCATCAAGGCCTACTTGAATAAAAGTTTTTCAATGAAGGACCTTGGAGAAGCTGCTTATATATTAGGCATCAAAATCTATAGAGATAGATCGAGACGCCTCATAGATCTTTCACAAAGCCCATACCTTGATAAGATATTGAAGAAGTTCAATATGGATCAATCCAAGAAGGGGTTCTTGCCTGTGTTACAAGGTATGAAATTGAGCTTAGCTCAATGTCCGACCACGACAGAAGATATGGAAGAGATGAGCGTCATCCCCTATGCCTCAGCCATAGGTTCTATTATGTATGCCATGCTCTGTACCAGACCCGATGTTAACCTTGCCGTCAGTTTGGTAGGAAGGTACCAAAGTAATCCCGGCAAGGAACACTAGACAGCGGTCAAGAATATCCTGAAGTACCTGAAAAGGACTAAGGAAATGTTTCTCGTTTATGGAGGTGACGAAGAGCTCGTCGTAAAGGGTTACGTCGACGCTAGCTTCGACACAGATATGGATGACTCTAAGTCACAAACCGGATACGTGTATATTTTGAATGGTGGGGCAGTAAGTTGGTGCAGTTGCAAGCAAAGCATCATGGTGGGATCTACATGTGAAGCGGAGTACATGGCAGCCTCGGAGGCAGCACATGAAGCAATATGGGTGAAGGAGTTCATCACCGACCTAGGAGTCATACCCAATGCGTCGGGGCCAATCAAGCTCTTCTGTGACAACACTGGAGCTATTGCACTTGCCAAGAAGCCCAGGTTTCACAAGAAGACAAGGCACATCAAGCGTCGCTTCAACTCCATTCGTGAAAATGTTCAAGATGGAGACATAGAGATTTGTAAAGTACATACGGACCTGAATGTAGCAGATCCGTTGACTAAACCTCTCCCTAGAGCAAAACATGATCAACACCAGAATTCCATGGGTGTTCGATTCATCACAATGTAACTAGATTATTGACTCTAGTGCAAGTGGGAGACTATTGGAAATATGCCCTAGAGGCAATAATAAAAGCATTATTATTATATTTCCTTGTTCATGATAATCGTCTTTATTCATGCTATAATTGTGTTATCCGGAAATCGTAATACATGTGTGAATAACAGACACCAACATGTCCCTAGTGAGCCTCTAGTTGACTAGCTCGTTGATCAACAGATAGTCATGGTTTCCTGACTATGGACACTGGATGTCATTGATAACGAGATCACATCATTGGGAGAATGATGTGATGGACAAGACCCAATCCTAAACATAGCACAAGATCGTATAGTTCGTTTGCTAGAGTTTTCCAATGTCAAAGTATCTTTTCCTTAGACCATGAGATCGTGTAACTCCCGGATACCGTAGGAGTGCTTTGGGTATGCCAAACGTCACAACGTAACTGGGTGACTATAAAGGTAGACTACGGGTATCTCCGAAAGTGTCTGTTGGGTGACATGGATCAAGACTGGGATTTGTCACTCCATATGATGGAGAGGTAGCACTGGGCCCACTCGGTAATGCATCATCATAATGAGCTCAAAGTGACCAAGTGTCTGGTCACGGGATCATGCATTACGGTACGAGTAAAGTGACTTGCCGGTAACGAGATTGAACGAGGTATTGGGATACCGACGATCGAATCTCGGGCAAGTAACATATCGATAGACAAAGGGAATAGCGTACGGGATTGATTAAATCCTCGACATCGTGGTTCATCCGATGAGATCATCGTGGAGCATGTGGGAGCCAACATGGGTATCCAGATCCCGCTGTTGGTTATTGACCGGAGAGTCGTCTCGGTCATGTCTGCTTGTCTCCCGAACCCGTAGGGTCTACACACTTAAGGTTCGGTGACGCTAGGGTTATGAAGATATGTATATGCAGAAACCCGAATGTTGTTCGGAGTCCCGGATGAGATCCCGGACGTCACGAGAAGTTCCGGAATGTTCCGGAGGTAAAGAATTATATATAGGAAGTGCTATTTCGGGCATCGGGACAAGTTTCGGGGTTATCGGTATTGTACCGGGACCACCGGAAGGGTCCCGGGGGTCCACCGGGTGGGGCCACCTGTCCCGGGGGGCCACATGGGCTGTAGGGGGTGCGCCTTGGCCTAGATGGGCCAGGGGCACCAGCCCCTATAGGCCCATGCGCCTAGGGTTTCCACCATGGAAGAGTCCATGTGGTGGAAGGCACCCCTAGGTGCCTTTGGGGGGAGGGAAACCTCCCCTTGGCCGCCGCCCCCCTAGTAGATGCCATCTACTAGGGCCGGCGCCCCCCCCCCCTTGGCACCCCTATATATAGTGGGGGGAGAGGAGGGATTTTACACCAGCCCCTGGCGCCTCCATTTCCCCCCGTTACGTCTCTCCCTCGTAGTCTCGGCGAAGCCCTGCTGCTGTGACGCCCTGCATCCACCACCACGCCGTCGTGCTGCTGGATCTTCATCAACCTCTCCTTCCCCCTTGCTGGATCAAGAAGGAGGAGACGTCTCCCGTCCCGTACGTGTGTTGAACGCGGAGGTGCCGTCCGTTCGGCGCTGGTCATCGGTGATTTGGATCACGTCGAGTATGACTACATCATCACCGTTCTTTTGAACGCTTCCGTGCGCGATCTACAAAGGTATGTAGATGCATCTAATCACTCGTTGCTAGATGAACTCCTAGATGATCTTGGTGAAACGAGTAGGAAAATTTTTGTTTTCTGCATCGTTCCCCAACATATACCAGGTTCCTAATCACAAATATCATCTCCTCGCAATTTTCATTATTTTCCATTTGCCTCTCGTTTTCCACTCCCCCACTTCACAAAAATTTGCCGTTTTATTCGCCCTCTTTTTCATTCGTCTTTTTCTCGTTCGATCTTATGTTTGGTTGTGTTGCCATGTGCCTTCTATATGCTTGCATCTTCGCTTGCTAAAAATCTATTGATATGGATCCTCATCCACTTGCTAATCTTTTTAAAATATCCAATCAGGATGAACCAATTGCTAGTGAGTTGAGTGCACTAGATTATCTTTATGAAGTTTTGCTTGAGATTCGTGAATCTGAAAATTGTGATGAAGAAATTTATGAAGTGATTCATGATAGCTCATTGAATGAAAAGCATGATTGCAATGATTTACTATAAATTCTATTAATGTCAATTGTGCTAATAATATGCAAAACCCCAAGCTTGGGGATGCTAATTTTGTTATGTCCACTACTTGTTGCAATGATCATGATTGGGGTGATGATTCTTATGATCTTGAAAATTTATTTATGCCTCATGATGAATATGTTTGCAATAATATTAAAAGTGGGTTCGTAAGAGTGTCAACTTTACCTAAAAATAATCCCACTATTTTGGAAGAGCGTCAACTTTGCATGCATGTGGATCATGAATAGAAAATTTATGTGATATTTATATTGTTGAATTTGAATATGATCCTACATGTAATTATTATGAGAGAGGAAAATATGGTCGTAGAAATTTCATTTTACTAAATTACCTCTCGTTATGTTGTGATTGCTATTGTTTCTTTCTTCTTCTTTGCATATGTTAGATGTTTCTTGTCTTGATGATTTGTTTTCTTATAAAATTCCTATGAATAGGAAGTATGTTAGACTTAAATGTGTTTGTCATATGCTTCATGATGCTCTCTTCGTATCAATTATTATCTTTTGTGTGAGCATCATTGAAATCTTATGCCTAGCTAGGGGCATAAAACAATAGCGCTTGTTGGGAGGCAACCCAATGAATAAAATTTATTTTTGATTTTTGCTTCCTGTTCTCGAGTGTTAGCACAATTATGCTACTATTATAATTGTGTTTTTTTGTGTTTTAATTAGTGTTTGTGCCAAGCAAAGCCTTTAGCATCTTCTTGGGTGATAGTTGTTTGATCTTGCTGAAAAACAGAAACTTTTGTGCTCACAAAAATAATTCTCATTTTTAACCATAGAGTGATAAAATACCCATTCCTATTGAAGTAGATCAATATACAAATTTCTCAGGCCTTCCTAATTTTTCAGAATTTTTCTACTTACAGAAGTATTTGAAACGTCCAGATTGCTAAAAATTGTTCTGTTTATGACAAATTCTGTTTTCTTTGCGTTGTGTGCTTGTTTTGATGGCTCTATGGTTTTCTTTGATGAGTTTTTGCCATAGAAAAGTTGGTATACAGTAGATATAATGCAAGAACAAAATATGAATTGGTTTGATACAACACTTATAGTAGTGATTTATTTTCTTATACTAGCGGATCTCACGAAGGTTTTGTTGAGTTTTGTGTGATTGAAGTTTTCAAGTTTTGGGTTATCTTACGATGGATGAAGGAATAAGAAGTAAGAAGAGCCTAAGCTTGGGGCTGCCCCAGCATCCCCCGTTATTATCCAAAAAAGAGCAAGCAACTAAGTGTGGGGATGCCCCCGAGTGGCATCCCCTCTTTCTTCTAACGACCATCGGTATTTTACTCGAAGCTATATTTTTATTCGTCACATACTATGTGTTTTGCTTGGAGCGTCTTGTATGATATGTGTCTTTGTTTGTTTTATTTTGTGTTTTAAGTCTTGATTCCTTGCTGGACACACCTATTTGAGAGATCCAAAATTATGTCACGACTTGTTAGAATTGCTCTCTATGCTTCACTTAAATTTTTATGAGTTGTGGACTTGCTCTAGTGCTTCACTTACATTTTTTTAGCATGGTGTGCTTTAGTATTTTTGAAGAAATGCTCTATTGCTTCACTTAGATTTATTTGAGAGTTAGTAAAATTTTCAAGAAATTCTCTCTTGCTTCACTTAAATTATTTTGATAGAAAGAAAGATTATGCTCATGATCTTGTTTGAGCTTATCAAAAGCAACATATGAAAATTAGTCCCAAAGTGATAGATATCCAAGAAGGATATAATAAAAAAATTCATGAAGATCATTGGACAAAATAAACTTGACTCTTAGTAATAGTTTTGAGATATGATGATGTGATATGTGAGTTATCTTGATGAGTAATTATGTTTTAGTAAGAATATTGGTGTTAAGGTTTGTGATTCCCGATGCAAGCACGAAAGTCAATAATTATGCAATGAAATTATATCCTACTCTTGGTGCATTATTCGGTGTTAGTTATGCTTAATGCTCGCTTATGAGATTATTCATTTCTTGGTTGGTCGCTTCTCAATCTTTTGCTAGCCTTCATTTTGCACCAAGTATGATCACTACTTGTCCATCCAAAAACATTTAAACCAGTTTTGCCACATGAGTCCACTATAACTACCTATATGCGGTATTCTCTTGCCATTCTAAGCAAATTTGTATGTGCCATCTCTAATTTTCAAAATAAACTTCTCTTTTGTGTGTTCGTTTCTCTTGCGGAGCGGCGAGGGGTGGCTAATATTTTCCATGCTAGATGTGTTATTCTCACGATGAGTGTTTATTCACTTGTCATTGCACGAGAGTAAGGCAAAGGTATTAGGGATGCCGAGTCCCGAAATGAAAAATGAATTTACTTTATGCTGTCAAATAATAAATTCCTTGGAAAGTGTTGGTATGGAAGGCACCCGCGGATATAGTTAGCCATGGAAAGTGAAAGTATGGTGGAAAAAGGAATAAACTTTATTTTCTGTTTGGGAACCGCCTATGATATATCTAGCATAGAAAGTGTTGGTAACTCTAAGTCATTTTCGTTGGTGGGATGGATACACCTCCCAAAATGTTTTTATCTCTAAGTTTTTCGCATTGAGCTCTGGCACCTCTACAAATCCCTACTTCCCTCTATGAAGGGCCTTTCTTTTACTTTATGCAATTTTTATTTTGAATTTGAGTCTCCATCTTCTCTTATAAAGCACCAACTAGGAGGCACTATGATCGTACTTGAGCATTGGGTGTAGTTAATATGCGAGTGTGTTTCATGAATGGATCAATGAATGAGCATGATGGGCCATGGATAGCTTATTTTAGCATTAATATTTTGAAAGACATGGTTGCTTGTTGATATGCTTAAGTATTTAAGTTATCATGTCAAAACTAGACTATTGCTTTGAACAATATAAAAGTCCAAATGTCCATGCTATGAAGAAAAGAATATGATATGAGATGATAGGCAGCATTCCACATCAAAAATTCTGTTTTTATCACTTACCTAATCGAGGACGAGTAGGAGTTAAGCTTGGGGATGCTGATATGTCTCCAATGTATCTATAATTTTTATTGTTCCATGCTGTTATATTATCAATCTTGGATGCATTATAATCATTTTATAGTCATTTTATATCATTTTTGGTACTAACATATTGACATAGTGCCAAGTGCCAGTTGCTGTTTTTTGCATGTTTTTTACATCGCAGAAAATCAATACCAAACGGAGTCCAAATGCCACGAAACTGTACGGAGACTTTTTATGGACTAGAAGACACCTAATGGGCCAAGGTTGCGCCTGGGGGGTGCTCCGAGGAGAGCACAACCCACCTGGGCGTGCCAGGAGGCCCAGGCGCGCCCTGGTGGGTTGTGCCCACCTCGGGTGCCCCCGGACCACCTCTTTGTTGTATAAATACCCCAATATTCTAGAAACCCTAGGGGAATCGACAAAAATCAATTCCAGCCGCCGCAGTGTCTAGAACCACCAGATCCAATCTAGACACCATCACGGATGGGGTTCACCACTTCCATTGGTGCCTCTCTGATGATGCATGAGTACTTGTTTGTAGACCTTTGGGTCCGTAGTTAGTAGCTAGATGGATTCATCTCTCTCGTTTGGTTCTCAATACAATGGTCTCTTGGAGATCCATATGATGTAACTCTTTTTGTGGTGTGTTTGTTGGGATCAGATGAACTTCGAGTTTATGATCAGATCTATCTTTTTATATCCATGAAAGTATTTGAGTTTCTTTGATCTCTTTTATGCATGAGTGCTTACAGCCTCGTATTTCTTCTTTGATATTTGGGTTTTGTTTGGCCAACTTGATCTATTTATCTTGCAATGGGAAGCGGTGCTTTGTAGTGGGTTCGATCTTACGGTGCTTGATCCCAGTGACAGAAGGGGAACCGGCACGTATGTATCGTTGCTACTCAGGATAAAATGATGGGGTCTATCTCTATATAGATAGATCTTGTATACATCATGTCATCGTTCTTATTGCATTACTCCATTTGCCCAAGAACTTAATACACTAGATGCATGCTGGATAGCGGTCGATGTGTGGAGTAATAGTAGTAGATATAGGCAGGAGTCGGTCTACTAATCTTGGATGTGATGCCTATGTAATGGTCATTGCCTGGATATTGTCATGAGTATTTAAAGTTCTATCAATTGCCCAACAGTAATTTTTTTACCCACCATTTGCTATTTTTCTCGAGAGAAGCCAGTAGTGAAACCTACAGCCCACGGGTCTCTTTCTCATATTATTTGCCTTTGCGATATATTTATTTGCCTTTTATTTTCAGATCTATTTAATCCAAAAATACAAAAATACCTTGCTGCAATTTATTTTATTTGGCGTTCGATCTATCAATATTTACAACTCTCTCACATCTGTTTGCCCATTTGGGGGCACCGCTACCCAAAAGGGATTGACAACCCCTTTTACACGTCGGGTTGCGAGTAGTTGTTATCTGTGTGCATGTGTTGTTTACGTTGTGTTGCTTGGTTCTCCTACTGGTTCGATAACCTTGGTTTCATATATGAAGGAAATACCCATCCGCTGTGATGCATCATCCCCTCCTCTTTGGGGAAATACCAACGTAGCTTCAAGCGACATCATTGCCCGGCAACGCATGTTGGGCTATCTTGCCAGCTCGGCGCCTGTTCTCTTGACATGTCGCGGGACGGGTGTCATCTGTGGGTTTCTTCTATAGGAAATGGCTGCCATGTGGTGAATTTCTGCCACTTAATCGCTTTGCGGCTTGACACCACACTGATTGACGACGTGGGTCGTGTTGGAGTCCTTGGTGAGGCGGCTCTGCATCCGTGAGCCCCGGCAGGCCCTGCCGGGGTGCCTTGGTTGTCTACATCTCGAGGTGGCCTCGCCCCTTGCCGGGATCGCCTGCCCGACAAGGGAGGCTTCTTCTCCTGACGATATCCTGATTCCTTGACTTGTTCTTGGTCCTCCTGATCTGCATGTTGGTCCTTTGAATCTCTTGGTTTCTTGTATTCTGACTTGGGCTGGTGCTTCAACCTTGTTCCCGTGCCTGTGCACAGTCTGGGCAATAGACCCAGGTTTTGTTGCACCAACAGTTGGACAGAGTGTATAGGGCATGGTTTGTGCAGTAGTTCGTCAAGGACTGTTCTAGATCCTGCTGGGGGTTTCTTCCTTTTCTCGGACGACTCATATTTAGCTGACTGGCGAGAGTGTGCGCGCTTCGCCCGAGCTCATCTGGATTCCTCGGCTTGGATTGACTTCATTTTCTCTTGCTGGGCCTGCCAAGCATCCTCCATGGCACAATATTTGCGCACAAGTGATACGTCTACAACGTATCTATATTTTTTTATTGTTCCATCCTATGAAAGTATCAATCTTGGTTGTTTTACATACATATACTAGCAACTTTATATCATTTTTTGGGACTAACCTATTGACATAGTGCCCAATGTCATTTGCTGTTTTTTTACTTTGCGGAATATCAATACCAAACAAAGTCCAATTCCCATGAAAATTTTAGAGATTTATTTCTGCTGATAAGAGACCCTGGAAGTTTATGGAGCAGACAAGAGAAGGCCTTGGGGCCCACTAGACACTAGTGCGCGCCAGGGGCCTCTGGTGCGCCCTGATGGGTATTGGGGCCCACAGGAGGCTTCTTGACCTACCGCTGCCTCTATAAATACTCTAAAACCGCCCGAAAAAACTAGGGCAGTCGACGAAATACTTTTTCCACCACCGCAAGTTCTAGAACCACGAGATCCAATCTAGAGGCCTTTTCCAGCACTCTGCCGGAGGGGGCAATGATCATGGAGGGGTTCCTCATCATCATTGCAGCCCCTTTGATGATGCGTGAGTAGTTTACCACAGACCTATAGGTCTGTAGTTAGTAGCTAGATGGCTTCTTCTCTCTTTTCGATCTTCAATACAATGTTCTCCTTGATGTTCTTGGAGATCTACTTGATGTAATGACTTTTTGTGGTGTGTTTGTTGGGATCCGATGAATTGTGAGTTTATGATCAGATCTATCCATGAATATTATTTGAGTTTTCTCTAAACTCTTTTATGCATGATTTTTATAGCCTCATATTTCTTCTCTGAATTATTGGTTTGGTTTGGCCAACTAGATTGATTTTTCTTGCCATGGGAAGAGGTGTTTTGTGATGAGTTCAATCTTGTGGTGCTTAATCTCAATGACAGAAGGAGACATTACATGCATGAATCATTGCTATTAAGGGTAACAAGATGGGGTTTATTCATACATCAGTTTATCTTGTCTACATCAGGTCATCTTGCCTAATGCATTACTCTGTTTCTCCATGAACTTAATACACTAGATGCATGTTGGATAGTGGTCGATGTGTGGAGTAATAGTAGTATATGCAAGGAGTTGCTCTACTAATCTTGGACGTGATGCCTATATACATGATCATTGCCTTGGATATTGTTATAATTATTTTCTTTTCTATCAATTGCCCAACAGTAATTTGTTTACCCATCGTATGTTATTTTCTCGAGAGAAGCCTCTAGTGAACTATGGCCCCTGGGTCTATTTCCTATCATATTAAAACCAAAAATACATTGCTGCAATTTTCTTTTATTTATTTTATTATGTGTTTTAGTTAGATCTATTTATCAAATTTCATGCAATTTAATCTACCTCAATACCGTTAAGGGATTGACAACCCCTTTACGCGTGGGGTTGCGATTATTTGGTGTTTGTGTGCAGGTGATGTTTACATAGTGTTTCTTGGTTCTCCTACTAGATTGATAACCTTTGTTTCATAACTGAGGGAAATACTTACCTCCACTGTGCTGTATCATCCCCTCCTCTTTGGCGAAATACCAACGCCGATTACAAGTAGCAACCAGGCCCGATAACTCGAAGAAGTTTTGGATGTGGCGGCGGGCGAGGGTGTTTAGGAGGCCTTTGTATTGGGGAATGCAGTATTTCAAAAAAAATCCTACAATCACGCAAGATCTATCTAGGAGATGCATAGCAATGAGAGGGGAGAGTGTGACCATGTACCCTTGTAGACTGAAAGCGGAAGTGTTAAGTAACGCGGTTGATGTAGTTGAATGTCTTCGCGATCCAATCGATCAAGTATCAAACGCACGGCACCTCCGCGATGTGCACACTTCAGCTCAGTGATGTCCCTTGTACTCTTGATCCAGTTGAGGCTGAGGGAGAGTTTCGTCAGCACGACGACAAGATGACGGTGATGATGAAGTTACCGACGGAGGGCTTCGCCTAAGCACTACAACGATATGACCGAGGTGGAAATCTGTGGAGGGGGGCACCGCACACGGCTAAGACAACTGTCAACTTGTGTGTTCTAGGGTGCCCCCTTTCCCCCATATATAAAGGAGCATGGGGGGAGGCCGGCCAACCCTCATGGGGTGCGCCCCCAAGTAGGATTCCTACCAGGAATAGGAATCCTATTCCTAGTAGGCTTCCAACAAGGGAAGAGAGGGGGAAGGAAGGAGAGGGAGAGAGGGAGAAGGAAAGGGACGGGGCGCCGCCCCCTCTTAGTCCAATTAGGACTCCTCAAGGGGGGAGAAGCCAGCCCTAGGGCCCTCTCCTCTCTCTCACAAGGCCCAAGTTGGCCCATTATATCAATCTTTATGTCTCGAACATTTCGAGACTCCTCGTCATGTCCGTGATCACATCTGGGACTCCGAACTACCTTCGGTACATCAAAACACATAAACTCATAATGCTGATCATCATCGAATGTTAAGTGTGCGGACCCTACGGGTTCGAGAACTATGTAGAAATGACTGAGACTCATCTCCGGTCAATAACCAATAGCGGAACCTGGATTCTCATATTGGTTCCTACATATTCTATGAAGATCTTTATCGGCCAAACCGAATAACAACATACATTGTTCCCTTTGTCATCGGTATGTTACTTGCCCGAGACTCGATCGTCGGTATCTCAATACCTTGTTCAATCTTGTTACCGGCAAGTCTCTTTACTCGTTCCGTAATGCAACATCCTGCAACTAACTCATTAGTCACATTGCTTGCAAGGCTTATAGTGATGTGCATTGCTGAGAGGGCCTAGAGATACATCTCCGATACACGGAGTGACAAATCCTAATCTCGATCTATGCCAACTCAACAAACACCATTGGAGACACCTGAGCGCATCTTTATAGTCACCCAGTTATGTTTTGATGTTTGATAGCACACTAAGTTTTCCTCCGGTATTCGGGAGTTGTATAATCTCATAGTCATAGGAACATGTATAAGTCATGAAGAAAGCAATATCAATAAACTAATGATCATAGTGCTAAGCTAACGGATAGGTCAAGTCAATCACATCATTCTCTAATGATGTGATCCCGTTCATCAAATGACAAATCATGTCTATGGTTAGGAAACTTAACCATCTTTGATTAACGAGCTAGTCAAGTAGAGGCATACTAGTAACACTCTGTTTGTCTATGTATTCACACATGTACTAAGTTTCCGGTTAATACAATTCTAGCATGAATAATTGATACGTCTCCATCGTATCTATAATTTTTGATTGTCCCATGCCAATATTCTACAACTTTCATATACTTTTGGCAACTTTTTATACTATTTTTGGGACTAACATATTGATCCAGTGCCCAGTGCCAGTTCCTGTTTGTTGCATGTTTTTTTGTTTCGCAGAATATCCATATCAAACAGAGTCCAAATGGAATAAAAACTAACGGAGATTTTTTTTGGAATATATATGATTTTTGGGAAGAAAAATCCACGCGAGACGGTGCCCGAGGTGGCCACGAGGCAGGGGGGCGCGCCCCTGACCCTCGTGGGCCACCCGTAAGGCGGTTGATGCCCTTCTTTCGCCGCAAGAAAGCTAATATCCGGATAGAGATCATGTTAAAATTTCAGCCCAATCGGAGTTACGGATCTCCGGGAATATAAGAAACGGTGAAAGGGAAGAATCTGAGAACGCAGAAACAGAGAGAGATAGAGAAACGGATCCAATCTCGGAGGGACTCTCGCCCCTCCCGTGCCATGGAGGCCATGGACTAGAGGGCAAACCCTTCTCCCAACTAGGGAGGAGTTTAAGGAAGAAGAAGAAGGAGGGGGCTCTCTCCCCTCGCTTCCGGTGGCACCGGAGTGCCACCAGGGGCCATCTTCATCACCGTGATTTACACCAACACCTCCGCCATCTTCACCAACATCTCCATCACCTTCCCCCCTCTATCTACTCTCCCGCAACCTGCTGTACCCTCTACTTGAACATGGTTCTTTATGCTTCATATTATTATCCAATGATGTGTTGCCATCCTATGATGTGTGAGTAGATTTTCGTTGTCCTATCGGTGGTTGATGAATTGCTATGATTGATTTAATTTGCTTGTGGTTATGTTGCTGTCCTTTGATGCCCATCATATGATTGCGCGCGTGGATCACACCCTAGGGTTTGTTGTATGTTGATAGGACTATGTATTGGAGGGCAAGAGTGACAGAAGCTTCAACCTAGCATAGAAATTGATGCATACGGGATTGAAGGGTGACCAATATATCTTAATGCTATGGTTGGGTTTTACCTTAATGAACATTAGTAGTTGTGGATGCTTGCTAATAGTTCCAATCATAAGTGCATAGAATTCCAAGTCAGGGATGACATGCTAGCAGTGGTGTAACACCCTCGATGCGACTATATCTCCCACGTGTCGAGGCACGACTTAGAGGCATAATCGCATTGAAGGCATATGTCGCAAGTTAGGAAATCTTCACAACATCCCATGTAATATAAATCATAAAGGGGAGATAACATAGTTGGCTTACACTGGCTACATCAATGAAGTACATAAATAACATTACATCATCCAAACACTCATGGCCCGACTACGGCGCCAAAATAAAAGATGACCCAACATGCGACAATGGTCCCGTTCACCCCCAACTGGGCACCACTACTGATCATCAGGAAAGGAAACATAGTAACGTTGAGAGTCCTCGTCGAACTCCCACATGAGCTCATACGCGTCACCTGGAGCGGAATCATCAGGCCCTGCATCTGGTGTAATAGTAAACTATGAGCCACAGGGGACTCAGCAATCTCGCTCCCTCGCGATCAAGACTATTTAAGCTTAATAGGTATGGCAAGGTAATTATAAGTGGAGCTGCAGCAAGCGACTAGCAAATATGGTGGCTAACTTATTCACAAAAGAGAGCGAGAAGAGGAGGCAAAGTGCGAGCGAGAAACTAGAGAGCAACCTGCGCAAACATTACTCCAACACCGTGTCCACTTCCCGGACTCCGCCGAGAAGAGGCCATCACGGTAACACACTCAGTTGATTCATTTTAAATAAGTTAAGGTTTCAAGTTATCTACAACCGGACATTAACAAATTCCCATCTGCCCATAACCGCGGGCACGGCTTTCGAAAGTTCAAATCCCTGCAGGGGAGTCCCAACTTAGCCCATGACAAGCTCTCACGGTCAACGAAGGAATAGATCTCCTCCCAAGACGTTCCGATCAGACTCGGTATCTCGGTTCTTCAAGACACTTTGACAGGTTAAAACAAGACCAGCAACACCGCCTGAATGTGCCGGCAAATCCCGATAGGAGCTGCACATATCTCGTTCTTAGGGCACACTCAGATGAGCTCTCCATACAACTAAAACCAAACCTCGAGTTTCCCCGAGGGGGCGCTGCACAAGACTCTAGTTTGGACCAACACTCAGAGGAGCACTGGCCCAGGGTGGGGTTAAAATAAGATGACCCTCGGGCTACGGAAACCCAAGGGAAAAGAGGCTAGGTGGCAAATGGTAAAACCAAGGTTGGGCATTGCTGGAAAAGCTTTAATCAAGGCGAACTATCAAGGGGTTCCCATTATAACCCAACCGCGTAAGGAACGCAAAATCCGGGAACATAACACCGATATGACGGAAACTAGGGCGGCAAGAGTGGAACAAAACACAAGGCGAGAGGCCGAGCCTTCCACCCTTTACCAAGTATATATATGCATTAAGATAACATGGCAATATAA
The DNA here is from genome assembly GCF_002162155.2 of Triticum dicoccoides. Taxonomy (NCBI): domain Eukaryota; kingdom Viridiplantae; phylum Streptophyta; class Magnoliopsida; order Poales; family Poaceae; genus Triticum; species Triticum dicoccoides. Next base: position 285,757,284 of record NC_041392.1, on the reverse strand, counting down.
TTATATCCCAACAAGTAAATAAATGTTCCAACAAGGACTGCAACTAGCAACGCTATAAGAGGGACTGAGCAAAGCGGTAACATAGCCAATCAACGGTTTGCTAGGACAAGGTGGGTTAGAGGTTTGACATGGCAATTTGGGAGGCTTGAAATCAAGTGGTAGGCATCGTAGAAATGGCATAGCAAAAGAGCGAGCAATCTAGCATAGCAAAGATAGTAGTGATTTCGAGGGTATGATCATCTTGCCTGCACAGTTGTCAGAGTTGACTGGATCCTCGAAAGCAAACTCAACAGGCTCCTCGTTAGCGAACTCGTCTCCCGGCTCTACCCAAACAAGACAAACAAGCAACAAGGATACAATCAACCACGTGCAAGGATCAAACAAGATGGTGCAAAGATGATATGCTATGTGGGATGCGATGCGGGATGCATATGCAAGATGTGACAAGGAAATGCAAGAACCTGGCCTAAAATTGGAAATCCAAGTGTGCCACTGGAAATATGAGATGAAATTGCTTCAAAATGATATAAAGAACACCGGAATCGGAGTTACGGTTTGGAAATGGCAAGCGATTCAAATATGACACCGGTCTGCGATTTACAGTAAGTAGCCATCTAAATGCAATGAGATAAACATGTTACAGCACCCAAACATGACAACAAAATACGTGGAAGGGATGCATTCAAGATGCTTAACAAAAGTCCCTTAGTGATCTTGAGCCAAAAGGGATCATAAAATACAATTGCAAGCATGTGAACATAGCAAAAACATAATCAGTTTTCAGACTTAGTGAAAACTGGCACATGCTGAAACAGAATTCAAGTAGGCATGTTTACGAGCTCGATGCACTCACTACAGTGCAAGTCATGATAAGATAAGCATACATCTATCAAGAACACACAAAATGAAAGCTATAAATGGCAATAACAATAGCATAGCATGCACGGATCAACTACAACATCATCGGCAAAATTGCAAACAAGTTGACAATCTGCCCAGATTCACAAAGTAGCAAAAGTAGAGCTCGACCGACTCAATCTAGGGTGCTCCATAATTGCAAACAAATACATGGATGGATAGAGCACTACAAGATTAACAAAACATCCTTACTGATCGTCCTCAAAAGAGGCACGGATCACTAGGAAACAACATGAACATATGGCCATATGAGATAAACAGCTCAAGGACTTAGTAGAAATGCTACGTCCCTGAAAACAGAATTGGCAAGTGCACCATTTTGCAAGCTTGCACAAGTCACCACACACATCACAAAAATACATGGGTTGCACCTCTGGAAAGATGACAAAACCTTTAACAAAACATATGTGGAGCATCAGGGCATATCATGCACACATTAATCATGGAAAAAATGACAAAAACCTAAATGGAGCAGCAGATCTGACAATTATCTCAAGTAGCCCTCTTCTAACAGCATTTCGGCATCAATATGAACTCAAATGAAAATTATGCAATGGAATGTAATGATGTACTCTCTGAGGTGAACATTTTGATATGCTATAAGCATGAATCAGAGTTACGGATGCAAAGTTACGGAGCTACGAACAAGAGCACTTGGATCTGGAATTTCGGGACTTAGACGAAAAAATCACCCCGAGATCTAGGGTTTGACACGGCGCAGAAATCGAGGCGGGGTCGGGGCACTGTTCACCAGCGGGCTCGGTCGGCGGGAGAGGAAGAAGAGGCGAGGCCGGCCGAGGAGGCGGCACGGGGCGGCGGCGCTCGCCGGCGACGAGGCAGCACGGGCACGAGGCGGCGGGGCGCGGCGAAGGCGGCGCGGCGCGGGCGAGGCGAGGAGGCAGCGAGGCAGCGGCTTCACCGGAGATGGCGCGCGGCGGCGGGTCGGCTGGCGACGGGGAAGGCGCGGGCGGGCGAGGGAGACGAGGCCCGGGCGGCGGCGGCGGATGTCCGGGCCGCGGGGGCCGGCCATGGGCCGAGCGGGCCCGCGCGTGGTGCCGCGGCGATGTGGTCCGGGGGCGCCACGTGGCGGCTCCCGGTTGGCGGCGGTGGATATCCGGCGCGGGGCGGACAATGTTCGTCGGCGGCGGGGTGGAAATTTAGGGTTTCGGGGAGAGGTGATCCGCGAATTTGGAGGGGGTGTTTAAATAGGCATAGGAGGAGCTAGGAGAGTCCAAATGAGGTGCGGTTTTCGGCCACGCGATCGTGATCGAACGATCTAGATGATGGAGCAGGTTTAGGTGGGTTTTGGGCCAAATTGGAGGGGTGTTGGGCTGCAACACACACGAGGCCTTTTCGGTCCCTCGGTTAACCGTTGGAGTATCAAACGAAGTCCAAATGATATGAAACTTGACAGGCGCTCTACCGGTAGTAAACCAAGGCCGCTTGGCAAGTCTCGGTTCAATCCGAAAACATTTAATCCCCACACACGAAAGAAAGCTAGAAATGATCACCGGAGGAGAACGAAGCGCCGGAATGCAAAACGGACAACGGGGAAAATGCTCGAATGCATGAGACGAACACGTATGCGAATGCAATGCACATGATGACATGATATGAGATGCATGACAACGACAACAACACACGGAGACAAAAACCCGAACCCAAGAAAAGAAATTAACTTAACGCCGGAAACGGCAAGAGTTGGAAGTACAAATTGGGAAAGTTACATCCGGGGTGTTACAACACTCCACCACTACGAAAGGATCTCGTCCTGAGATCTAGGACTGAAAGAACACCGGGTACTCAGAACGGAGGTGATCCTCGCGTTCCCAGGTAGCTTCACGGTCGGAATGGTGTGACCACTTGACTTTGAGAAATTTGATTGACTTGTTGCGAGTCTTGCGTTCAGTCTCTTCAAGAATAGCAACTGGGTGCTCACGATAAGAGAGATCTTCTTGGAGCTCAATGTACTCGAAGTTGATGGTGCGGTCAGGAGTCTTGAAGCACTTTCGAAGCTGAGAGACATGGAACATGTCATGAACATTTGCAAAGTTTGAAGGAACTCGAGTTGATAGGCGAGGTCGCCTCTCTTGCTGACAATCTTGAAAGGTCCCACGTATCTAGGGGCAAGCTTCCCTTTGATACCGAAGCGACGAGTACCTTTCATAGGAGAGACACGGAGGTAAATATGATCTACGATCTCGAAAGCCAAATCACGGTGCTTACTATCATAGTAGCTCTTCTGGCGGGATTGGGCTGCTTTGAGATTATCACGAATGACTTTGCACATTTCTTCTGCCTCTGTGATTAAGTCATTACCCAAAAGCTGACGTTCACCGGTTTCACACCAGTTGAGAGGGGTACGGCACTTCCCGCCATACAGAATTTCAAATGGGGCCTTGCCCGAACTTGCTTGAAAATTGTTGTTGTAGGAGAATTCAGCATAAGGAAGACAATCCTCCCATTTCATGCCGAAGGAGATCACACAAGCTCTGACATTATCATCTAGAATCTGGTTGACATGCTCGACTTGACCGCTAGTTCGAGGATAGAAAGTAGTGCTGAAGCGGATGTTGGTCCCATGGCCTTCTGAAAAGAATCCCAAAACTTTGAGGTAAAGATGCTGCCACGGTCTAAAGAGATCACTTGTGGAATACCGTGCCGAGAGACAATACAAGAGGTATAGAGTTCAGCCAATTGAGCTGCAGTGATCGACTCTTTGATAGGCAGAAAATGAGCCACTTTGGTGAGTTTGTCGATGACAACGAATATAGCATCATCGCCACGCTTGGACTTTGGAAACCCAGTCACGAAGTCCATTTCAATGTGGTCAAACTTCCATTCTGGAATGGCAAGAGGTTGGAGGAGACCAGCTGGCCTTTGGTGTTCTGCCTTCACTCTTCTGCAGACATCACATTCATTCACGAATTGAGCGATCCCGCGCTTCATTCGAGTCCACCAATAAGCTTGCTTGAGGTCCTGATACATCTTCGTGCTCCCAGGGTGGATGGAGAGGAGAGAATTGTGAGCCTCGTTCATGATCACTTTACGAAGGTCACCTTTGGGTACAACAATACGATCCTCGAAGAAGAGAGTATCCTTGTCATCAAGGCGGTAGCACTTGTACTTGGGTTGTCTCTTGGCAATCCCAATCTTCACCTTTTTCACCATAGCATCAAGAAGCTGGGCTTGGCGAATCTGGTCTTCCAAGGTAGGAGAGACTTGAAGGATGGAAAGGAAACCTTGAGGAACAACTTGCAGGTTAAGTTTGCGGAAAGCTTCACAAAGCTCAGGTTGATAAGGCTTAAGAATCAGACTGTTGCAGTAAGCTTTCCTGCTCAATGCATCAGCAATCACATTGGCCTTGCCTGGAGTATACTCGATACTCGGATTATACTCTTGAATCATTTCGACCCATCGAGTTTGCCTGAGGTTGAGATTAGGCTGAGTGAAGATGTACTTGAGACTCTTGTGATCAGTGAAAATGTCCACTTTTCTTCCCAATAGAAGATGTCTCCAAGTCAAAAGAGCATGCACAACTGCCGCCAACTCGAGATCATGAGTGGGGTAGTTCTTCTCATTAGGCTTCAACTGGCGAGAGGTATAAGCAACAACTTTCTTCTCTTGCATCAATACTGCGCCAAGACCTTGGAGAGAGGCATCACAAAAGACCTCGTACGGCTTGGATTCATCAGGCGGAGTCAGAACTGGAGCAGTGATCAATTTCTCTTTCAAAGTGTTGAAAGCAATATCACACTCCGGAGACCAAACGTACTTGACGTGCTTCTGGAGAAGATTTGAGAGAGGCTTCGCGATCTTAGAAAAGTTTTCAATGAATCTTCGGCAATAGCTTGAGAGACCGAGGAAGCTACGGAGTTGCTTCACATTCTGAGGAGGTTCCCAATTCACAATTGCAGACACCATCTCAGGATTCACGGAAATGCCCTTGGCAGAGATGATATGACCAAGATAAAGAACCTCATCGAGCCAAAATTCACACTTGGAGAACTTGGCGTAGAACTGATGTTCCCTCAACTTATCGAGAACCAAACGCAAGTGCTTGGCATGATCTTTCTTGTTCTTCGAGAAAACCAGAATGTCGTCGAGATAGACCAAAACGAAGTCATTGGTGTAGGCGTTGAAGATGAAGTTCATCATGCGAGAGAACGTCGGAGGAGAGTTGACGAGGCCAAAAGATATGACAGTGTATTCATATGAACCAAAGCTTGTCCTGAAAGCCGTCTTGGGAATATCTCGCTCACGGATTCGAATCTGATGATAACCCATACGGAGATCAAGCTTGGAGAAAACTTGGGCACCTTTGAGTTGTTCGAACAGCTCGTTGATGTCGGGAAGTGGATATTTGTTCTTGATGGTCTTCTTGTTCACTGGACGGTAATCAACACAAAGTCGGTCCGTTCCATCCTTCTTCTTCATAAAAAGAACACCACAACCCCACGGAGAAGAACTAGGCCGGATGAGACCCATTTTCTCTTGAATATCGAGTTGCTTCTTCAGCTCCTTCAACTCTTCAGGTCCAAGCTTGTAAGGACACTTGCACACAGGTTCCGTGTCGGGCTCAAGATCAATAACGAATTCAACTGGCTGGTGCGGAGACATTCCTGGGAGCTCTTCTGGAAAGACGTCTTGATATTCGCAAATGACTGGAATTTGCGAGATGGCATCCAATTCACCCTTCTCATTGAGAGAAAACAGACGGATGGTATTATCCCGAGCGGCAAAGACAATTACATCCTCAGACGGATGAGTCAATTGAATCTTCCTAGCAGCATAATCAAGATGTGCCTTGTGCTTGGAAAGCCAATCCATTCCAAGAATAAGATCAATATCCGAGTCGCCCAGAAAAATAGGAGAAGCTAGAAATTTGTAGTCGCCTAACGTGATAGTAATATCCGGGACGCAGAAATCGGTTGTCATTTGTTTGCCCGGTGACACAATTTGCAAGGAACTTTGCAGATAATGATAATCGCACTCATACTTTGATGCAAAAGGTTTGGAAATGAAACAATGCGATGCACCAGTGTCAAAAAGAACGTTTGCAGGGATACCATTAACAGGAAGGTTACCCATGATCACATCTGACGAGTTCTCTGCCTGGGCTGCATTCATCAAATTGACCTTGGCATGCTTGGGGTTATGCTTGACCACAGCTGTACTTGCCGATCTCACAGGAGGAGGAGGAAGACGCCTCTGGTTGAAACACTTGTTGGCATAGTGACCCTTCTGTTGGCACTTGTTGCACGTGACCTCTGAAAGCGGACGGTGGTACGGAGCACTCGATCTTGGAGCTTGAGACGAAGTCTTGTTCTGAAAGCCAGGGTTGGGTGGGTGGGAAGAACCACTGCCACCTTTGCTCTTCTGCTGATACGGCTGACAGAACGGAGGAGGAGGAAGCCAATACTTCTGCTGCTTGGCCACTTGAGTAGAGGAAGAAGGAGTAACATCTCTGACTCGCTTCTTGGAACCATCACACCTCAACTCAGCAGCCTCTTGCTTCAATGCCATGTTGTAGAATTTATCGTACCTCAAGGGCTCGAAGAGAACAAGAGCTAGCTGAATTTCTTCTCTGAGACCACCTCTGAACTGGTATATCATGCTCTTCTCATTAGGGACGTCCTGCTTGGCAAAGCGGGCGAGCTTCTAAAACAACTTGTTGTAGTCATAGACAGACAAAGAACCTTGCTTCAGGTTGCGGAATTCCTCATGCTTGCTTTCAACCATGCTCTGGGGAATATGATGAGCTCGGAAATCTCAACGGAAATCATCCCAAGTGATAACACGTCCACCTCGGGAATCCTTGTACTGCTGGAACCATTCTGCAGCTTGATCTTTGAGTTGGAAGGAAGCGAACTTAACAAAGTCCTCAGGCCTGACGTTACTGCACTTGAAATGCTTGCACAGATCCACTAGCCAATCGTCAGCATCGGTTGCCTCAACACAATTGCTGAAAGTCTTTGGCACGTTAGCAAGGAACTGGTTGAGTGAAGCAAAGTGATTCTGATTGTTGCCTTGATTCCCTTGGTTGCCTTGATTGCGCTCTTGAAGAATTTGCATGATCAACTGTGTGTTTGCATTGGTTGCGGCCATCACAGCTTGCCATGCCTCCGGAGGAGGTGGAGGTGGTGGTGGATTAGGATTCAGATTCGTGCGCGTTGGAGGAGCCATCCTGAAGAGGTTGACCACCATTAGCACATTGATAGATAAATATTGAAGCTGAATCCAACGGAATGAAAATTGCAACATATAGTCTTCACATCCGAACAAAATGAACGAATGCATTCCTCTTGAAATGGTCACATATCCATAATTGAGAAGCCACGTAGAATTAAGGTAGAGAAATAAATCAACAAGGTACGGATCAAGAATGAATAATCGGTAAGAAATCCCAATCTCAAACCAATATCCATGGAAGAAGAAATAGAGCTACTAGAATTCCCACCTATGAAACTCCCGAACTTTTCCAGTTATGCAATCAGGTGTTGGGGATACAGGGGAAGCATAATATCTCACCCGAATCTAGCAAATCCTACATCCAGTTGTATCCATCCTTCAACACATAACCAAGAAACCTTTGGACACCATCTACCTCAACCTTCGAAAAGCATCCGTTATACAAGTTATGGCGATACTCCCGAACTCCCGCCCCAGTACTGGGTGGCGTCGAGGTTATCTCACCAACGAACTGCATAAAAGAGATTTTCGATGTAGGTGTACTAAACTCGGGTATTCCAGAACTGCAACGATAAAATTATGATGACAACACCTTAGAGCTCAACTCCCCGGGTCACTTCCACTAAACCCCTGACAGGAGGCACCAAGACAATGTTCTCATCGTAAAACCATCGGAACGATTCCAATATACCCGCGTGATCCTAAAAAAAATATAGTGAAATTTGAGAAGAGAAGAGTCAGAACTCTACGTCAGGATGCCTTACCAGAGCGATGAGGAGACTGGGAAGTAAAAATAATTCCTAAACTCTCTGATATATAATTCCTAAATGACTAAAAACATTTTTCTAGACACAACTCGGCCGCTAAAAACGATCAAGCAATGGGGCTCCTAAGGTCGGGGAAGGCTCTGATTACCAACTTGTAACACCCTCGATGCGACTATATCTCCCACGTGTCGAGGCACGACTTAGAGGCATAATCGCATTGAAGGCATATGTCGCAAGTTAGGCAATCTTCACAACATCCCATGTAATATAAATCATAAAGGGGAGATAACATAGTTGGCTTACACTCGCCACGTCAATCAAGTACATAAATAACATTACATCATCCAAACACTCATGGCCCGACTACGGCGCCAAAATAAAAGATAACCCAACATGCGACAACGGTCCCGTTCACCCCCAACTGGGCACCACTACTGATCATCAGGAAAGGAAACATAGTAACGTTGAGAGTCCTCGTCGAACTCCCACTTGAGCTCATACGCGTCACCTGGAGCGGAATCATCAGGCCCTGCATCTGGTGTAATAGTAAACTGTGAGCCACAGGGGACTCAGCAATCTCGCACCCTCGCGATCAAGACTATTTAAGCTTAAAAGGTATGGCAAGGTAATTATAAGTGGAGCTGCAGCAAGCGACTAGCAAATATGGTGGCTAACTTATTCGCAAAAGAGAGCGAGGAGAGGAGGCAAAGCGCGAGCGAGAAACTAGAGAGCAACCTACGCAAACATTACTCCAACACCGTGTCCACTTCCCGGACTACGCCGAGAAGAGGCCATCATGGTAACACACTCAGTTGATTCATTTTAAATAAGTTAAGGTTTCAAGTTATCTACAACCGGACATTAACAAATTCTCATCTGCCCATAACCGCGGGCACGACTTTTGAAAGTTCAAATCCCTGCAGGGGAGTCCCAACTTAGCCCATGACAAGCTCTCACGGTCAACGAAGGAATAGACCTCCTCCCAAGACGTTCCGACCAGACTCGGTATCTCGGTTCTTCAAGACACTTCGACAGGTTAAAACAAGACCAGCAACACCGCCCGAATGTGCCGACAAATCCCGATAGGAGCTGCAGATATCTCATTCTTCGGGCACACTCAGATGATCTATCCATACAACTAAAACCAAACCTCGAGTTTCCCCGAGGGGGCGCTGCACAGGAGTCTAGTTTGGACCAACACTCAGAGGAGCACTGGCCCAGGGGGGGTTAAAATAAGATGACCCTCGGGCTCCGGAAACCCAAGGGAAAAGAGGCTAGGTGACAAATGGTAAAACCAAGGTTGGGCATTGCCGGAAAAGCTTTAATCAAGGCGAACTATCAAGGGGTTCCCATTATAACCCAACCACGTAAGGAACGCAAAATCTGGGAACATAACACCGATATGACGGAAACTAGGGCGACAAGAGTGGAACAAAACACTAGGCGAGAGGCCGAGCCTTCCACCCTTTACCTAGTATATAGATACATTAAGATAACATGGCAATATAATGATATCCCAACAAGTAAATAAATGTCCCAACAAGGAACGACCTTCAATCTTCACCTGCAACTAGCAACGCTATAAGAGGGGCTGAGCAAAGCGGTAACATAGCCAATCAACGGTTTGCTAGGACAAGGTGGGTTAGAGGTTTGGCATGGCAATTTGGGAAGCTTGGAAGCAAGTGGTAGGCATCGTAGCAATGGCATAGCAAAAGAGCGAGCAATCTAGCATAGCAAAGATAGTAGTGATTTCGAGGGTATGATTATCTTGCCTGCACAGTTGTCAGAGTTGACTGGATCCTCGAAAGCAAACTCAACAGGCTCCTCATTAGCGAACTCGTCTCCCGGCTCTACCCAATTAAGACAAACAAGCAACAAGGATACAATCAACCACGTGCAAGGATCAAACAAGATGGTGCAAAGATGATATGCTATGCGGGATGCTATGCGGGATGCATATGCAAGATGTGACAAGGAAATGCAAGAACCTGGCAAGTAGCCATCTAAATGCAATGAGATGAACATGTTACAGCACCCAAACATGACAACAAAATACGTGGAAGGGATGCATTCAAGATGATTAACAAAAGTATAGCACTGAGCTACGATCAATTCATCCATTAACAGGTTCAAACAAGCATGGAAAAAATGCATATGACAAACAGATCTCAGACTTAGTGAAATTAACACTTGTCTAGAATTTCAGATCAGGTAGCCCTCTTTGGAGCAACAAAACTATATGCTACATGACCTGAACATGGCAAAGTAAAGCATTTCATGGAGATACTCAAAGAGCTTAACAAAACTCCCTTAGTGACCTTGAGCCAAAAGGGATCAGAAAATACAATTGCAAGCATATGAACATAGCAAAAACATAATCAGTTTTCAGACTTAGTGAAAACTGGCACATGCTGAAACAGAACTCAAGTAGGCATGTTTACGAGCTCGATGCACTCACTACGGTGCAAGTCATGATAAGCTAAGCATACATCTATCAAGAACACACAAAATGCAAGCTAGAAATGGCAAGAACAATAGCATAGCATGCACGGATCAACTACAACATCATCGGCAAAATTGCAAACAAGTTGACAATCTGCCCAGATTCACAAAGTAGCAAAAGTAGAGCTCGGTTGACTCAATCTAGGGTGCTCCATAATTGCAAACAAAGACATGGATAGATAGAGCACTACAATATTAACAAAACATCCTTACTGATCATCCTTAAAAGAGGCACGGATCACTAGGAAACAACATGAACATATGGCCATATGAGATAAACAGCTCAAGGACTTAGTAGAAATGCTAAGTCCCTAAAAACAGAATTAGCACGTGCACCACTTTGCAAGCTTGCACAAGTCACCACACACATCACAAAAATTCATGGGTTGCACCTCCAGAAAGATGACAAAACCCTTAACAAAACATATGTAGAGCATCAGGGCATATCATGCACACATTAATCATGGAAAAAATGACAAAAACCTAAATGGAGCAGTAGATCTGACAATTATCTCAAGTAGCCCTCTTCTAACAGCATTTCAGGCATCAAGATGAACTCAAATGAAAATGATGCAATGGAATGTAATGATGTACTCTCTGAGATGAACATTTTGATATGCTATAAGCATGAATCGGAGTTACGGATGCAAAGTTACGGAGCTACGAACAAGAGCTCTTGGATCTGGAATTTCGGGACTTAGACGAAAAAATCACCCCCAGATATAGGGTTTGACCCGGCGCGGAAATCGAGGCGTGTCGGGGCACTATTCACCGGCGGGCTCGGTCGGCGGGAGAGGAAGAAGAGGCGAGGCCGGCCGAGGAGGCGGCGCGGGGCGGCGGCGCTCGCCGGCGACGAGGCGGCGCGGGGACGAGGCGGCGGGGCGTGGCGAAGGCGACGCGGCGCGGGCGACGCGAGGAGGCGGCGAGGCGGCGGCTTCACCGGAGATGGCGCGCGGCGGTGGGGCGGCCGGCGACGGGGAAGGCGCGGGCTGGCGAGGGAGACGAGGCCCGGGCGGCGGCGACGGATGTCCGGGCCGCGGGGGCCGGCCACGGGCCGAGCAGGCCCGCGCGGGGTACGGCGGCGATGTGGTCCGGGGGCACCATGTGGCGGCTCCCGGTTGGCGGCGGCGGATGTCCGGCGCGGGGCGGACAATGTCCGTCGGCGGCGGGGTGGAAATTTAGGGTTTCGGGGAGAGGAGATCCATGAATTTGGAGGGGGGTGTTTAAATAGGCATAGGAGGAGCTAGGAGAGTCCAAATGAGGTGCGGTTTTCGGCCACGCGATCGTGATCGAACGATCTAAATGATGGAGCAGGTTTAGGTGGGTTTTGGGCCAAATTGGAGGGGTGTTGGGCTGCAACACACACGAGGCCTTTTCGGTCCCTCGGTTAACCGTTGGAGTATCAAATGAAGTCCAAATGATACGAAACTTGACAGGAGGTCTACCGGTAGTAAACCAAGGCCGCTTGGCAAGTCTCGGTCCAATCCGGAAACGTTTAATCCCCACACACTAAAGAAAGATAGAAATGACCACCGGAGGAGAACGAAGCGCCGGAATGCAAAACGGACAATGGGGAAAATGCTCAAATGCATGAGACGAACACGTATGCGAATGCAATGCACATGATGACATGATATGAGATGCATGACAACGAGAACAACACACGGAGACAAAAACCCGAACCCAAGAAAATAAATTAACTTAACGCCGGAAACGGCAAGAGTTGGAAGTACAAATTGGGAAAGTTACATCCGGGGTGTTACAACACTCCACCACTAAGAAAGGATCTCGTCCCGAGATCTAGGACTGAAAGAACACCGTGTACTTAGAACGGAGGTGATCCTCGCGTTCCCAGGTGGTTTCACGGTCGGAATGGTGTGACCACTTGACTTTGAGAAATTTGATTGACTTGTTGCGAGTCTTGCGTTCAGTCTCTTCAAGAATAGCAACTGGGTGCTCACGATAAGAGAGATCTTCTTGGAGCTCAATGTCCTCGAAGTTGACGGTGCGGTCAGGAGTCTTGAAGCACTTTCGAAGCTGAGAGACATGGAACACGTCATGAACATTTGCAAAGTTTGAAGGAACTCGAGTTGATAGGCGAGGTCGCCTCTCTTGCTGACAATCTTGAAAGGTCCCACGTATCTAGGGGCAAGCTTCCCTTTGATACCGAAGCGACGAGTACCTTTCATAGGAGAGACGCGGAGGTAAATATGATCTCCGATCTCGAAAGCCAAATCACGGTGCTTACTATCATAGTAGCTCTTCTGGCGGGATTGGGCTGCTTTGAGATTATCACGAATGACTTTGCACATTTCTTCTGCCTCTATGATTAAGTCATTACCCAAAAGCTGACGTTCACCGGTTTCAGACCAGTTGAGAGGGGTACGGCACTTCCTGCCATACAGAATTTCAAATGGGGCCTTGCCCGAACTTGCTTGAAAACTGTTGTTGTAGGAGAATTCAGCATAAGGAAGACAATCCTCCCATTTCATGCCGAAGGAGATCACACAAGCCCAGAGCATATCTTCAAGAATCTGGTTGACACGCTCGACTTGACCGTTAATTTGAGGATGGAAAGCAGTGCTGAAGCGGATGTTGGTGCCCATGGCCTTCTGAAAAGAATCCCAAAACTTTGAGGTAAAGATGCTGCCACGGTCTGAAGAGATCACTTGTGGAATACCGTGTAGAGAGACAATACGAGAGGTATAGAGTTCCGCCAATTGAGCTGCAGTGATCGACTCTTTGATAGGCAGAAAATGAGCCACTTTGGTGAGTTTGTCGATGACAACGAATATACCATCATTGCCACGCTTGGACTTTGGAAACCCAGTCAGAAGTCCATTTCAATGTGGTCAAACTTCCATTCTGGAATGGCAAGAGGTTGGAGGAGACCAGCTGGCCTTTGGTGTTCTGCCTTCACTCTTCTGCAGACATCACATTCATTCACGAATTGAGCAATCTCGCGCTTCATTCGAGTCCACCAATAAGCTTGCTTGAGGTCCTGATACATCTTCGTGCTCCCAGGGTGGATGGAGAGGAGAGAATTATGAGCCTCGTTCATGATCACTTTACAAAGGTCACCTTTGGGTACAACAATACGATCCTCGAAGAAGAGAGTATCCTTGTCATCAAGGCGGTAGCACTTGTACTTGGGTTGACTCTTGGCAATCCCAATCTTCACCTTTTTCACCATAGCATCAAGAAGCTGGGCTTGGCGAATCTGGTCTTCCAAGGTAGGAGAGACTTGAAGGTTGGCAAGGAAACCTTGAGGAACAACTTGCAGGTTAAGTTTGCGGAAAGCTTCACAAAGCTCGGGTTGATAAGGCTTAAGAATCAGACTGTTGCAGTAAGCTTTCCTGCTCAATGCGTCAGCAATCACATTGGCCTTGCCTGGAGTATACTTGATACTCGGATTATACTCTTGAATCATTTTGACCCATCGAGTTTGCCTGAGGTTGAGATTAGGCTGAGTGAAGATGTACTTGAGACTCTTGTGAGCAGTGAAAATGTCCACTTTTCTTCCCAATAGAAGATGTCTCCAAGTCAAAAGAGCATGCACAACTGGCGCCAACTCGGGATCATGAGTGGGGTAGTTCTTCTCATTAGGCTTCAACTGGCGAGAGGTATAAGCAACAACTTTCTTCTCTTGCATCAATACTACGCCAAGACCTTGGAGAGAGGCATCACAAAAGACCTCGTACGGCTTGGATTCATCAGGCGGAGTCAGAACTGGAGCAGTGATCAATTTCTCTTTCAAAGTGTTGAAAGCAATATCACACTCCGGAGACCAAACGTACTTGACGTGCTTCTGGAGAAGATTTGAGAGAGGCTTCGCGATCTTAGAAAAGTTTTCAACGAATCTTCGGCAATAGCTTGCGAGACCGAGGAAGCTACGGAGTTGCTTCACGTTCTGAGGAGGTTCCCAATTCACAATTGCAGACACCTTTTCAGGATTCACGGCAATGCCCTTGGCAGAGATGATATGACCAAGATAAAGAACCTCATCGAGCCAAAATTCACACTTGGAGAACTTGGCGTAGAACTGATGTTCCCTCAACTTATCGAGAACCAAACGCAAGTGCTTGGCATGATCTTCCTTGTTCTTCGAGAAAACCAGAATGTCGTCGAGATAGACCAAAACGAAGTCATTGGTGTAGGCGCTGAAGATGAAGTTCATCATGCGAGAGAATGTCGGAGGAGAGTTGACGAGGCCAAAAGACATGACAGTGTATTCATATGAACCAAAGCTTGTCCTGAAAGCCATCTTGGGAATATCTTGCTCACGGATTTGAATCTGATGCTAACCCATACGGAGATCAAGCTTGGAGAAAACTTGGGCACCTTTGAGTTGTTCGAACTGCTCGTTGATGTTGGGAAGTGGATATTTGTTCTTGATGGTCTTCTTGTTCACTGGACGGTAATCAACACAAAATCGGTCCGTTCCATCCTTCTTCTTCACAAAAAGAATACCACAACCCCACGGAGAAGAACTAGGCCGGATGAGACCCATTTTCTCTTGAATATCAAGTTGCTTCTTCAGCTCCTTCAACTCTTTAGGTCCGAGCTTGTAAGGACGCTTGCACACAGGTTCCGTGCCGGGCTCAAGATCAATAACGAGTTAAACTGGCTGGTGCGAAGGCATTCTTGGGAGCTCTTCTGGAAAGACATCTTGATATTCGGAAACGACTGGAATTTGCGAGATGGCATCCAATTCACCCTTCTCATTGAGAGAAAACAGACGGATGGTATTATCCCGAGCGGCAAAGACAATTACATCCGCAGACGAATGAGTCAATTGAATCTGCCTGGCAGCACAATCAAGATGTGCATTGTGCTTGGAAAGCCAATCCATTCCGAGAATAAGATCAATATCCGAGTCGCCCAGAACAATAGGAGAAGCTAGAAATTTGTAGTCGCCCAACGTGATAGTAATATCCGGGACGCAGAAATTGGCTGTCATTTGTATGCCCGGTGACACAATTTGCAAGGAACTTTGCAGATACTGATAATCGCACTCATACTTTGATGCAAAAGGTTTGGAAATGAAACAATGCGATGCACCAGTGTCAAAAAGAACTTTTGCAGGGATATCATTAACATGAAGGTTACCCATGATCACATCTGACGAGTTATCTGCCTGGGCTGCATTCATCAAATTGACCTTGGCATGCTTGGAGTTATGCTTGACCACAGCTGTACTTGCCGATCTCACAGGAGGAGGAGGAGGAAGACACCTCTGGTTGAAACACTTCTTGGCATAGTGACCCTTCTGTTGGCACTTGTTGCACGTGACCTCTGAAAGCGGACGGTGGTACGGAGCACTCGATCTTGGAGCTTGAGACGAAGTCTTGTTCTGAAAGCCAGGGTTGGGTGGGTGGGAAGAACCACTGCCACCTTTGCTCTTCTGCTGATACGGCTGACGGAACGGAGGAGGAGGAAGCCAATACTTCTGCTGCTTGGCCACTTGAGTAGAGGAAGAAGGAGTAACATCTCTGACTCGCTTCTTGGAAGCATCACACCTCAACTGAGCAGCCTCTTGCTTCAATGCCATGTTGTAGAATTCATCGTACCTCAAGGGCTCGTAGAGAACAAGAGCTAGCTGAATTTCTTCTTTGAGACCACCTCTGAACTGGTATATCATGCTCTTCTCATCAGGGACGTCCTGCTTGGCAAAGCGGGCGAGCTTCTGAAACAACTTGTTGTAGTCATAGACAGACAAAGAGCCTTGCTTCAGGTTGCGGAATTCCTCACGCTTGCTTTCAACCAGGCTCTGGGGAATATGATGAGCTTGGAAATCTCGACGGAAATCATCCCAAGTGATAACACGTCCACCTCGGGAATCCTTGTACTGCTGGAACCATTCTGCAGCTTGATCTTTGAGTTGGAAGGAAGAGAACTTAAGAAAGTCCTCAGGCCTGATGTTACTGCACTCGAAATGCTTGCACAGATCTACTAGCCAACCGTCAGCATCGGATGCCTCAACACAATTGCTGAAAGTCTTTGGCCCGTTAGCAAGGAACTGGTTGAGTGAAGCAAAGTGATTCTGATTGTTGCCTTGATTCCCTTGGTTGCCTTGATTGCGCTCTTGAAGAATTTGCATGATCAACTGTGTGTTTGCATTGGTTGCGGCCATCACAGCTTGCCATGCCTCCGGAGGAGGTGGAGGTGGTGGTGGATTAGGATTCAGAGTCGTGCGCGTTGGAGGAGCCATCCTGAAGAGGTTGACCACCATTAGCACATTGACAGATAAATATTGAAGCTGAATCCGACGGAATGAAAATTCCAACATATAGTCTTCACATTCGAACAAAATGAACGAATGCATTCCTCTCGAAATGGTCACATATCCATAATTGAGAAGCCACGTAGAATTAAGGTAGAGAAATAAATCAACAAGGTACGGATCAAGAACGAATAGTCGGTAAGAAATCCCAATCTCAAACCAATATCCGTGGAAGAAGAACTAGAGCTACTAGAATTCCCACCTATGAAACTCCCGAACTTTTCCGGTTATGCAATCAGGTGTTGGGGATACAGGGGAAGCATAATATCTCACCCAAATCTAGCAAATCCTACATCCAGCTATATCCATCCTTCAACACATAACCAAGAAACCTTTGGAAACCATCTACCTCAACCTACGAAAAGCATCTATTATACAAGTTATGGCAATACTCCCGAACTCCCGCCCCTGTACTGGGTGGCATCGAGGTTATCTCACCAACGAACTACATAAAAGAGATTTTCGATGTCGGCGTACTAAACTCGGGTATTCCAGAACTGGAACGATAAAATTATGATGACAACACCTCAGAGCTCAACTCCCCGGGACACTTCCACTAAACCCCTGACAGGAGGCACCAAGACAATGTTCTCATCATAAAACCATCTAAACGATTCCAAGATACCCGCGTGATCCTAAAAAAAATTTAGTGAAATTTGAGAAGAGAAGAGTCAAAACTCTACGTCAGGATGCCTTACCAGAGCGATGAGGAGACTGGGAAGTAAAAAGAATTCCTAAACTCTCCGATATATAATTACTAAATGACTCAAAACATTTTTCTAGACACAACTTGGCCGCTAAAAACGATCAAGCAATGGGGCTCCTAAGGTCAGGGAAGGCTCTGATTACCAACTTGTAACACCCTGATGTGACTATATCTCCCATGTGTCGAGGCACGACTTAGAGGCATAATCGCATTGAAGGCATATGTCGCAAGTTAGGCAATCTTCACAACATCCCATGTAATATAAATCATAAAGGGGAGATAACATAGTTGGCTTACACTCGCCACGTCAATCAAGTACATAAATAACATTACATCATCCAAACACTCATGGCCCGACTACGGCGCCAAAATAAAAGATAACCCAACATGCGAAAATGGTCCCGTTCACCCCCGACTGGGCACCACTACTGATCATCAGGAAAGGAAACATAGTAACGTTGAGAGTCCTCGTCGAACTCCCACTTGAGCTCATACGCGTCACCTGGAGCGGAATCATCTGGCCCTGCATCTGGTGTAATAGTAAACTATGAGCCACATGGGACTCAGCAATCTCGCACCCTCGCGATCAAGACTATTTAAGCTTAATAGGTATGGCAAGGTAATTATAAGTGGAGCTGCAACAAGCGACTAGCAAATATGGTGGCTAACTTATTCGCAAAAGAGAGCGAGAAGAGGAGGCAAAGCGCGAGCGAGAAACTAGAGAGCAACCTGCGCAAACATTACTCCAACACCGTGTCCACTTCCCGGACTCCACCAAGAAGAGGCCATCACGGTAACACACTCAGTTGATTCATTTTAAATAAGTTAAGGTTTCAAGTTATCTACAATCGGACATTAACAAATTCCCATCTGCCCATAACCGCGGGCACGGCTTTCGAAAGTTCAAATCCCTGCAGGGGAGTCCCAACTTAGCCCATGACAAGCTCTCACGGTCAACGAAGGAATAGACCTCCTCCCAAGACGTTCCGATCAGACTCGGTATCTCGGTTCTTCAAGACACTTCGACGGGTTAAAACAAGACCAGCAACACCGCCCGAATGTGCCGACAAATCCCGATAGGAGCTGCACATATCTCGTTCTCAGGGCACACTCAGATGAGCTCTCCATACAACTAAAACCAAACCTCGAGTTTCCCCGAGGGGGCGCTGCACAGGACTCTAGTTTGGACCAACACTCAGAGGAGCACTGGCCCAGGGGGGGTTAAAATAAGATAACCCTCGGGCTCGGGAAATCCAAGGGAAAATAGGCTAGGTGGCAAATGGTAAAACCAAGGTTGGGCATTGCTGGAAAAGCTTTAATCAAAGCGAACTATCAAGGGGTTCCCATTATAACCCAACCGCGTAAGGAACGCAAAATCCGGGAACATGACACTGATATGACGGAAACTAGGGCGGCAGGAGTGGAACAAAACACTAGGCGAGAGGCGGAGCCTTCCACCCTTTACCAAGTATATAGATGCATTAAGATAACATGGCAATATAATGATATCCCAACAAGTAAATAAATGTTCCAACAAGGAACGACCTTCAATCTTCACCTGCAACTAGCAATGCTATAAGAGGGGCTGAGCAAAGCGGTAACATAGCCAATCAACGGTTTGCTAGGACAAGGTGGGTTAGAGGTTTGACATGGCAATTTGGGAGGCTTGAAAGCAAGTGGTAGGCATCGTAGCAATGGCATAGCAAAAGAGCGAGCAATCTAGCATAGCAAAGGTAGTAGTGATTTCGAGGGTATGATCATCTTGCCTGCACAGTTGTCAGAGTTGACTGGATCCTCAAAAGCAAACTCAACAGGCTCCTCGTTAGCGAACTCGTCTCCCGGCTCTACCCAAATAAGACAAACAAGCAACAAGGATACAATCAACCACGTGCAAGGATCAAACAAGATGGTGCAAAGATGATATGCTATGCGGGATGCGATGCGGGATGCATATGCAAGATGTGACAAGGAAATGCAAGAACCTGGCCTCAACTTGGAAATCCAAGTGTGCCACTGGAAAGATGAGATGAAATCGCTTGAAAATGATATAAAGAACGCCGGAATCGGAGTTACGGTTTGGAAATGGCAAGCGATTCAAATATGACACCGGTCTGCGATTTACAGTAAGTAGTCATCTAAATGCAATGAGATGAACATGTTACAGCGCCCAAACATGACAAAAAAATACATGGCAGGGATGCATTCAAGATTCTTAACAAAAGTATAGCACTGAGCTACGACCAATTCATCCATTAACAGGTTCAAACAAGCATGGCAAAAATGCATATGGCAAACAGATCTCAGACTTAGTGAAATTAACACTTGTCTGGAATTTTAGATCAGGTAGCCCTCTTCGGAGCAACAAAACTCTATGCTACAGGACCTGAACATGGCAAAGTAAAGCATGGCATGGAGCTACCCAAAGAGCTTAACAAAAGTCCCTTAGTGACCTTGAGCCAAAAGGGATCAGAAAATACAATTGCAAGCATGTGAACATAGCAAAAACATAATCAGTTTTCAGACTCAGTGAAAACTGGCACATGCTGAAACAGAACTCAAGTAGGCATGTTTACGAGCTCGATGCACTCACTATGGTGCAAGTCATGATAATCTAAGCATACATATTTCAAGAACACACAAAATTCAAGCTAGACATGGCAAGAACAATAGCATAACATGCACGGATCAACTACAACATCATCGGCAAAATTGCAAACAAGTTGACAATCTGCCCAGATTCACAAAGTAGCAAAAGTAGAGCTCGATTGACTCAAGCTAGGGTGCTCTATAATTTCAAACAAAGACATGGATGGATAGAGCACTACAAGATTAACAACACATCCTTACTGATCATCTTCAAAATAGGCACGGATCACTAGGAAACAACATGAACATATGGCCATATGAGATAAACAGCTCAAGGACTTAGTAGAAATGCTAAGTCCCTGAAAACAGAATTAGCAAGTGCACCACTTTGCAAGCTTGCACAAGTCACCACACACATCACAAAAATACATGGGTTGCACCTCTGGAAAGATGACAAAACCTTTAACAAAACAAATGTAGAGCATCAGGGCATATCATGCACACATTAATCATGGCAAAAATGACAAAAACCTAAATGGAGCAGCAGATATGACAATTATCTCAAGTAGCCCTCTTCTAACAGCATTTTGGGCATCAAGATGAACTCAAATGAAAATGATGCAATGGAATGAAATGATGTACTCTCTGAGATGAACATTTTGATATGCTATAATCATGAATCGGAGCTACGGATGCAAATTTACGGAGCTACGAACAAGAGCACTTGGATTTGGAATTTCAGGACTTAGACGAAAAAATCACCCCGAGATCTAGGGTTTGACCCAGCGCGGAAATCGAGGCGGGGTCGGGGAACTGTTCACCGGCGGGCTCGGTCGGCGGGAGAGGAAGAAGAGGCGAGGCCGGCCGAGGAGGCGGCACGGGGCGGCGGCGCTTGCCAGCAACGAGGCGGTGCGGGGACGAGGCGGCGCGGCGCGGGCGACGCGAGGAGGCGGCGAGGCGGCGGCTTCACCGGAGATCGCGCGCGGCGGCGGGGCGGCGATGACGGGGAAAGCGCAGGCGGGCGAGGGAGACGAGGCACGGGCGGCGGCGGCGGATGTCCGGGCCGCGGGGGCCGGCCACGGGCCGAGCGGGCCCGCGCGGGGTGTGGCGGCCATGTGCGCCGGGGGTGCCACGTGGCGGCTCCCTGTTGGCGGCGGCAGATGTCCGGCACGGGGCGGACAATGTCCGTCGGCGGCGGGGTGGA
The DNA here is from genome assembly GCF_002162155.2 of Triticum dicoccoides. Classification (NCBI taxonomy): domain Eukaryota; kingdom Viridiplantae; phylum Streptophyta; class Magnoliopsida; order Poales; family Poaceae; genus Triticum; species Triticum dicoccoides. The sequence goes on along the minus strand of NC_041392.1, from coordinate 285,736,126 downwards.
AATTTAGGGTTTCGGGGAGAGGAGATCCGCGAATTTGGAGGGGGTGTTTAAATAGGCATAGGAGGAGCTAGGAGAGTCCAAATGAGGTGCGGTTTTCGGCCACGCGATCATAATCGAACGATCTAGATGATGGAGCAGGTTTAGATGGGTTTTGGGCCAAATTGGAGGGGTGTTGGGCTGCAACGCACACGACGCCTTTTTGGTCCCTCGCTTAACCGTTGGAGTATCAAACGAAGTCCAAATGATACGAAACTTGACAGGTGGTCTACCGATAGTAAACCAAGGCTGCTTGGCAAGTCTCGGTCCAATCCGGAAACGTTTAATCCCCACACACGAAAGAAATCTAGAAATGACTACCGGAGGAGAACGAAGCGCCGGAATGCAAAACGGACAACGGGGAAAATGCTCGAATGCATGAGACAAACACGTATGCAAATGCAATGCACATGATGACATGATATGAGATGCATGACAACGACAACAACACATAGAGACAAAAACCCGAACCCGAGAAAATAAATTAACTTAACGCCGGAAACGGCAAGAGTTGGAAGTACAAATTGGGAAAGTTACATCGGGGGTGTTACAAGTGGCCTCTCCCACATAATACTTGCTATCGGTCTAGTAAAGTAGTCAATTTCTTAGGGTCAATTTCGCAACTCCTACCACCACTTTTCCACACTCGCTATATTTACTTTATTGTTTCTTTTTCTGTACATCCCCTACTTTTTATTTACGTACTCTTTATTATCTTGCAAACCTATCCAATAACACCTACAAAGTACTTCTAGTTTCATACTTGTTCTAGGTAAAGCGAACGTCAAGCATGCGTAGAGTTGTATTGGTGGTCGATAGAACTTGAGGGAATATTTGTTATACCTTTAGCTCCTAGTTGGGTTCGACACTCTTACTTATTGAAAACTGTTGCGATCCCCTATACTTGTGGGTTATCAAGACCTTTTTCTGGCGCCGTTGCCGGGGAGCAATAGCGTGGGGTGAATATTCTCGTGTGTGCTTGTTTTCTTTATCACTAAGTAATTTTTATTTGTTGTTCTTAGTTGTTTTCTATCTTCAGTTATGGATATGGAACAAATAATACCAAAAAAATTAGGTGTACTTGCTACTCATGGAGATGGGGAACCTCCTAAAACCCTCGATGCTGGTTATGTGAAAAATATTATGTACTACTTTAATAATCCTGAGAAAACCCCATTCAATTATGTAATGGGAGTCACGTTGGATCAACGTGAATACTTTAGGGATTACCGCTTGACACAAAAAGGGAAACTATTATGGGATCAAATTCATATATTGAATTGGTATGCTAGGCAACTATGCTTGAGATATGATTATACTTGTTGCTCTAAGGTGAAGGCTCCACACCTTCCCTTTTCATGTGAATTTAATGATAATGAAACCTTAGCTTCTTATGCTAATGGTATATATGATTACAATGATGTGGAACAAATAGAAGAATTTGTTGCTTTTAAGGGTGCTTATGAAATTGAATCTTTGTTTGAAAAGCATGAAGCTTATGATGATGATGTTTATAGGCCTGAAAATTTAGCTATCTTAAAATATTGCTATGATAATTATGAATATAATTCCTATATTAATGCGCTTATTGAGAAAGTCTCTGCTGTCCAAGAAGAGACTAATATTTTGTAGGAGTCTACGGAAGAAGAAATTGATGAAACTGTGAGCTCATTGGATGAAAAAGATGAGGAGGAGAGCGAAGAACAAAAGGAGGAAGAGCGGATTAGCTACCCGTGCCCAACTTCTAATGAGAGTAACTCTTCAACTCATACATTGTTTAATTTCCCTTCGTGCTTACCGAAGGATGATTTCTATGATGACTATTATGATCCCTTTGATTCTTTTGAAATATCCCTTTTTGATGATGCTTGCTATGCTTGTGGCCAAGATGCCAATATGAATTATGCTTATGGACATTAACTTGCTATAGTTCCTTATGTTAAACATGAAATTTTTGCTATTGCACCCACACATGATAGTCCTATTATCTTTTTGAATTCTCCAAACTACACTATATCGGAGAAGTTTGCTCTTATCAAGGAATATATTGATGGGTTGCCTTTTACCGTTGCACATGATGATTTTGATGAATATAATATGCATGTGGTTGCTGCTCCTACTTGCAATTATTATGAGAGAGGAACTATATCTCCACCTCTCTATGTTTCCAATATGATAAAATTGCAAGAAACTGTTTATACTATGCATTGGCCTCTACTTTGTGTGCATGAATTGTTCTTTTATGACATGCCGATGCATAGGAAGAGAGTTAGACTTCGTTGTTGCATGATATATGTTACCTTGTGCTCACCACTAAATTAAAAATCATTGTTAATTAAAATTGGCTTTCATATACCTTGAGATCCGAGTGCATCCATTACTTGAGCACTATATGCCTATCTTAATGGTTTTAAAGAAAGCGCTGCCAGGGAGACAACCCGAAAGTTTTAGAGAGTCATTTATTTCTGTTCAGTGCTTTTATATAGTTTAAAAACAACAAAAATAAAGAGGGTAATCCAAAACTTTTTCAAAAAGGAAAGCGAAAGTGAGAAAGACAAGCATTGTTGAAGTGGGAGCTAGCCTTGAACTTTGTTCATGCTCATGGAAACTTTGTGAATCTTGATTACATAAACTTTTCAATAAAAATAATTATCCCCTTGTAAAATTCCTTGTATTATAAAAATAATGTGCCAAGGTTTGCCTTTAGGATGTTTACATTTGCTTGATGGTTTGTACGGTGCAGGACAGAAACTTTGGCTGTAGTACGCGATTTTACATTTTTTTTCTGGAATGTCAAATGGTTCTGATTCTTTTTGCACGGTCTTCCTATACAAATTGTTTATTTTTCCTAATTTTTGTAGAATTTTTCAAGTATCAGATGTATGGTGAATTTTCAGATTATTACAGACTGTTCTGTTTTAGACAGATTCTGTTTTTGATGCATAGTTTGCTTGTTTTGATGAAACTATCAATTTATATTAGTGGATTAAGCCATGAAAAAGTTATACTACAGTAGACACAATGCAAAAACAAAATATGAATTGGTTTGCAACAGTACTTAGAGTAGTGATTTGCTTTATTATACTAACGGATCTTACCGAGTTTTCTATTGAAGTTTTGTGTGGGTGAAGTGTTCGATGATCGAGAAGGTCTCGATGTGAGGAGAAGGAAGAGAGGCAAGAGCTCAAGCTTGGGGATGCCCGAGGTACCCCAAGTAAATATTCAAGGAGACTCAAGCGTCTAAGCTTGGGGATGCCCCGGAAGGCATCCCCTCTTTCTTCAACAAGTATCGGTATGTTTTCGGATTCGTTTCGTTCATGCGATATGTGCAATCTTGGAGCGTCTTTTGCATTTAGTTTTCATTTTTATTTTATGCACCATGCTGGTATGAGATAGTCCATGGTTGATTTATAGAATGCTCTATGCACTTCACTTATATCTTTTGAGTATGGCTTTATAGAATGCTTCATGTGCTTCACTTATATCATTTGAAGTTTGGATTGCATGTTTCTCTTTACATAGAAAACCGCCATTTGTAGAATGCTCTTTTGCTTCACTTAGATTTGTTAGAGCGTGGGCATACATTTTGTAGAAAGAATTAAACTCTCTTGCTTCACTTATATCTATTTAGAGAGATGACAGGAATTGGTCATTCACATGGTTAGTCATAAAATCCTACATAAAACTTGTAGATCACTGAATATGATATGTTTGATTCCTTGCAATAGTTTTGCGATATAAAGATGGTGATATTAGAGTCATGCGAGTGGGTTGTTGTGGATTAGTATAAATACTTGTGTTGAGGTTTGTGATTCCCGTAGCATGCATGTATGATGAACCGTTATGTAACGAAGTCGGAGCATGATTTATTTATTGATTGTCTTCCTTATGAGTGGCGGTCGGGGACGAGCGATGGTATTTTCCTACCAATCTATCCCCCTAGGAGCATGCACATAGTACTTTGTTTCGATGACTAATAGATGTTTGCAATAAGTATGTGAGTTCTTTATGACTAATGTTGAGTCCATGGATTATACGGACTCTCACCCTTCCACCATTGCTAGCCTCTCTAGTACCGTGCATCTTTCGCCGGTACCATAAACCTACCATATACCTTCCTCAAAACAGCCACCATACCTACCTATCATGGCATTTCCATATCCATTCCGAGATATATTGCCATGCAACCTCCATCATCATCATATACATGACTTGAGCATTCATTTTCATATTGCTTTGCATGATCGTAAGATAGCTAGCATGATGTTTTCATGGCTTGTCCGTTTTTTGATATCATTGCTACGCTAGATCATTGCACATCCCGGTACACCGCCGGAGGCATCCATATAGAGTCATACTTTGTTCTAGTATCGAGTTGTAATATTGAGTTGTAAGTAAATAAAAGTGTGATGATCATCATTATTAGAGCATTGCCAAATGAGGAAAGGATGATGGAGACTATGATTCCCCCACAAGTCGGGATGAGACTCCGAACTTTAAAAATAAATAAAAGAGGCCAAAGAAGCCCCAAAAAAAGAGGCCAAATAAACCCACCAAAAAAAGAGAGAAGGGGCAGTGCTACTATCCTTTTCCATAGTTGTGCTTCAAAGTAGCACCATGTTCTTCATATAGAGAGTCTCTTGAGTTATCACTTTCATATAGTAGTGGGAATTTTCATTATAGAACTTGGCTTGTATATTCCGATGATGGGCTTCCTCAAATGCAAGAGGTCTTCATGAGCAAGCAAGTTGGATGCACACCCACTTAGTTTCAGTTGGAGCTTTCATACACTTATAGCTCTAGTGCATCCATTGCATGGCAATCCCTACTCACTCACATTGATATCTATTGATGGGCATCTCCATAGCCCGTTGATACGCCTAGTTCATGTGAGACTATCTTCTCCTTTTTGCCTTCTCCACCATCATATTCTATTCCACCTATAGTGCTATGTCCATGGCTCACGCTGATGTATTGCGTGAAAGTTGAAAAGGTTTGAGAACGTCAAAAGTATGAAACAATTGCTTGGCTTGTCATCGGGGTTGTGCATGATGTGAATATTTTGTGTGGTGAAGATGGAGCATAGCCAGACTATATGATTTTGTAGGGATAACTTTCTTTGGCCATGTTATTTTGAAAAGGCATGATTGCTTTATTGGTAGGCTTGAAGTATTATTGTTTCTATGTCAAATGATAGACTATTGCTTTGAATCACTCGTATCTTAATATTCATGCCGTGATTAGATTACATGATCAAGATTATGCTAGGTAGCATTCCACATCAAAAATTATCTTTTTTATCATTCACCTACTCGAGGACGAGCAGGAATTAAGCTTGGGGATGCTGATACGTCTCCGTCGTATCTATAATTTTTTATTGTTCCATGCCAATATTCTACAACTTTCATATACTTTTGGCAACTTTTTATACTATTTTTGGGACTAACATATTGATCCAGTGCCCAGTGCCAGTTCCTGTTTGTTGCATGTTTTTTGTTTCACAGAATATCCATATCAAACAGAGTCCAAACGGGATAAAGACTGAAGGAGATTTTTTTGGAATATATATGATTTTTGGGAAGAAAAATCCACGCGATACGGTGCCCGAGGTGGCCACGAGGCAGGGGGCGCGCCCCTGACCATCGTGGGCCACCCGTAAGGCGGTTGATGCCCTTCTTTCGCCGCAAGAAAGCTAATATCCGGATAGAGGTCGTGTAAAATTTCAGCCCAATCGGAGTTACGGATCTGCGGGAATATAAGAAACGGTGAAAGGGAAGAATCTGAGAACGCAGAAACAGAGAGAGACAGAGAGACAGATCCAATAATTGGAGGGGCTCTCGCCCCTCCCGTGCCATGTAGGCCATGGATCAGAGGGGAAACCCTTCTCCCATCTAGGGAGGAGGTCAAGGAAGAGGAAGAAGGAGGGGGGCTCTCTCCCCCTCGCTTCCGGTGGCACCGGAGTGCCACCGGGGGCTATCATCATCACCGCGATCTACACCAACACCTCCGCCATCTTCACCAATATCTCCATCACCTTCCCCTCTCTATCTACAGCGTTCCACTCTCCCACAATCCGTTGTACCCTCTACTTGAACATGGTGCTTTATGCTTCATATTATTATCCAATGATGTGTTGTCATCCTATGATGTCTGAGTAGATTTTTGTTGTCCTATCGGTGGTTGATGAATTGCTATGATTGATTTAATTTTCTTTTGGTTATGTTGATGTCCTTTGGTGCCCATCATATGATTGCGTGCGTGGATCACACCCTAGGGTTAGTTGTATGTTGATAAGACTATGTATTGGAGGGCAAGAGTGACAGAAGCTTCAACCTAGCATAGAAATTGATGCATACGGGATTGAAGTGGGACCAATATATCTTAATGCTATGGTTGGGTTTTACCTTAATGAACATTAGTAGTTGCGGATGCTTGCTAATAGTTCCAATCATAAGTGCATAGAATTCCAAGTCAGGGATGACATGCTAGCAGTGGCCTCTCCCACATAATACTTGCTATCGGTCTAGTAAATTAGTCAATTGCTTAGGGGCAATTTCGCACCTCCTACCACCACTTTTCCACACTTGCTATATTTACTTTATTGTTTCTTTATCTAAACAGCCCCTACTTTTTATTTACATACTCTTTATTATCTTGCAAACCTATCCAACAACACCTACAAAGTACTTCTAGTTTCATACTTGTTCTAGGTAAAGCGAACGTCAAGCGTGCGTAGAGTTGTATCGGTGGTCGATAGAACTTGAGGGAATATTTGTTCTACCTTTAGCTCCTCGTTGGGTTCGACACTGTAAGTGCATCTAGTGCCACCCCTAGTTGGTTTTGGAGTATTGACGACAAACCTAGTTGAGGGACTAATGTGTTTGTGAGAATTGCAGGATAACACAGGTAGAAGTCCCTCATTGATTCGGTTTTCCTACCAGAGATGACCCCCAAAAATGTATGAAGACATTGAAGTCAAAGGTGGTATATGAAGATATTCACATTGAAGACTATGACAAGAGAAGACACCACATGAAGCCTATGGAGCTCGAAGACTTAGATCTTTTGTAGTTCTCTTTCTTCTGTGTTGAGTCATAGGAACCACCGTACTGTTAAGTGGGGTCCAAGAGAACCAGTCAGAATGACTGAAGTGATGCTTAAACAAAACCTATGTCTTCGAGTGAAGACTTTGAGAGCGAATCTTGTCCAGAGTCGGGCAAGTCAGATTTGCTTGAAGCCCAAGTAAAGTTGTCGTGTGAGTTTGAAATCTGACCGTTGGAACACGTGTCAGTTCCTTAGTGACCCAGGGTCATTTCGCACAAATCAGGTTGGGTTGCCAAGTGGCTATAAATAGCCCACCCCCTACAACCATAAATGGTTGGCTGCTCAGATTTAGAGTACGGCTTTTGTCGTTTGAGAGCAACCCACCTCGAAGCCTTTGAGAGAGAATTCCTTGCGAGGATAAAGCCCTAACCACCCAGAGCCAAAGAGAATTAGGCATCACTTAAGTCTTCTTGTCTGTGTGATCTGAAGACTTATTACACTTGAGGACTGTGCATCCTCCAGCCGGTTAGGTGTCGCGTTCTGAGCATCCAAGAGACATTGTGGATTGCCGGTGAAAGAAGTCTGTGAAGGTTTGGGAGTCTACCTTGAAGACTTACCAGAGTGATTGGGTGAGGTCTGTGTGACCTTAGCTCAAGGGGAATACGATGAGGACTGGGTGTCCTGAGGTGCATGTTCAGGACTGGGTGTCCGGGACTGTGTGTCCTAAGGTTTAAATACCTGGCCGCCCTAACCAGATTAGAGTTGTCACAGCAACTGGAACTGGTCCAACAAATCATTGTCTTCAGCGAGTCACTGGTTTCATCTTCCCTTCCCTTTACTTACTGTTACTCCTTGTGAAGTCATTGTATGTTCGCACTATCTTTTGTCTTCACTGAGTGACTGCGTGTTCTGTGTGGCTTCACAATATCTTCCTACCTAATCCTTACTACATTGCTGCTATTAGTCATTGTGCTTTCACTCTATTGAATACTTGACTATGGCTTGCCTAGTGTAGTCTACCTTCCACTGCAGGGTAATAGGTTTATTTCTATCGTTTGTCTTCATAACTTCCACGTTTTGAAGACTTTCATAAAAATTGCCTATTCACCCCCCCTCTAGTCGATATAACGCACTTTCAATTGGTATCAAAGCAAGGTGCTCCCTTGTTCTGTGTGATTCGGTTTAACCACCTGGAGTTTTAGCTATGTCGACTGCAGGGATAATTAAAGTCTCCGCAGCGTGCCCCGTCTTCGATGGAACTGAATATCCCTACTAGAAGAATAAGATGCGCATGCATCTTGAAGCCATTGACGTCGACCTATGGTATGCCATCAAGAACGGCGTTCCCAAGGCTGGAGATGGTGTCACTGCTGCTGATGTCGAGAAGTTCGTTCAACTGGACTCTACTGCCAAGAATATCATCTGTGGTCATCTGACCAAAGGACAGTATGGCCATGTGAGTGCTTTGGAAACATCTAAGCTGGTCTGGGACTGGCTCTCCAAGGTCAATGAAGGCGTCTCAACCCAGAGAGATCAGAGAATCAGTGTCCTTCGCAACCTCTTCAACCGCTTCAAGCGAAATGAAAATGAGAATGTCCAGCTCACATTTGACCGACTCACTGACATCACAAATGAGCTTCAAGCCCTCGGCGCTACTGAGATCACCAAACATGAAGTCGTCAAGACACTACTGAGATCACTTGATAGTTCGTTTGACACCCTAGCCCTGATGATTCAAGAACGTCCTGATTTCAAGACACTCGATCCGTCTGACATACTTGAGAGGCTCAACACACATGAGTTTCAGCTTTCTGAGAAAAGAGATATCTACGGTCCAAACTATGGGCGAACTCGTGCCTTGAAGGCAAAAGCTGTCTCCTCATTTGAAGAAGAATCTGACAGCAGTTCGGATGATCCTGAAGACATTGGAAGGGAACTTGCTATGCTTGTGAAGAAGTTCCAAAAATTCACCAAGAAGAAAGGTTTCAGAAAGTCTTCCCGATCAAGCTCAAGGAATGATGAAGCTTCTGCTCACGACTACAAGAAGAAAACATGTCACAAGTGCAAGAAACCTGGCCACTTCATCTCTGAGTGTCCACAGTGGGACAATGAGAACAAAAAGAAGAAGAAGAGCAAGGAATATGACTCTGACGACAAGAAGAAGAAGAAATACTCAAAGTCTTCGTCCAAGTCTTCCTCAAAGTCTTCATCACACAAGAAGAGCTCATCTGGCAAGGCACGTGCGTTTGTTGGCAAGGAAATGGATTCAGAGGAGGAGTCCGCTTCTGAGGAGGCGGAGGTGGAGTCTGAGGAGGAGTCCGATTCAGGCGTCGCAAGTCTGGCTACAGCATACGTTGCCAAGTCCATCTTCAATACTGAAGAGAATGACCTCGTCACCGACACCGATGCAAATGACAAGGACTACTCTGCTTCTACCTACTGCTTCATGGCACGCGGTGCCAAGGTAAACACATGCACTACTCACTATCAAACATCTAGTGACAATGACTCTGATTGTGACTCAAAACCCAGCTACAAAACACTTGCTAAAATTACAATTGAACAACAGAAAGCTATGGAACATATTCAAAAACTGCTAGACAGAAGCGATGATCTGTTAGGTGCTGAAATGACTCGATCTGAATCCTTAATTGAAGACATAAAAAATCTTCACGTTAAGTATCAGGAACTTGAAAGTCGTCATGAAACTCTCTCAACAACTCACGAAAAGCTTTCCTATGATTATCTTCAAAGGAAGCAAGATCTTGAGAAATTGAGAGCGATTCATGAAGATCTTCAAAAGGAAAACGAGTCACTTCGCGCCAAACAGATCAGTCCCGCTCAGGAAGGATTTGAACCACCATGTCTTAAATGCATTGAGCGTGACAATGCTACTTCTGTTGCTGAATGTTCTACTGCTACTACTGTTGCAATATTTTCAACTGTTGATGTGGTAACTAACCCCTCTGCTGAGGATACCACTGCTATTGCTGATGAGAATGCTAGGTTGAAGACATTGCTTGAAACAGGGATGTACAAAAGTCTTAAAGGGCATCAGACACTTTGTGATGTCCTCAAAAAGCAGATACTGAACCGAAACCCGAGGAAAGAGGGTGTTGGGTTCGTAAGGAAAATGAATGCTGATGGCTCTTACTGGAAACCTGAGCAGTACCCCAAAACCATGTGGGTTGCTGCAAAGGAACCTTCAGCAGACCCATCCAATCTATCTGGCTTCACTTGTGCTAACCCCATTATCATTGATGAATCCTTTGATGCAAACTATATACTGTTTAAGAATCAGAATGGTGAAGTGTTTACCAGGTACATTGGTACTAATTGCAGGAATGGACCGCCTATGAAGAAGATCTGGGTTCCGAAAAGGTGTCTGGAGAATCTTCCTGTGAATGCCATCATGACACCTCACGTGAAGAAGACAAACCTCAGACCAAAGGCTTCATACAGACAGAGGACTCACCTGAGTCGCACTAACGCAAATGTTTTGCAGGGAAACCATACTCAGGCATATGAATATGAGAGCGGTTCATCGAACCACCATGTTCATAAGACCAAGAACTATTCTGCTTATTCTTATGAGTACTATTGTCCGCCTGCAAGACTGTTTGCTAGGGCTCCAAAGCCAAAGTTCTCAGATGTTGCACTTAGACTTATTGCTTCTAAGACACCCTTGAAGATGTGGGTGGCTAAGAAAGCTTAACTCTCTTTTGCAGGGAAAGGTCTCCAGCAGAAAACCAAAATCGTCGGACGCTATTGCTGGGGACCTTAAACATCTTGTAGGGCGCAAGATCAAATGCCCGAATGGTCTTACTATGTACTTCGTTCCTGAATCGCTTGCTACTCTCCCTATTAGTCCTAATCTGGATCTAAGCTTTCATAACCCACTGGTTTGTCAAATGTTTTTGCTTCACAATGCTCTTCGTGAAGCCTATCCCCCTAACTGCACTGTAGGGTACGACACCAGCGTCTTCAGAATGGATTATTGATAGTGGGTGTACAAATCACATGACTGGCAAAAGAAGCCTTCTTATGGACTCAACCTTACGTCCATCCGACAAGAGCCACATCACATTTGCTGACACTGGTAAAAGTAAGGTATTGGGTCTAGGTAGAGTTGCAATCTCAAGGGATCAACACATGGATAAAGTCATGCTTGTTGAATCCCTTGGCTTCAACTTAATGTCTGTCTCAATGCTTTGCGATTTAAACATGATCGTAATATTTGGAAAATATCGTTGCCTTGTTCTAATGGAATCTGACAAGTCTCTAGTATTTGAAGGGTATCGAAAAGATGATTTGTACGTGGTAGATTTCTCAGCAGGACCACAGCTTGTCGTATGTCTTCTAGCAAAAGCTTCAGAATGTTGGCTCTGGCATCGGAGGCTTGGGCATGCTGGCATGAGGAACCTCCACACCCTGGCAAAGAAGAAGCATGTCATAGGCATCGAGGGCGTCAAGTTCAAGAAAGATCACTTATGCGGTGCCTGTGAGGCAGGAAAGATGACGAGGGCCAAACATCCCTCAAAGACAATCATGACCACTACTCGACCCTTCGAACTGCTTCACATGGATCTTTTCAGTCCCACTCATTACTCAACTCTTACTTCTACTGCTTTTCTCTATGGCTTTGTCATTGTTGATGATTATTCTAGATATACTTGGGTGCACATAATCCTTTACAAGACTGAAGTGCAGGATGTCTTCAGACGCTTCTCCAATCGAGTAATGAACAACTATGGCGCCAAGATAAAGCATATCAGAAGTGACAATGGCACTGAATTCAAGAACACTGGCCTTGATACATATCTTGATACCTTGGGCATCACACATGAATTCTCATCCCCGTACACGCCACAGCAGAATGGGGTCGTCGAACGCAAGAACAGAACACTCATTGAGATGGCCAGAACGATGCTAGATGAATACAAGACTCCAAGAAAATTCTGGCCTGAAGCCATTGATACTGCATGCCATACAATCAATCGTGTTTATCTTCACAAGCTTCTGAACAAGACATCTTATGAGCTCCTTACTGGCAAGAAGCCAAATGTCAGTTACTTCAGAGTATTTGGCGCCACGTGCTGGATCAAGGACCCACATCACACCTCAAAGTTTGCACCAAAAGCACATGAGGGTTTTATGCTTGGATATGGAAAGGATTCACACTCCTACAGAGTCTTCAATCTCTTTCATTACAAAGTGGTTGAAACAGTGGATGTGCGGTTCGATGAGACCAACGGTTCACAAAGAGAGCAACTACCAAATGTGCTAGATGAAGTTCCATCTTGTGAATCAATCAAGCTAATGGGAACTGGAGAAATTATACCTTCTGAAGCTCATCCTTAAGAAGAACTTATCATCTCAGCACCTGATCAACATGAAGACAATGCTCAGCCTGAAGACATTCCTTCTAACAACGACAATGATCAGCAAGAGCAAAATCTTCGCCCTGTACATCCTCGCGTTGCCAATGAAGTGCAGATTGAAAGAATAATTGATAGCATCAATGCACCCGGTCCACTCACTCGTTCAAGGGCAACTCAGCTAGCAAATTTCTGTGGGAACTTCGCATTCGTCTCAATAACAGAACCCAAGAAAGTTGAAGAAGCCTTCATGGAACCTGAATGGATTCTAGCTATGCAAGACGAGCTTCAACAGTTTGAGCTGAATAATGTATGGGAACTGGTCAAGCGTCTCGATCCTCGGAAGCACAGCATAATAGGCACCAAATGGATATACCGCAACAAGCAAGATGAGCATGGTCAAGTTGTCAGAAACAAAGCTCGTCTCGTTGCTCAAGGATATACTCAAGTGGAAGGCATTGACTTCGATGAAACATTTGCTCCTGTGGCTAGACTTGAAGCCATACGCATACTGCTGGCCTATGCAAATCATCACAACATGCTTCATTATCAAATGGATGTGAAGAGCGCCTTCCTCAATGGAAAGATTGAAGAAGAAGTGTATGTTGCACAACCTCCTGGCTTTGAAGATCCAAAACATCCTGACATGGTATACAAGCTCAACAAGGCACTGTATGGCCTCAAACAAGCCCCTCGGGCCTGGTATGACACACTCAAATACTTCCTGAAGAGCAAAGGCTTCATACCTGGTTCTCTCGACCCCACTCTCTTCATGAAGACATATGATGGTGAACCATTTGTGTGCCAAATATATGTGGATGACATTATCTTCGGCTGCACCAATCAGAAGTAAAGTGAAGAGTTTGGATATATGATGCAAGAGCAATATCAAATGTCTATGATGGGAGAGCTGAAGTTCTTTCTCGGTCTTCAAATATGACAGCAACACAATGGCATCTTCATATCTCAAGAGAAGTATCTCAAAGATTGCCTGAAGAAGTTAGGTATGCAAGACTGCAAAGGCTTCACGACACCAATGCCAGCCAAGCATCATCTGGGTCCTGACGACAATGGTAAAGAGTTCAATCAAAAGGTATACCGCTCCACGATTGGTTCTTTACTTTATCTATGTGCATCTAGGCCAGATATTATGCTTAGTGTTTGCATGTGTGCTCGATTCCAAGCGGCACCAAAGGAGTCGCATCACTTAGCTGTGAAGCGAATTCTTCGATATTTGGATCACACCCCAATTCTAGGATTATGGTATCCAAAGGGCTCAGAGTTTGATCTGGTTGGATTCTCGGATGCTGATTATGCTGGTGACAAAGTTGATCGCAAGTCTACATCAGGCACATGTCACTTTCTGGGACGATCACTTGTATGTTGGTCTTCAAAGAAGCAGAACTGTGTATCTCTCTCCACTGCTGAATCTGAATACATTGCTGCTGGATCTTACTGCCCTCAGCTTCTGTGGATGAAGCAAACGCTCAAGGACTATGGCATTCATCTGAAGCAAGTGCCACTCTACTACGACAACAAAAGCGCCATCAAGATTGCCAACAACCCAGTTCAGCACTCGAAGACAAAGCACATTGAAATTCGTCATCACTTTCTCAGAGATCATGTTGTGAAGGAAGATATTGATATCATACACGTTAACACTGAAGAGCAATTGGCAGATATCTTCACCAAGCCCTTGGATGAGAAGAGATTTTGCAAGTTACGGTTTGAGCTAAATATCCTGGAATCCTCAAATGTCCTGTGATCAGGCACACATCCTAACCCTTATGCATATTGATGACTTAGATGTGCAACACACGAAGTAAAGTATATCTTCAATCAATGAAGACATACATTCTAAGTGTGAATACATTAATGTGGAATTTGACTTCGGAGCGCCACGATAATTGTGCACCGTGTCTGGGTCTAATACTTCCTATACGGTGGGTAACGCCACCACCAAATGTTCTATTTTGAAGTGTTTCACTCATGGCGTTACCTTGCTATGTCTTCACATTTGGTTTGGCTTCAATCTCAACATGTCTTCATGATTATCTTCACTATGTTGATTATATATATATATATATATATATATATATACTAGTGTTCTGTCCTCTACAGCATTCACTTATAGCTATGTCTTCTTGTTGAATCTTTTGAACTAAGTGAATGTGATCGGACCCTAACCTCTCTATGCTATCTATCTCAAACTCTATCTCTCCAAATCATATGCATTCTATTGAAATTGTCGAATGTCTTCTCTGCGTCCTTGTCAGCAGAAGATACAAAGACAAACCTTAAGTCCACTTTCAATGCTCATTCCTCCACATGAAACCCGGAGAAGTAGGAACGACCACCCGACAATCCAGGCGTGCGTGGGACGTGGAACAAACCCCAAAATTCTGCATGATGGCTACATGTTCCTCAGATGCGAATCGCCAGGGGCACCTGTGTAATAACGCAGTGCCGCCCCTATACCTATAAATACACACTTCACGGCGGTCATTATCTCTTCTTCCACTCTCGCACGAACCCTAGCGCCACCGCTAGCCCTCGACGACGCCGGCGACGAAGCGCTTCGCTGCCGCAACATCTCCGATGCCGTCTTCACGCCGACCGCGGACATCGTCCTCTCCGCCGTCATCGTAGGTGTCCTCCGGCACCAAGTTAGGGCACGGAAGATCGAACTGCTCGGCCTCATCTTCCACTCCGTCTAGCAGTTCTTAGTGTGGTAAATAAAACTTCCTTTTTACGGCACCGTTGATCCTATGGCTTTGTCACTTTCTACCACAAGCAGTTTCTATTCACACAAGTTAGATCTCTCTCATACTGCATCTCATAACATGCCTAGTATATTCACTTATGCTTCACAAAGTAGTTAGATTCCTCACTTGTACTGATCTTTGGATTCGTACAAATCTGGAACCAACTCCTTATCTATGAGTGAATGTCTTCGCACGATGAGGTCAATGTCTTCTAAACTGATTTATGTTCAAAATCTTCTGAGAATGCATATGACCTCTTCCCCTTCCCTCGCACCTTAATGCTGTCACAGGTACATGTCCGTGGGAGAATCCCTTGGTTCTCATAGTCTGCATTCATTTGCAGAATTCTTACAGCATCATATAAATTCTCCCGAAGCAAGTTCCTGTTTATCCAGCAAGCGAAAATCTTTGAAGCCTTTGAACGTGTTGAAGCCTTTCAGTTTAAAGTTCATGGCTTCATTGAAATCAGCAAGGAAGGGTGGCAGAAAGCATCGTGGAGAAACATCTAGAGATCTGCCAGATGACCTCTCAGAACTGTATAAGACAGATCCTAAAGAGGATTACAGTCAGCGCAAGACCCGAATCCAATGGATTCGAAGATACTGGGCAGAACAATGGTTCAAATACCGATTTGTAACCCAGGAATATGCTGAGAAAAATGCCATCAAGAGACCATGGGGAGACATCCTATACAAGAATCTTCAACCCAGGTCCAAAGATGAAGCCATAGAACAAGGCTTCTATCCCTGCATGGTCCGTGGGTCACAGCCTGTTGATGCACACCCATCGTCACTACTATGGTGTCGTGACGACATTCTGTTCAAGCGCAACTTCCAGTTTGCCCAGAACTCAGCGAAGCAAAACAAGAAGACATTGGGACTAGACTTCAACCCTGGTCCCTCAGCTCCAAGGGCTGATGGCACACGAGATGCAGAACCCAATGTCGTCGGTCCTTTCTACAACCTTGAAGGCCTCATCACCCATATCTTGGTTCAAGGGACTGCAGTGAATGAGCCTGCAGCTGACACTGAATCAGATGAAGCGCCTGCAGTGCCGAAGCCAAAGAAGTTGAAGAAGCCTAAAGCTTCAAAGCCTGCCCCTTCACCAAAAATCTCACGGGCGAAGCCACTGGAAACTGCACCTCCTGAAGACAGTGTGCAGTCCGAAGATTTATCACGCATCCCCAAGCCCTAGAAGGTCAAGATGCCTCTGCCACACACCGGCCAAGAGCTAACAGCTGCTGCCATTCTGCGCAATTATGCCATTGATCTGTCAAGTGATGAAGATCTTGCAGATGACGCTCTTGAGCAACTCATCAAGAGCAAAGAAGAAGCAGAAATCTTCAATGATCTGCCTCTCTTTGATGTAACAGTCATTCACAACTTCATTGATGAATGGTTTGACACGCCAAACATTAGCTTCGACGATCTCCAACTACCCATTGGCCTCAGTGTCGCCTTCCATGGCGCCATTGCTTCACAGTTAGCTATCGCCCAGCGCATTGTTGAACTGAAGCAGAAGATTGACTTTGAGAAATCTCAGTTCAAGAAGCATATGGCCAAGCTCAGCGTGCAAGACGTGAAGAATTTCAAGATTATGCTACACGAGCTCAAGGAAGCCTTTCTAAAGAAACGTGCAGAAGCTCAGGGTTCTCGTGAGCGCATGAAGGTCCTGGCTGATAGGTGTGTGCAAGCCTACAATGAGGCTGAGAAGCGCAAGGCCCTTGGGCGTCCTGGCATCGACCCCAGGATGGCTACCAAGAAGCAGAAGAAGCCCGCTATGGCTGAACCTGAAGCACCAAGGCAGGAGGCAGATCCCCTTGTCTTCCCAACTTGCATGACTGGCCCGAAGCCAAAGGCCAGGTCAACTGCTTCAGAACTGAAGAAGACCAGGACCGCTGAGGCTGAAGCAAGGAAGAGAAAACATCCTGAAGCCTCTGCTACTGCCCCCGCCAAGAAGAAAAGAATGACCAAGAAGGAACGGGCTGCTCCCACAGAGCCCTTGATTGTTGAACCCATTTCCATGGTTCACCCCGACGCCGATCCATAAGAACGTCAACTGATTGTCCATGAGCCTTCTTTCACAGAGGCTCATGAAGCTAAAGACTTTCCAGCAGCTGATCCCATCGCTGCTGAAGACATTGGTCATCATGACCATGTTGAAGATGATGCAGCCCTTCCTCAGCTAGAACACCAACAGGTATCATCGCCTGTGCTAACGCACAGCGAACTCATCAGCATTGGTCGTCCACTGA
Organism: Triticum dicoccoides; assembly: GCF_002162155.2. NCBI lineage: Eukaryota > Viridiplantae > Streptophyta > Magnoliopsida > Poales > Poaceae > Triticum > Triticum dicoccoides. The sequence continues at coordinate 285,718,649 of NC_041392.1, read as the reverse complement.
CGCCAATTGCACAGGATGCTTCATGGGTGGATCACCCACAAGAGAATGAAGACCTTGATGCCCAGCCAACAGCAACTCCACAGGCGTCGCCCGCGTTGCGCAGGCTTCGCAAAGGTCCAAGGCCTCAAGTCTCTGCGTCTGAAGCTAAAACTGCTGAAGACATTCCGGCTGCATCAACCGATGAAGAAGAAGTACCACAAGCTGCTACTCCCTTGTCCCACCAAGAAGCAGTTCTCGAGGAGAACGTGATTGAAAATCTTGCGGCTGCCACCACCAACACCACCGAAGCCACTGACGCTGTCATGGCTGAAGCTAATGTGGAGCCCTCACCAACAAAAGCACCAGAAGTCAGCGAAGCCACTAATCTCGCCACTTCTGTTCCTGAGTCTGCTGCCGGTCCCCAGTTCGACTATCATGTTGAGCACAGGCCTCAGGTACAGAAGCCAATCCCAAGATTGCCAAGGTTCCCAGGTCCTGCATCAGCCCTGGCTCCTTCAATATCAATGGCTTCAGAGCAGACAACACATTCTTCAATAGCTCCAGGACTCCTACTCCAGGGAAAGAATATCATCTGATCGGTTCTGGAGTTATCTGCAGCGAAGCTATTACTCATGCGTTCTTTACAACCAAGGTCGCATCTTCCCACACAAGCACCTTGACATTGAAGCAATAGCTGGTCTGCCCTGCCTGGAAGAAGCTCTGGATTGCTTCAAAGAGGTTGGACTGCTGCCGTTCGTCACTGACCAAGAGCATTGGAATGAAGAGTTGCTGCTCCAATTCTATGCCACACTTCACATCCGCGGGTATAGCAGAGATCCGAAGACTTGGGTCCTAGAGTGGATGATAGGAAACGTTCATCACGAAGCCAAAGCCTTTGACATCATTGAGCTCACTGGTTTGCCCACTCCTGGCGATCTCTACGAGCATGGCTGTCAGCTTCATAGTGAAGCTATTGAGAGCATCTTTCAGAAGACTGGACCTAATATGAGTCAGATGCTCAGTATGATGAAGCCATTGCCCCAAGATGCTGCTTATCCCACAGAGTTCTTCGTTGAAGACCTTGAGTATCTGCCAAGAACCATTTATCACATCATAAGGCGAACTCTCTGGCTAATCAAAGGACATTCTCCCCATGCCAAGCTGAAAGGTGCAATGAAGACTTTGGTCTTCTACATTCTTCATGGAAAATGCTTCAATACACAGGATTTCTTCATTCGCCAACTTGCTGCATCTGGCTCTGATCTGTTTGGTTTGAAGTTCTACGCCCCTTGGGTGATGCGGCTGATCAAACTTCACTCCGCTATCTCATATCAGCCATCGGCCCGCAACCATCGGATCTTTTTGCCTGATGTGGATATGTCTATTGAAGCCATCTATCCTGAGCCTGTCAAGGAACCTCTCAGTCTTCAGAATGCAGAGCATCAAAGTTTCACTCAGAATGTTGAAGGCGTTGAAGCCGTAACTCGTGTGTATCCTTTGGCTGGCACTACACGTGCACCGCATCCTGCTCTCACTGAAGCCAGTGACAGTACAACTGCTCCACGACCCAAGAAGCGCACTCGTGTTCTCAACGACCGAGAGCTTCTTGTGGCTCTTCATCAGAAATAGGATAGGCATCATGACTGGCTGAAGCGTCAGATGCAAAGCCTCTTGGTGGATGTTAATCGCATTCGCAATCTTGCCACCAAGAATGCTTTTGTTGCCCATGAAACCTCTCGCCGCACATGGAAAGGGCTAACACTGATGTGTTCTAAAGATGATCTTCAAGAGGATGGCTTCACTGAGCGATTCAAGTTTGACTCCACACCTCCTCGAAGGGCAGTGCTGCGAAGAACTCCATCCCTTGAAGACTCTGAGTTCTCTTCCTCTACTACAACTGTGAATGCCAGAGTAATCGAGGATGAAGACGATGCTACTTCACCGCCACCTCCTTCAGCACGCTTTGACTCTGCTCCAAGCTCTTCAGCACCGCCAAACACAACCAACGACCCTGCTGCTTCACCTACTCCTCATGGGAACGAGTAGATGCTCTATGTCTTCAAACCTTTTTGGTCCTTACTGACAAAAGGGGGAGAAGCATATGAGGTTGATAGTCTTCAAGCGGGTCCATATGGGCAGGTGCTTTATATTTTGCTTCGTGCTTACAACTCTCGTTTTCCTACATTTGGTTCTTTGAGTTGTAACACTTAAACTCGATGGTCGTCTGCTACTTATTTGCCACCTTGTGTTGCGATGATAAATTCCGCATGTGCGACGATAAATTCTGCACTTAGATCATTCTGCAGACGTCCATTTTCCATTATGCATGTCATTATCTTCATATACTTTCACATGCATAGTGGATTGTCATCATAAGTTAAAGTGGATCTCCACAAGTACAACCTGCCATGTGCATTTGCATTCCAAAAGCAAATTACTTATATGCACATCTTTAGGGGGGGCCCTTGCAACTTATGAAGACAATTCCTTATCCTTTACAATTTCATAGATTATATTCCCCGTTGAAAACTTCAACTAGTTTGTCATCAATCACCAAAAAGGGGGAGATTGTAAGTGCATCTAGTGCCACCCCTAGTTGGTTTTGGAGTATTGGCGACAAACCTAGTTGAGGGACTAACGTGTTTGTGAGAATTGCAGGATAACACAGGTAGAAGTCCCTCATTGATTCGGTTTTCCTACCAGAGATGACCCCTAAAAATGTATGAAGACATTGAAGTCAAAGGTGGTATATGAAGATATTCACATTGAAGACTATGACAAGAGAAGACACCACATCAAGCCTATGGAGCTCGAAGACTTAGATCTTTCGTAGTTCTCTTTCTTCTGTGTTGAGTCATAGGAACCACCGTACTGTTAAGTGGGGTCCAAGAGAACCAGTCAGAATGACTGAAGTGATGCTTAAACAAAACCTATGTCTTCGAGTGAAGACTTTGAGAGCGAATCTTGTCCAGAGTCGGGCAAGTCAGCTTTGCTTGAAGCCCAAGTAAAGTTGTCGTGTGAGTTTGAAATCTGACCGTTGGAACACGTGTCAGTTCCTTAGTGACCCAGGGTCATTGCGGACAAATTAGGTCGGGTTGCCAAGTGGCTATAAATAGCCCACCCCCTACAACCATAAATGGTTGGCTGCTCAGATTTAGAGTACGGCTTTTGTCGTTTGAGAGCAACCCACCTCGAAGCCTTTGAGAGAGAATTCCTTGTGAGGATAAAGCCCTAACCACCCAGAGCCAAAGAGAATTAGGCATCACTTAAGTCTTCTTGTCTGTGTGATCTGAAGACTTATTACACTTGAGGACTGTGCATCCTCCAGCCGGTTAAGCGTCGCGTTCTGAGCATCCAAGAGACATTGTGGATTGCCAGTGAACGAAGTCTGTGAAGGTTTGGGAGTCTACCTTGAAGACTTACCAGAGTGATTGGGCGAGGTCTGTGTGACCTTAGCTCAAGGGGAATACGGTGAGGACTGGGTGTCCTGAGCTGCGTGTTCAGGACTGGGTGTCCGGGATTGTGTGTCCTAAGGTTTAAATACCTAGCCGCCCTAACCAGACGTACATTTGTCACAACAACTGGAGCTGGTCCAACAAATCATTGTCTTCAGCGAGTCACTGGTTTCATCTTCCATTCCCTTCACTTACTGTTACTCCTTGTGAAGTCATTGTATGTTCGCACTGTCTTTTGTCTTCACTGAGTGACTGCGTGTTCTGTGTGGCTTCACGATATCTTCCTACCTGATCCTTACTACATTGCTGCTATTAGTCATTGTGCTTTCACTCTATTGAATACTTGACTATGGCTTGCCTAGTGTAGTCTACCTTCCGCTGCAGGGTAATAGTTTTATTTCTATCGTTTGTCTTCATCACTTCCACGTTTTGAAGACTTTCATAAAAATCACCTATTCACCCCCCCCCCTCTAGTCGATATAACGCACTTTCAGACACTCTTACTTACCGAAAACTGTTGTGATGCCCTATACTTGTGGGTTATCAATAATAAACATTTATCATGATATAAGGAAATATAAATAACAACTTTATTATTGCCTCTAGGGCATATTTCCTTCAGTCTCCCACTTGCACAAGAGTCAATAATCTATATTACATTGTAATGATTCTAACACCCATGGAGTCTTGGTGTTGATCATGTTTTTCTCGTGAGAGAGGCTTAGTCGACGGGTCTACAACATTCAGATCTGTATGTATCTTGCAAATCTCTATGTCTCCCTCCTTGACTTGACCGCGAATGGAATTGAAGCGTCTCTTGATGTGCTTGGTTCTCTTGTGAAATCTGGATTCCTTTGCCAAGGCAATTGCACTAGTATTGTCACAAAAGATTTTCATTGGACCCGCTGCACTAGGTATGACACCTAGATCGGATATGAACTCCTTCATTTGCTGCTTCCAAAGCAGCTATGTACTCGGCTTCGCACATAGATCCCGCCACGACGCTCTACTTGGAACTACACCAACCGACAATTCCACCATTCAATAAAAATACGTATACGGTTTGTGACTTAGAGTCATCCGGATCAGTGTCAAAGCTAGCATCAACGTAACCATTTACAACGAGCTCTTTGTCACCTCCATAAACGAGAAGCATGTCCTTAGTCCTTTTTAGGTATTTCAGGATGTTCTTGACCGCTGTCCAGTGATCCTCTCATGGATTACTTTGGTACCTCCCTGCTAAACTAATAGCAAGGCACACATCAGGTCTGGTACACATCATTGCATACATGATAGAACCTATAGCTGAAGCATAGGGTATGACTTTCATTTTCTCTCTATCTTCTGCAGTGGTCGGGCATTGAGTCTGACTCAACTTCACACCTTGTAACACAGGCAATAACCCTTTCTTTGCTTGATCCATTTTGAACTTTTTCAAAACTTTATCAAGGTATGTGCTTTGTGAAAGTCCAATTAAGCATCTTGATCTATCTCTATAGATCTTGATGCCCAATATGTAAGCAGCTTCACCGAGGTCTTTCATTGAAAAATGCTTATTCAAGTATCCTTCTATGCTATTCAAAAATTCAGTATCATTTCCGATCAACAATATGTCATCCACATATAATATCAGAGATGCTACAGAGCTCCCACTCACTTTCTTGTAAATACAGGCTTCTCCAAAGTCTGTATAAAACCATATGCTTTGATCACACTATCAAAGCGTATATTCCAACTCCGAGATGCTTGCACCAGTCCATAAATGATCACTGGAGCTTACACACTTCGTTAGTACCTTTTGGATCGACAAAACCTTCTGGTTGCATCATATACAACTCTTCTTTAAGATATCCATTAAGGAATGTAGTTTTGACATCCATTTGCCAAATTTCATAATCATAAAATGTGGCAATTGCTAACATGATTCTGACGGACTTAAGCATCGCTACGGGTGAGAAGGTCTCATCATAGTCAACTCCTTGAACTTGTCAAAAACCTTTCGCAACAAGTCGTGCTTTGTAGACAGTAACATTACCGTCAGCGTCAGTCTTCTTCTTGAAGATCCATTTATTCTCTATGGCTTGCCGATCCTCAGGCAAGTCAACCAAAGTCCACACTTTGTTCTCATGCATGGATCCCATCTCAGATTTCATGGCCTCAAGCCATTTTGCAGAATCTGGGCTCATCATCGCTTCCTCATAGTTCGTAGGTTCATCATGGTCAAGTAACATGACTTCCAGAACAGGATTACCGTACCACTCTGGTGCGGATCTTACTCCATTTGACCTATGAGGTTCGGTAGTAACTTGATCAGAAGTTTCATGATCATCATCATTAACTTCCTCACTAATTGGTGTACCCCCTAGTCCAGGACACCATCAGTAGCCCCCTGGACCGGTCTTCAAGTTGGGGACGCTCCTCGGTTCTTCCAAATTGTTCTTTGTCTTCGGTCGTCGGTCTTGAAAACTGGTTCAACAAATCTTCCCATCTTCTATCTTGAGGATTGTCGAGCTAAATCTGAAGATCTCATATGTCGGGTATCCGAGGAGCCCTTTAAGTGTTCGGCCTTTATCAATGCCTTGTTATTTTTATGCCACACCTCGGGTTTGAAGTTGTTCCCGAGCGGCAGCGTCCTCTTGCGTCCGAGCTCCAACGTCGGACTGCATTCGAGGTATCTTTTATAGCAGAGCACCAATGCCTAACCGCTTTCCGAGCTCCAACGCCGGAATGTATCCGAGCTCCAACGCCGGACTACGTCCAAACTCCAACACCGGACTGTATCCGGGCTCCAAGGTCGGACTATATCCGAGGTGTCATATCACCATGGTTCAAAAAAGTCGAAGGAGTTTAACCGAGCTTAATGCCGGAAATGCCCTCTATGGAGCTAGCCACTCGCCCCTGAGCTTTATGCCAGACTGCTTCCGAGGTGGTGCACCACCCCGACTGTGGGTCGATTTTTTGTCAATACTTTTTATTGGTGCAATTTATTCTCTGCCGAGATATATAGCCAGTAGCCCTCAAGGTGTGTATTGGTCTAAAACCCGAGATGCGCCTGAAGGATGACGTAAGACTGCTGATCCCAGTAGCCGCTGAGACTCAGGTTGATTTGCAAAATTGGCCTAAGGATCAAATCCTATCTCGGCAGAATACTTCGGGACACAAAAAGCGGCGTGCTTAGTCCTCGAGACTCGGGTTGGGTGCGGCCGACCAACCTGAGGATCAATATCTCCTCGGAAACTGTATTGCACTTAAAATTTTCTGCATTGGACAGGCAATGCAGTAGCCCCCGAGACACTGGTCGGGTGGCAATACCAGATCAGGGGATCGATGTGCCCCTTTAATATTTGTAAATAATAAGACCGAAGCCCAGTAGCCCCCGAGCCTTAATGCGGGCACGGGTGGCCGAATTAAGGATCGATATCCATAGTAAAATCACAAATTATGTGTAATGACTCTATGTATCCAAGTACTTTACGTCATTAATGCTCGGATCTGCATTGTACAAAACTTTGTTGACCGACCATCTGCTTCCACCTCCTCGACCAGTAGCCGAGGAGTGTTTGTCTTACTTTATAAAGCCTTTATGAGGGCAAAGATTTACGACAAACAAGGAAATCTGGCCATACGGTTTTATAAACAAAGGTACACAGAGAGCTATGTTATATTATTGTTTAACATAAGAAATGTCTTCCAAAGAAAATAGTCCCGCTATCGGTTCCTTTCTTTGGGTTGTTATGCTAAGCATGATCATGAAACCTCAGCTCTAATGTAAGAGCAAAATATTGAGAATTTAGTTTGGGAGGCTAGTTACTAGCCCCCGGTAGTGTTCGGCAACAGTCGAGGTCAAGCCGTAAACACTTCGGCCAATGTTATGAATGGCCCGTCATTTAACATAGTCATCGGATCACTGACCAGTTTACGCTTATTGTGATAGTCAGTTTTCGTCTTTCTCCACTAGGGTGCTTAACCATGTGAGTTGGAAGCACAATCACAGTGGTTCTCCCTTTGCACACCTAGCCGAACAAAGCAGAACGTAGGAGGCAAGCGCAGGAGCCGAGCAACCCAACTATTGACCAAAGACACAATTCGAAACCGGTGCATATTTAGCAATATCCGAGAATGTTTTTGCCGAATCTCTAAAGGTGTCCGGCGTTGCACTGCGAGACTTGTGCTAAAAACACACAAATAGTTTAAAGTGCCATAAACTTGGAAAACCAAAAAAGTTAGTAAAAACATGACGTCCGAACAAGATCAAGTGTTTGGTGCCAATCCGAAAATTGGAAGAGAAAAAAAATGTGCTTCTGTCGTGTTTTGACAACGACCAAGAAGAAAACACATTTACAGCTCATATATAAATTTTAAGAGCCCCCAAGTGACTTGGGTAAAAGAATTTTATATATAATGATTGTATATACCGAAGTACTTATATCATATATGTGTTCACCCGAACTTTAAACGCGTCTTAACCGACCGTCGGCTTCTCCCTCCTCGGCCAAGGGCCGAAGAGTGCCATGTACTCCGCCTATCGAGAGTATCGATGGTGTTTCCGATGACCAGGCAATAAGGCCATAAGGCTGTAACAGACAAAGCGCGCTCAGGGAACTTATGCTATATTACTAACGAAGTGTGAGAAGCATCTTCAAAGAAAATAGTACCCCCACCGATACCTTTCTTCGGTGCTCATTATTACTATGAGACTTGTGCAATAGATTTTTCGTACTCATGAGTTCCGTTGTGTGCCGACCATGATTGAAAACAATAAGAGTGCTAGCTTTCGGCTTCACCCAGTCTGAGGTTAGAGTTCGGATGACCCGGTCGTGACAATCGTAGAGGTGCTCCCTTTACTCCCTAGCCGAACAATCGGGAATGTAGGGGTAAGCACAGGAGCCAGGCAACCCAGCTTGCAAATCGCTTAGGTCAATATGGTGCATATTGTGGCATAATACACGAACAAGGAACGAAGCCGTACAGGTATAATCATATGCAAGAGGAAAAGCTCCATCAAGGGAGCCCCCAAATAAACTAGGTATTTGAATATGCGCGTCACAAACAAAGTTTTGACAAGGAACTTTGTCACAAATAACTTTGTGCCGAAAAGTATAATGCTTGGTCGAATCGAACAGAATTTAAAACTGAAAGTTTTTTAGCATGAAAGCAACTTAGGTGGTTAATGTGCTCGGTGTTGATGACGCGATTCGGGCTTGCGGCGGGACAAAGATGCCCATTAATCTGTGACAGATCCGACAAGGTTCGTAGTCCTCGGCATGGCCGAGGTCCCAGCCCCCAAGCCTGAGGTGTTCGATCAAGGACTTCGGCACTCCGGAGTAGTGACCACCTAACGCGGTCAAAATCGATTACCTACACACACAAAATAGTGCGGTCCAGAAAATTATATATATATATATATATAATCGTTGCATAATTGCTTTACGCAAAAATAATTTATTTAAAGAAATGTGGCATGGCGCCGAAGCCAATGTCGATGCAGGGAGTCAGCGTGACGCAGTGAAGGCATGACAAAGCCTGAATTTGTAGGGCGGTCCGGGCTCCGGATGCAGCGTTCGCCGAACTATGTACGGAAACTGACCAAACCACCACGCGACCGTTTTTAATATGGTGGCCATTTGAGAGACCTGTGTACAGATGATGGAACGAACCAGAGCAATAATTCCTTAAGAAAAAGAAACCCAACAAGCAAAAATTGTTAGGATTAATAGCACCTGGTTTATTTATTGTAGCATTCCGAAGAAAAGCGACTCCCAAAATCGGGAATCGATCCGCACACCCATTGCCTGATGGGCGATAAAGCGATGGCCTGGTGATGCTGGCAAAGGTTGGCTTGCCGAGGCGAAGCTCTCGGTCCAGCTAACATGACGAAGCTGGTCGACAGGTGACGCCGAACTCACCGGAGTATGTTGATGAAGAAATAGCCAAGTCCCCGGTCTAGCCAAGGTGACGGAGCAGGACGGTGAGGAGTTGTTGTAGCTGCCATGTCAGCCGAGGTGTTGAAGTAGTTTGGCGTGATGGACATTGGCTCAAAGAAGCAACAGTGCGGCCATGCCGACACAGGTCATAACTTGTGACGCGGCCAATGTTGGTCTGATGAAGTGACCATGCGGCGATGCCGGTGTGCTTGCTCCGTCTAATCCATAGGGCGGCGATGTTGGTGATGATTTATCCTTGGCAATTCCGAACTCTAATTCGGCTCGCCGAGGTGAGGATCCGAAGAAGTTGAGCTCGGCTAAAAAAGTGACGACATGTCTAGCGCAGGTCGGCAGTCGTGGAGCTATATTGTCGGACTAGTTTGACACCAGCGTGATGGCAAAGATTACCTCAAAAGAGGATTAAAATTTTATGGGCGCGTGTTAAAAACAACGCACAATACCTTAGAAGAAAAATTCCTTTTAAAAAGGTTGTCAAATATCACGTTCATAAACAAACATGAATTCGGGTCGGATCCGTATTCGTGCAGGAAACAGATGTGAAAAGTGATACACTAATCGGAAGGTTCCCGGAGTTTGGGCGGTTGAATCAAGCTGAAAGTTTGAGGGGTGGTAGATATGGGAATTCTGCCGCACATGGATGGTTGGATCTTCCAAAGGACTTCCGAGCTAGGTTCTGGAGACCACGTCCTAAACTCGTCCAGATTCCTGTCTGGATTTGACAGGGATCCGGTATATCGTAGATTGTCAGAGATTCCTCCATCGGAACTCGACGAAATTTTCCAGGGTTGTTGTAGACTCGATTCCGCATAATTCCACCTAAGCGATCGTTAAAACGACACTCGAAAAGGCGGTGGCGGCGGATACGCGTTCGCTATCCAGAAAAATAGCACGGTCGCCCGAGGGCAATGTTGACGTTGAGCCCCCGAGCTCCATGGACGATTCCTCCATGATCTTGATAGAGATCGGAGTTGGTGTTGATGAAGGACCTCGTTCGAACATAATGATCGGAGGCAGGGCACAGTCCTCGTTCAAGCCAAGGTGACCAGTCGAGCCGGTGACGAAAATGTTGACGTCGCAGTCAATCTGCAGACGGGCCATCGATCCTTTTGCCGATCACACAGCGGAACTCTCAATGAAAGCATCAATGTCGGTGTCAAAACTGGCGGATCTCGGGTAGGGGGTCCCGAACTATGCGTCTAAGGTGGATGGTAACAGGAGGCGGGGGACACGATGTTTACCCAGGTTCGGGCCCTCTTGATGGAGGTAATACCCTACGTCCTGCTTGATTGTTCTTGATGATATGACTATTACAAGAGTTGATCTACCATGAGATCAGAGAGACTAAACCCTAGAGGCTAGCCTATGGTATGATTGTTTTCCTGTCTATGACTAGCCTGGCCCTGGTTTATATAATGCACCAGAGGCCTAGGATAACAAGAGTCCTAGCCGAATGCACCGGTGGGGAAGGAGTCCTTGTATTGACCACCAAGTCTTGTGGAATCTTCCTTGTATGTGGCAGTTGTCCGAACTGGCCCATGAGTATACGGCCATGGGGGTCCTCGGCCCAATCTAACTGACTGGGAGACGACGTGGTGAGTACCCCCTAGTCCAGGACACCGTCAGCACTCATGACCCACTTTTGCATGGGTGAGGACAGCTGGCTGGCTCATAGCAAAACCACAGCCAGCGAGACAGGCCCCTCCGAGGCCAAGAACAACTCTGGAAAGATCTGGCGCAACAAACACAAATGCCGAAGCAATGGCGACAACACCGATGACACCACCGTTAATGCCGGATTCAGCGGCTCCAAGTCCGGACAACGAAAGAAGCCCTACAAAAGGAACAATGAGGGACCATCCAGCCTAGATCGCATACTCGATCGTCCGTGCCAGATACATGGTACCCCAGACAAACAAGCCAATCACACCAACAGAGACTGTTGGGTTTTCAAACATGCTGGCAAGTTAAATGCCGAAAACAAAGAAAAGGGATCACAAAGTGAGGACGAGGACGAAGATCCCCGACAGCCAAACACCAGAGGGCAGAAGAAATTTCCCCCTCAAGTGAAAACGGTGAACATGATATACGCTACACACATCCCCAAAAGGGAGCGCAAGCGAGCACTTAGGGACGTCTGCACGGTAGAGCCAGTCGCCCCAAAATTCAATCTGTGGTCGTCATTCCCGATCACCTTCGATCGTTGAGATCACCCAACTAGTATCCGGCATGGCGGTTCAGCCGCACTGGTCCTCGACCCAATCATCGACGGATTTCACCTAACACGAGTCCTAATGGACGGTGGTAGCAGCCTCAACCTGCTCTATCAGGATACAGTGTGGAAGATGGGCATTAATCCCTCACAAATCAAACCCACAAAGACTACCTTTAAAGGAGTCATACCAGGCGTTGAGGCCCTCTACATGAGCTCAATCACGCTGGAAGTGGTCTTCGGTTCCCCGGACAACTTCCGAAGCGAGGAGTTAATCTTCGATATCGTCCCCTTCCACAGCGGCTACCATGCACTACTCGGACGAACCATGTTTGCTAGATTCAACGCGGTGCCACACTATGCTTATCTCAAGCTGAAGATGCCCGGTCCGCGCGGCGTCATGACAGTCAACGGAAACACAGAGCGCTCCCTTCGGACAGAGGAGCACATCGCCACCCTAGCGGCAGAGGTACAAAGCGGCCTTCTCAAGAAGCATCATAGTCTGGCTGCCGAGCCCCTGGACATCATTAAGAGGGTCTGGACTACACTACAAGAGGACAGCATAGCTCGTCAAGAGCTTGATTGGCAATTCGGCCTCCGTCCCAATCCCGAAGAGGTAGTGGCATTCATACCACATGTCCATAACTACACACCCAAAATTCCATGGGCATCAATGGAGGCACAAGCTATCCCGAGATCCACGGTTCGGCCAGACCGTTCTCGGACACACGTATAACTTTACTATCTCCTTTTCCCTTGTTTCAGGTTTCTCCTATGGGGGCCTCCTTCGACGGCCTGATTAATGATCCCGTCAAAGGACAAACACACGGGATTAACACGGAGCACAGGAGTACACGGGAAGCCCTAGAGGCTAACCGTTTTTCAGGACGCACGCAGTCCGCCTTCGGGTATGGCATGTCAAATAGCCGGTTGCTTATTGCACTATTTGTACCAATGTGCTTGGACGCATTAACCCAACTATAATGGAAATAGTTCAGGATCCAAGTTTAAGGGCTCAGGATCCTATCTCTATTCTCCCTCTGTTTTCCTTTATATTACTTATTTCCTAGCAGCCGTACACTCTGGTACGTTTCATATTTGCCAGGGGCCCCCCATCGCCCTGCGATACGGTGACAAAGTCCGAACAATCCCTAAAGATAAGTTCGGCACCCCGAATTTAGCATTATATGCATTGGCTCCGAATCATGTCTTTGGTTAATAGTTGGGTTGCCCGGCTCCTGTGCTTGCTACCCTACGTTCTGCTAAATCGGCTAGGGTAGTAAAGGGAGAACTACTGCGATTGTGCCCTGGCCTTGATCAGATGAGCACCTCAGTAGAGAAAGCCGAAAACTGACTGTCATCTTGTCCCCTGTCTCCTGTTACCATCGATCCTAGATGCACAGTTCGGGACCCCCTATCCGAGATCCGCCGGTTTTGACACCGACACATGGCGATTGCATTTCATACAATAAAGCGACAACCATATGGCTCCTGCCAGTTGCCGATAATTGTGTTACAAAACATGATCACCTCATACAACAATTTATATAATCACGTCTTGACCATATCACATCACAACATGCCCTGGAAAAACAAGTTAGACATCCTCTACTTTGTTGTTGCAAGTTTTACGTGGCTGCTACGGGCTTCTAGCAAGAACTGTTCTTACCTACGCATCAAAACCACAACGTAGTATAGTGATTGCTTTTTGATCTTCAGAAAGAACCCTGTTCATCAAAACTGATTCAACCAAAGTTGGAGAAACAGACACCCACTAGCCACCTGTGTGCGAAGAATGTCAGTAGAATCACTCTCGCATAAGCGTACGCGTAATGTCAGTCTGAGCCGCTTCATCCAACAATACCGCTGAATTAGGAATCAACTAGTGACGGCAAGCAATATGTATATACCCACGCCCACAACTCCTTTGTGTTCTACTCGTGCATATAACATCTACGCATAGACCTGTCTCGGATGCCACAGTTGGGGAACGCAGTATTTCAAAAAAATTCCTACGATCACACAGGATCTATCTAGGAGATGCATAGCAACGAGAAGGGAGAGTGTGTCCACGTACCCTTGTAGACCGAAAGCGGAAGCGTTAAATAACGCGGTTGATGTAGTCGAACGACTTCGCGATCCAACCGATCAAGTACCGAACGCACGGCACCTCCGCGATCTACACACGTTCAGCTCGGTGATGTCCCTCATACTCTTGATCCAGTTGAGGCCGAGGGAGAGTTTCATCAGCACGACGGCGTGATGACAGTGATGATGAAGTTACCAACGCAGGGCTTCGCCTAAGCACTACAACGATATGACCGAGGTGGAAATCTATGGAGGGGGAACCACACTGTAGCGACCAGACCTCAAACGGTCCAATCTCTGTGCTCCGGTGTCATCCCTGGATCAGTAATGCTGGCACCATATAGTACTTTAAGGATTTATAGCAGAGTAGCAATCACACACTTATTACATCGAGTGTCTCAAAAGAGAACTTATTACAATAAATATGGCTTAAGGCCATCTAATAACGATAACAATGGAAGGCCTGGAAGATAAGTGAGTCCATCAACTCCAACGGCATCACTGAGTATAGAACCACGACCTAAAACTCCTTAATCATCGTCTGGAAATTATGCAACATTAACATTGCAGCCCAAAAACGGGTTAGCACATGGAATATGCTGGCAATGTAACACATAGAGAGTAATGGAATGAAACAGCTATTCTATATGCATATTTGGCTGGTGGAAAGCTCTATGGTTACAGTTTTGTGTAAAGCCAATTTTTCCCTACTGTAAAGGAATAAAATTTATTTAACTACCATGGTGGTTGTTAAACATTGAGAATGATTGACAGCATTCTCAATCCCAATTAAACATCATCATTAAACAAACCCAGCAAAATTAATTTTTGAGTAACATGTTGAGATTCACATGATAATCCAGGTACTAGATACTCAAGATGTCCAAAACTAGGGACACGGCTAACCATGATTAGTTTATACACTCTGCAGAGGTTTGCACACTTTTCCCCACAAGACTCGATCGCCTCCGTTTGGTTTCTCGCACTACACGGTGTTTGAGAAACGGATGACCGAGACATAGTCTTTCAGAAGCGCTAGCACCTTACGATTGGTTAGACCGTACCACCTATATCCCCTACATCTGCTAGTCTACCACTGTAAGAGTTCGCACGACTTAGTCAACTATGCTAGAGCCCATAATAGCTTGTGGCTGCACACGGAAGTTTCTAGCATGAATAATCTCATGATCCCTTTGAGCCTGGGTGGCGGTCCAAAAGAAAACAGGCAAATCCTGGAATACCCAGGTGCCTCAATCCACCCAGATGTGTGTTTAAGTTGCCACCTTAAATAAACCATTAATTAACAAAGCTCACATCTGTCATGGATACACTCACCCAATCCAGGTCTACTAGCATAACATAGCAATAATAGGCAAACATAGAGTAACTCCCAAAGGTTTGTTAATAAACAGGTAATAGGTTCTACCTCAACTACTCCCAAACCCACAATTTAATTAGATCCTAAAACATGCAAGGTGTGAGGATTGATCTAATGCAATAAAACTGGGTAGTAGGAGGTATGATCAAAGTGTTACTTGCCTTGCTGATGATCCGGGAAACCTAGTGATTCGAAGTAACAAGCGGCGCACTCCGGGTACTCTATCGCAAACAAACATGCACACAATAAGTACTCATCTAATGCACAGGTAAAACTCGAATAAGAGACCTAACCAGAAAGTTCAACTTAAGAACTCCGGTTGGCAAAAAGAATCAAATCGAACGAAGCAATGAAAAACAAACGGCAAAAGAAATAGGCTTTGTTTACTATTCTGGAACTAAGGCAATTTTTTACAGTGGCAAAAACTTGTTTAAGTTGGTTAAACAGAAAGAGGGTTTCGAGACGAAACTCCAGGCGCTTGAATCGCCTGATATCGATAAACAAACGAAAATATATACTAAAACGAAAATCGGATCAGAAATCACGATCAGAAAAATCGCGGGTTTAATCCGAGAAAAAGAAATACGATGAACGTTCGTTAAAACGAACGAACGGACGAATGCTCACTATTTAAATAAACCGGAAAACCGATCTATTTAAAAAACCGAAACTAAAAAAACGACAAAACCGTCGGAAACCGAACGGTTTTTTTTCAAAAAAATGGCGGAGGGATCGAGGTAAACCTCGGCGGCGGCTCCAGCGACGGCGGCGGCGGTGGCTCC
>NC_041392.1:285694165-285702204 GCF_002162155.2 Triticum dicoccoides | reverse complement strand
CGGCGGTGGCGGGGCGGCGGCGGTGGCGGGGCGGCGCGGGGCGAAGGCGGCGGCGGCGGCGCGGCAAGGCGGCGGCGGCGAGGGGCTAGGGCGGCGCGGCGCGACTAGGGTTTGGGGGGCTTCCGGCTGGGCCTCCCCGGCTTTTAAAGCCGGACGGGCCTTAGTGTCCGGGTCGGACACGGCCCGTATGTCGGTTGCACGTTTTTTTTAAATAGTTACGCTTAGAAAAAACAAAAGGACTACTAAACGAACTCCAAAAATCCCGAAATAAATTTTCCCCGGCTTCTAAAATCAAGCCGCACAGGATGAACATTTATTTGGGGCCTAAATGCAATTTTTAAAAATGCACATTTTTCCTAAATTCAAATAAAATAGCAAATAAAACCCAATAAAATCTTATTTGAATTTTTTTCATTAAATCCTCAATATTTCTTTATTTTGGGAAAGTCATTTTATTCCCTCTCATAATTTTTATAATAGAAATAATTGAAGATAAAATAAATAAAATCAAATGATCCTATTTTCAAAATTTGAGACAACTCAAATATGAAAATAACGAAATCCCCAACTCTCTCCGAGGGTCCTTGAGTTGCGTGAAATTTCTAGGATCAACCAAAATGCAAAAAAATTATGATATGCAATGATGATCTAGTGTATAACATTCCAAATTGAAAATTTGGGATGTTACAAACCTACCCCCCTTAAGATGAATCTCGCCCTCGAGATTCGGGTTGTCTAGAAAATAGGTGAGGGTGGTCTTTCAGCAAATCTTCCTCTCGTTCCCAGGTGGCTTCATCCTCCATGTGGTGGCTCCATTGAACCTTCCAAAACTTGATAACCTTGCTGCGGGTGACTCGACTGGCATATTCTAGAATCTTAACTGGTTTCTCCTCATAGGTCAAATCACTATCCAACTGAATTGCTTCCAGTGGTACCGTATCCCTCAGCGGTATGTCAGCCATTTCTGCGTGGCACTTCTTCAACTGGGATACATGAAACACATCGTGAACTCCTGACAGTCCTTCGGGTAATTCCAACTTGTAGGCTACTTCTGCCATATGCTCCAAAACTTTGTATGGGCCTACAAAACGTGGCGCTAGTTTTCCCTTAACTCCAAAGCGCTTAACTCCTCGAAGTGGAGATACTCGAAGATAAACTCGATCTCCTACTTTGTAAACTGTCTCCTTGTGTTTAGAATCTTCATAACTCTTTTGCCTGGACTAAGCTACCTTGAGCCTATCGCGAATCAATTTCACTTTCTGTTCAGACTCCTTTATCAGATCCGGTCCAAACAACTGGTGATCTCCAACTTCATCCCAAGACAATGGGGTCCTGCACCTCCTTCCGTACAAGGCTTCGAAAGGGGCCATCTTCAAACTGGTTTGATAGTTGTTGTTGTAAGAGAACTCTGCATATGGCAAATTCTCATCCCAACTAGATCCATAATCTAGCGCACAAGCTCTTAGCATATCCTCCAAAATCTGTTTAACTCTCTCGGTCTGTCCATCTGTCTGCGGGTGGAAAGCTGTCCTAAACTCCAGTCTGGTTCCCAAAGTCTCATGCAACTAATTCCAGAACTTTGAGGTAAACTGGGTTCCTCTATCTGATACAATGCTCCTTGGAACTCCATGCAGACATACGATCCTGGTCATGTATATCTTTGCCAACTTTGCACTGGTATACGTAGTCTTCACTGGAATGAAATGAGCTACCTTTGTCAAACGATCGACTATAACCCATATCGAGTCATAGCCTGAACGTGTTCTGGGCAATCTTGTAATAGAATCCATGCCTAGCTTATCCCACTTCCATTCGGGTATCGGCAATGGTTGTAGCAATCCTGCTGGCTTCTGATGCTCTGCCTTCACTCTCTGACATACAGCACAAACTGCTACATATTCCGCAATATCCTTCTTCATTCTGGTCCACCAGAAAATATCCTTCAAGTCCAAATACATCTTGGTATTTCCTGGGTGAATCGAGTATGGTGATTCATGGGCCTCTTGCAGAATTAGCTTCCTAATCTTCGGATCATTTGGTACATAGGCACGGTCTTCAAACCATAAGGTATCGTGCTCATCCTCACGAAATCCCTTAGCTTTTCCTTTGCTCATTTTCTCCTTAATAGAAGCAATTTCCTTGTCAGTCCTTTGAGCTTTTCTGATCTTATCCATCAAAGTAGATTGAATCTCCAATGCTGCTACATAGCTTCTTGGAACTATTTCCAAACATAGCTCTTGTAGATTTTCGGCTAACTCCCCTGGTAAATCTCCCGTCATTAGGGTGCTGACATGGCTCTTACGGCTTAATGCGTCAGCTACTATGTTAGCCTTTCCGGGGTGATAATGCAATTTCATATCATAATCCTTGATGAGCTCCAACCATCTCCTTTGTCTGAGGTTCAACTCCTTCTGTGTGAAAATATACTTCAAACTCTTGTGATTCGTGTACACCTCACAATGGTTTCCAATCAGAAAATGTATCCAAGTCTTCAGTGCATGCACTACGGCTGCTAACTCCAAATCATGCGTAGCATAATTCAACTCATGAGGCTTAAGCTGTTGTGAGGCACATGAAACAACTCTCCCTTCCTGCATAAGCACTGCTCCAAGTCCTCGACGTGAAGCGTCGCAATACACATCATAATCCTTGGTCTGATCCGGTAAAATCAACACTGGTGAGGTAACCAAACATTTCTTCAACTCCTGAAAACTAGCCTCACATTCCTCCGTCCATATGAACTTGGTATCCTTCTTCAACAACTCCGTCATAGGCTTCGCAATCTTTGAGAAGTTCTCAATAAACCTCTGGTAGTATCCTGCGAGTCCAAGAAAACTACGGATCTCTCCAACTGTGGTTGGTGCTTCCCACTTGGTCACGGTATCAACTTTAGTGGGAACTGCTGCTATACCTTCTCCGGATATAACGTGTCCGAGAAATCCAACTTCTTTCAACCAAAACTCACATTTGCTAAACTTGGCATATAATTCATGTTCTCTGAGCTTTCCAAGAACCAAGCGCAAATGTTCCTTATGCTCCTCTTCGTTCTTCGAGTAAACCAGGATATCATCAATGAACACTACGACGAACTTATCCAAGAACTCCATAAACACCTTGTTCATCATGTTCATAAAATATGCAGGTGCGTTAGTCAGGCCAAATGACATAATGGTATACTCGTACAGCCCATACATGGTGGTAAAAGCCGTCTTGGGTATATCCTGTTCCCGAATCTTCAACTGGTGGTATCCTGATCGCAGGTCGATCTTGGAAAATACCTTAGCTCCTTGCAATCGATCAAAAAGATCATTGATCATCGGTAGTGGATACTTGTTCTTGATGGTTACTTCATTTAATCCTCGATAATAGACAACCATCCTTAACGATCCATCCTTCTTCTCTACCAGAAGTACTGGCGATCCCCAAGGTGATGAACTTGGGCGAATATATCCTTTATCCAGTAAATCCATAATCTGCTTCCTAATTTCCACCAAATCCTTTGCAGGCATCCTATATGGTCTCTTTGATATTGGCCCTGTGCCTGGCAAAAGCTTAATCAAAAACTCAATATCTCTATTCGGTGGCATGCCTGGCAACTCTTCTGGAAATACTTCGGGGAAATCCTTCACTACTGGTACTTCCTCCTGCACAACTCCGGTTAAACAATTTACTTGAGTCCTCTTTGGCACATGTCGGGATACATACTTGATCCTTCTCCCTTCTGGGGTGGTAAGTAAAATTTAGTTACTGGCACATTCAATATTCCCTTCATACTTTGACAACCAATCCATGCCTAATATTACATCCAATCCTTGGGATTCCAACACTATTAGGTCTGAGGGAAAAACATAGTTACCAATTCTTAATGGTAACCGATCACACCATAGACTAGCCATATATTCTACTCCAGGCGAAGTTACTAACATGGGTGACCTAAGGGCTTGGGTTGGCAGTTTATACTTATCCACAAACCCCATTGATATGTATGAATGCGATGCACCAGTATCGAAAAGAACGAGTGCAGTAAATGACTTAACCAAAAACTTACCGATTACTGCATCCGGCTGCTCTTCAACCTCCTCCATGTTAATGTGGTTCACCTGTCCCCTGTTGAAAGGGTTCGGCTTCTTCCCAGAGCTTCCATTGCCATTTCCATTCTGGGATACAGGACATTCATTGGCATAATGTCCGGTCTTCTAGCACTTAAAACAAGTGACTTGGCTCAGGTCTTTCTTGGCTGGGGTTGATGGGTTGGTGCGGTTCTGGCCATTGCTTCCTCCATTCCCATTACCATTCCTGGGGCCATTGTGATTGTGCGAGCTTCCTCCTCCATGGGTATGCTGAAACTGTCCTTCCGGCCTAGGGGTAAATCGTGGCTTCTACTGAGCTCCTGAATTGTACTTTCCTTGTGCATACTTCCTCTTGCGATTCTCAATTTGCTGATGTTTCCCTTCAATCAAAAGAGCACGATCTACCAACTCCCGGTAGTTGTTGAAGGTTGCTACCATCAACTGCATGCTCAACTCATCATTCAGTCCTTCCAGAAACTTCTCCTGCTTTGCTGCATAGGTGGCAA
The DNA here is from genome assembly GCF_002162155.2 of Triticum dicoccoides. Classification (NCBI taxonomy): domain Eukaryota; kingdom Viridiplantae; phylum Streptophyta; class Magnoliopsida; order Poales; family Poaceae; genus Triticum; species Triticum dicoccoides. Next base: position 285,697,628 of record NC_041392.1, on the reverse strand, counting down.
CGTCATCTGGGGCATAACGTGCTAATTTACTAAAGTCCTCCACATACTGGCCAACTGTTCGTCCTCCTTGGCGCAAGTTACGAAACTCTCGCTTCTGCATGGCCATAGCTCCTGCTGAGACATGGGCAGTACGAAAAGCCTGCTGAAACTGGTCCCATGTGATAGTATCGGCAGGGAAAGTGGCTGTGAAATTTTCCCACCATGAGGCTGCGGGTCCTTCAAGCTGATGTGCGGCAAACTTCACCTTCTCCGCATCCGTGCATCCTGCTGTGGTCAACTCTCTAGCTGTCTTGCGGAGCCAATCATCTGCTACTATCGGCTCGGTGCTACTGGAAAACACCGGCGGATTCAGCCTAAGAAAACGGGCTAAGTGATCGACAGGTGGTGGTGGTGGTGGGTTGTTGTTGTTGTTCCCCTGGTTCTGATTCTGGACTAGTAACTGCATCAATGTGTTCTGCTGTTGGATCAACTGGGTGAGCTCCGGTGGAAAGGCAAATCCGGGGTCTTGTCTCGGAGGCATCTAAGGGTTTAGAAAAGATAAGATTTAAGAATAGAGGGGGGGGTCTAAAGAGAAAACACTACCCATATGCACATGAGGCAAAAGCAAACAATTCACTTCATTCAATCAATCAAACAAGGGCATACAATCGATCTAACTATCGCAAAAGTGCTCGGACTACTATATTTACATGGTGGACTACTACTACTATTGGGGTGGTCTACTAGAAATATTCTTCTTGCAGACTCCATGATATATGCTCCAGCTTCATCGACATAGTCATCATCGCTATCATCTAGATCCGAGTCGGTGTCGTCGATGATGATGTAGTCTTCCGGGCAAATCTCCTTGGGTTCTTCATCTTCTTCTACTGGTGTAGGGCCTCCCATAAATATTCCAATCTTCTTGATCAGATCGTCATTCTTTTCCACTAATACTTCAATTTCTTCTTCAAAATCTTCACGTGTAGCCTTGAGTTCTTCCTCCAGTTCCTTGATTCTTGTCTTTGCCTTCTTCAGGTCTATCATGTCAGCGCACATCTGGTTCTCCTGACGTCGAATGTGCTGGTTTAACTCCTAGATAAAAGCTGCAATGGATCTATCCTTTCTAGTGATGATCATCTCCCAGTGCTCATCTCGGCGCCCACAAATCTGGTAGATAGTATCCTTGAGATCATTGTGGTAGACTTCTCCAATGCGTCCCATGGCGATGTGAGCTGCCATGCTTTTTCCTAGATTCCAAGTTGGTGCATCAAAAGAAAACTCTATGGGCTCAGTGACTGGCATGAACGTCCTTCCTGGAACTTGAACTTGAATCATCCAGCGCTCTTCTTCAGGTAGAGTGGCGTTGTAGGTTCCGGTGAAGCTTGGTACTCCTATGTTCAGGTATCTAGTGACTTCCTTCAAGTGACGTCCAAAGGGTGTATCTTCATCCGGTTGAGTGAACTTGTTCCTTGCATCCGCCGTCCTAAAAAATTAGAAAAGATGAGAGGTCAGAAGAGAAGAGAGTGAGTAGTGATCTAGGTCTTTAGCTTAGTGGTCGTGTCCTACAGTCAGCGTGTGCTCTGATACCATCTTTGTAGCGACCAGACCTCAAACGGTCCAATCTCTATGCTCTGGTGTCATCCCTGGATCAGTAATGCTGACACCACACAGTACTTGAAGGATTTATAGCAGAGTAGCAATCACACACTTATTACATCGAGTGTCTCAAAAGAGAACTTATTACAATAAATATGGCTTAAGGCCATCTAATAACGATAACAGCGGAAGGCTTGGAAGATAAGTGAGTCCATCAACTCCAACGGCATCACTGAGTATAGAACCACGACCTAAAACTCCTTAATCATCGTCTGGAAAGTCTGCAACATTAACGTTGCAGCCCAAAAATGGGTCAGCACATGGAATATGCTGGCAATGTAACACATAGAGAGTAATGGAATGAAACAGCTATTCTATATGCATATTTGGCTGGTGGAAAGCTCTATGGTTACAGTTTTGCGTAAAGCCAATTTTTCCCTACTGCAAAGGAATAAAATTTATTTAACTACCATGGTGGTTGTTAAACATTGAGAATGGTTGACAGCATTCTCAATCCCAATTAAACATCATCATTAAACAAACCCAGCAAAATTAATTTTTGAGTAACATGTGGAGATTCACATGATAATCCAGGTACTAGATACTCAAGATGTCCATAACCGGGGACACGGCTAACCATGATTAGTTTATACACTCTGCAAAGGTTTGCACACTTTTCCCCACAAGACTCGATCGCCTCCGTTTGGTTTCTTGCACTACACGGTGTTTGAGAAACGGATGACCGAGACATAGTCTTTCAGAAGCGCTAGCACCTTATGATGGATAGACCGTACCACCTACATCCCCTACATCTGCTAGTCTACCACCATAAGAGTTCGCACGACTTAGTCAACTATGCTAGAGCCCATAATAGCTTGTGGCTGCACACGGAAGTTTCTACCATGAATAATCTCATGATCCCTTTGAGCCTGGGTGGCAGTCCAAAAGAAAACAGGCAAATCCTGGAATACCCAGGTGCCTCAATCCACCAAGATGTGTGTTTAAGTTTCCACCTTAAATAAACCATTAATTAACAAAGCTCACATCTATCATGGATACACTCACCCAATCCACGTCTACTAGCATAGCATAGCAATAATAGGCAAACGTAGAGTAACTCCCAAAGGTTTGATAATAAACAGGTAATAGGTTCTACCTCAACTACTCCCAAACCCACAATTTAATTAGATCCTAAAACATGCAAGGTGTGAGGATTGATCTAATGCCATAAAACTGGGTAGTAGGAGGTATGATCAAAGTGTTACTTGCCTTGCTGATGATCCGGGAAACCTAGTGATTCGAAGTAACAAGCGGCGCACTCCGGGTACTCTATCGCAAACAAACATGCACACAATAAGTAATCATCTAATGCACAGGTAAAACTCGAATAAGAGACCTAACCAGAAAGTTCAACTTAAGAACTCCGGTTGGCAAAAAGAATCAAATCGAACGAAGCAACGAAAAACAAACGGCAAAAGAAACAGGCTTTGTTTACTATTCTGGATCTAAGGCAATTTTTTACAGTGGCAAAAACTTTTTTAAGTTCGTTAAACGGAAAGAGGCTTTCGAGACGAAACTCCAGGCGCTTGAATCGCCTGATTCCGATAAACGAGCGAAAAGATATACTAAAACAAAAATCGGATCAAAAATCACGATCAGAAAAATCACGGATTTAATCCGAGAAAAAGAAAAACGACGAACGTTCATTAAAACGAACGAATGGGAGAATGCTCACTATTTAAATAAACCGGAAAACCGATCTATTTGAAAAAACCGAAACTAAAAAACGACAAAACCATCAGAAAACTGAACGGTTTTTTTAAACGGCGGCGGGATCGAGGTAAACCTCGACGGCGGGTCCGGCGGCGGGTCCGGCGACGGCGGC
>NC_041392.1:285673401-285693942 GCF_002162155.2 Triticum dicoccoides | reverse complement strand
GCAAGGCGGCAGCGCGACGCGGCGGCGGCGGCGGCGGCGCGGGGCTAGGGCGGCGCGGCTAGGGTTTGGGGGGGCTTCCGGCTGGGCCTCCCCGGCTTTTAAAGCCGGACGGGCCTTAGTGTCCGGGTCGGACACGGCCCGTAGGTCGGTTGCACGTTTTTTAAATAGTTACACTCAGAAAAAACAAAAGCACTACTAAACAGACTCCAAAAATCCCGAAATAAATTTTCCCCAGCTTCTAAAATCAAGCCGCACAGGATGAACATTTATTTGGGGCCTAAATGCAATTTTGAAAAACACACATTTTCCTAAATTCAAATAAAATAGCAAATAGAACCCAATAAAATCTTATTTGATTTTTTTCATTAAATCCTCAATATTTCTTTATTTTGGGAAAGTCATTTTATTCCCTCTCTCATAATTTTTATAATAGAAATAATTGAAGATAAAATAAATAAAATCAAATGATCCTATTTTCAAAATTTGAGACAACTCAAATATGAAAATGACGAAATCCCCAACTCTCTCCGAGGGTCCTTGAGTTGCGTGAAATTTCTAGGATCAACCAAAATGCAAAAAAATTATGATATGCAATGATGATCTAGTGTATAACATTCCAAATTGAAAATTTGGGATGTTACACGCACACGGCTAAGACAACTGTCAACTTGTGTGTTTTAAGGTGCTCCCCTGCCCCCATATATAAAGGAGCAAGGGGGCAGGCCGGCCGGCCCTCATGGGGTGCGCCCCCAAGTAGGATTCCTACTGTGAATAGGAATCCTATTCCTAGTAGGTTTCCAACAAGGGAAGAGAGGGGGGAAGTAAGGAGAGGGAGAGAGGGAGAAGGAAAGGGAGGGGGGCGCCCCCTCCTAGTCCAATTCGGACTCCTCAAGGGGGCGCGGCCAGCCCTAGGGCCCTCTCCTATCTCCCTCACAAGGCCCATGTTGGCCCATTAGTCCGCCGGGGATTTCCGATAACCCTCCCGCACTCCGATATTTACCGAGTGACCCCGGAACTCATCCGGTGTCCGAATAACATCGTCCAATATATCAATATTTATGTCTCGACTATTTCGAGACTCCGCGTCATGTCCGTGATCACATTCGGGACTCCGAACTACCTTCAGTAAATCAAAACACATAAACTCATAATACCAATCGTCATCGAACATTAAGCGTGCGGACTCTACGGGTTCGAGAACTATGTATACATGACCGAGACTGATCTCCAGTCAATAACCAACAACGGAACCTGGATGCTCATATTGGTTCCTACATATTCGACAAAGATCTTTATCGGTCAAACCGCATAACAACATATGTTGTTCCCTTTGTCATCGGTATGTTACTTGCCCGAGATTCGATCATCGGTATCTCTATACCTAATTCAATCTCGTTAACGGCAAGTCTCTTTACTTGTTCCGTAATGCAACACCCCGCAACTAATTAGTCACATTGCTTGCAAGGCTTATAGTGATGGGCATTACCGAGAGGGCCCAGAGATACCTCTCCGATACACGGAGTGACAAATCCTAATCTCGATCTATGCCAACTCAACAAACACCATTGGAGACACCTATAGAGCATCTTTATAGTCACCCAGTTATGTTGTGACATTTGATAGCACACTAAGTGCATAATCTCATAGTCAATGGAACATGTATAAGTCATGAAGAAAGCAATAGCGATAAACTAAATGATCATAGTGCTAAGCTAACGGATGGGTCAAGTCAGTCACATCATTCTCTAATGATGTGATCCCGTTCATCAAATGAAAACTCATGTCTATGGTGAGGAAACATAACCATCTTTGATTAACGAGCTAGTCAAGTAGAGGCATACTAGTGACATTATGTTTGTCTATGTATTCGCACATGTACTAAGTTTCTAGTTAATACAATTCTAGCATGAATAATAAACATTTATCATGATATAAGGAAATATAAATAACACTTTATTATTGCCTCTAGGGCATATTTCCTTCACTTTGTCTCTGTAGTTTTGCCGGAAAGTCGCTAGAATTTCCTGGCTGCAGCAGTCCGCTATCTTGTTTTTAACAAGGAGGAATCTAGTCCAGAACTGCCGGAGTATTTCTCCGGGTTGTTGTTTCACGTACATTAGATCCAATATGTCGGGCCTCCCCGAGTTACTTGGAGAGTACTCAATGTCTGGGTGGGTGGTATAATTTTTATCGCAATAGGATGTGAGTCCAGAGTTTGTATGGCTGAGTCCTGCGCTGGCATGGAATCTGACATGTTGGGCTCTGGATCCAGATATTCAACTAGGCACGGTTGCATAGACTCGAGGTCGTGTGCTGAATCGGACTTTGGCTGGACTCTCTTCAGAGCAAAGGTCGGATTCTGACCTAGATGACGGAGCTTGATGATCGAAGATTTGTACCCAATCCGTTCTTGGCTCGGGGGGGTAGTAGGGGTGAGCACTCGGCCAATTCTTCAGCAGTGGCAACTAAGTGGGTGATTGGCGGGATGTAAATTTTCTTGTCGTCGGCTTTAAGTCAGATCTGATCGTAAACCAAGGACCGTCCTTCTGTACCCCATGGCTTGGATCTAATCCAGTATCTCGTTTGATAGCAAGAGATCTGTCGGGTCCATGTTTTGGCAATTCTCGGTGTCGAGTTGCAACGTTGTTGCGCCGGGAGCGTTCGAAATCACCCCAAAGTCTTGCTTGGCCAAGGCTAACCCTAGGACATCGAGTGTAGAGATTGGATCTGAGCTCAAGGCCGGATCTGGAGTGGCGACCAACCCAATAACGAGGTAAGTCGTACCCAAAGTTAAAGCATGAGGGTTTGCGGGTTCCTCACGAGAAGCCAATGACCCTGCGAGAATAATGTCTCCCTGGAAGTCAGTGATGAATTTTAGGTTTCCAAACCTGATCTCCTGATCAGTGTTGAAGCTACAGACTCGATCGAGACGGCCAGTCGGATCAGCGTGTAGGAGGATGCTGCCAAACGCGAAGAGCTGGCCGAGAAAGGGCGTCCCCGTTGCAGATGTCAGGGCTGATGCCTAAGAGAGCCATTGATCCTTTGACGATCCTACAACGAAACTCTCAATGAAAGCACCAATGTTAGTGTCAAAACCAGCAGATCTCTGGTAGGGGGTCCCGAGTTGTGGATGTTGGATCAATGGGTAACAGGGAATGTAGAGACAACGTTTACCCAGGTTTGGGCCCTCTCAAGGAGGTAAAACCCTATGTCCTACTTGATTGTATTGATGTGTTTGTATGACAATTACAGAGTTGATCTACTATGAGATCGGACCAACTAAGGAAAAGTATTAAAATCATCTGGCTGATTTCTCCCTCGTGTAAACCTCTCCTTCCGCGTGACGCGTGTCCTCGATCAGGCCCACACAACGCTTCTCCATCGGTGGCATTATCTTCGTGAAGTCTGGCCTTTTCCACATGTTTCTCACCCACCCACTAGTCTTCTTCTCCCCCGATCCCCTTTTCCCGCCCCCTCCATGATTTCTCATCCACCGACCCCCGCTGCAAGGTGGTCGCCGCCACCACACACCACTGCAGCTTATGATTACAAATGTGTATATGATAATATGGTAACTGAAAAAGTGAGGAGCCAAACACCAACTTGTTGTGATCATCAAACGGAGCACTAATTAGACCCAAGGTCTCCAGTTTGGGCGCAGAGACGACAGTTATTTGCAAAGGTTTATAACAATCATCAAGGAGCAACCTTTGAAGTGAAGGGGCATCTTCAATCATGAGCTGTTGTCCTTCAAAACAAATTCGAATGCTTTTAAGGTGAGGCGACATTATTTGGAGACAACTGATAGGGATTTCTATTCCCAAAACAATCAGCAAGCGCTCCAGGGCAGGGCAACTTGAGTGGATGATGCTATGTAGTGAGGCCTCCGACAGATAAACCACCACAAGCAAAAGTTTTTTTAGCAGTGGGGGTCGAAGCATTTGTACCAGATCGTCTGGTAGATGGCACCGGGCGAAGGTGGCAGTGTGGAGAGAGGAGGAAAACTATGAGATGGACAGTGGTGGTGTGGGCACGGATTCTTGGTGTGTTGATGGTATGAGACTTTTGTGGTAATCGTAGAACTCAAACTGCTGGAGTTTTCTGAATTCATGGGATGCCAGCCAAGCATCCACCATGCCAGGGATGGACAACAGGCAGCGTGTCGGGATGCAAAGGTGTTGAACGGGGCCCTGCTGGTGAGAGGAGACGATGGCTTTGAGGAGATCAAATTCAGGAAGGACAGATATCTGACGATGGTCCAGATTGAGGGGCGCGGTGCGCCATAGAGAGCGCCACCGAGTTGAGAGGACTTGTGTGTGGCAGCAATCCTTGGTGGGGAGAAGCAAGTGATCTCCTCAAGGATGACGTCCGGGATATCGCTGATGCGGTCCACCGGAGATTCTACCGGTTCCTCAAATCCGGGTGGGTGGGGACTCGCCGCTTCTCCCCGTGCTACCGGGTGCACGATCTACAACCGGCGTTGCCGCTGGCGGGAGCCTCATCTTCCTGGCGCTGTGGCCAGCCGACTCCATTTTCCTTGTGGGTGTCGCGCTGAGCTCACGGGTTTGAGCAGAGTATCCAAAGACGAGCCTAGTGGCAGTGTGAGTGGGGAAGAAGGAGGGCTGGGATTTTCTGTAGGAGTGGAAGAAGAGGAAGAGTCGTTTTCTATATGAGTGAGGAAGAAGGTGAGCAGGGGTTTTCTGGACGAGTGAGGAAGATGTGGAGCAGGGGGAATTGGGGGGTGGCGGAAGAGGGAGAGTCCAGCGAGCTGCAGTATAAGTGGAAGCGAGGAGGAAGGAGGGTTTTTCTAGGATCGCCCCCTCTTCAAGAAATATGGGCTTCTCCTCGCAAAAAAAACAAAAGAAAATGGGCTTTAAGATGGACAGTCTTTTGTATCAGCCCAGTCGGCTGCCCGTGTTTCGTACTGGAGGGCCTTAACACTATTGCAAAAATCTACAAGTTATCAAAGCAAAGTATTACGCACATGCTCCTAGGGGGTAGATTGGTAGGAAAAGACCATCGCTCGTCCCCGACCGCCACTCATAAGGAAGACAATCAATAAATAAATCATGCTCCGACTTCATCACATAATGGTTCACCATACGTGCATGCTACGGGAATCACAAACTTTAACACAAGTAATTTCTCAAATTCACAACTACTCAACTAGCATGACTCTAATATTACCATCTCCATATCTCAAAACAATTGTCAAGTATCAAACTTCTCATAGTATTCTACACACTCATAAGAAGAAAAAAATTAATCTTGAATGCCTAACATAATTAAAACAAATTACCATACTGTTTTGTAGGACTCTCAAAATAATCTAAGTGAAGCATGAGAGAATAATATTTCTATAAAACAAATCCACCGACGTGCTCTAGAAGATATAAGTGAAGCACTAGAGCAAAACTATATAACTCAAAAGATATAAGTGAAGCAGATAGAGTATTCTAACAATTTCCGAATCATGTGTATCTCTCTCAAAAGGTGTGTACAGCAAGGATGATTGTGGAAAACTAACAAATAAAGACTCAAATAATATAAGACGCTCCAAGCAAAACACATATCATGTGGTAAATGAAAATATAGCTCCAAGTAAAGTTACCGATGGAAGTAGACGAAAGAGGGGATGCCATCCGGGGCATCCCCAAGCTTTGGCTTTTAGGTGTCCTTATATTATCTTGAGGATGCCATGGGCATCCCCAATCTTAGGCTCTTGCCACTCCTTGTTCCATAATCCATCAAATCTTTACCCAAAACTTGAAAACTTCACAACACAAAACTTAAAGTAGAAAATCTCGTGAGCTCCGTTAGCGAAAGAAAACAAAACACCACTTCAAGGTACTTTAATTAACTCATTCTTTATTTATATTGGTGTTAAACCTACTGTATTCCAATTTCTCTATGGTTTATAAACTATTTTACTAGCCATAGATTCATCAAAATAAGCAAACAACACACGAAAAACAGAATCTGTCAAAAACAGAACAGTCTGTAGTAATCTATAGCTAACGCAAGATCTGGAACCCCAAAAATTCTAAAATAAATTGCTGGACGTGAGGCATTTATCTATTAATCATCTTCAAAAAGAATTAACTAAATATCACTTTCCAAATAAAAATGGCAGCAGTTCTCGTGAGCGCTAAAGTTTCTGTTTTTTACAGCAAGATTAAAAAGACTTTCCTCAAGTCTTCCCAACGGTTCTACTTGGCACAAACACTAATTAAACACATAAAACACAACCAAAACAGAGGCTAGATAAATTATTTATTACTAAACAGGGTCAAAAAGCAAGGAATAAAAATAAAATTGGGTTGCCTCCCAACAAGCACTATCGTTTAAGGCCCCTAGCTAGGCATAAGAGCAAGGATAGATCTAGGTGTCTTTGGTTTTAGGGAAGAAAAGAGAAAACTTGCTATCTATGGAATTAATCTTTCTATTTTGATAAAGCACATGGCTATTAATGGTAGAAGAAATATTAAGTATGTTACGGAAATTTGTATCTAGGCTAGCCTTCATCTCTTTGATAGATTTGTTTTGGTAAGAGAGCAAAAGAGATGTAGATTCAACTTTCTCATTCATGGGGTGCCCAAATATGGTTTTCATCTTTTCATAAGTGTCTACGGCATCCCCTTCAATAAAACCTTCTTCAAATATAGAGTCTAAGACATGCTTAAAATAAGAAGGTAGGGCAACATAAAAGCTTTTCAAGTAAATTTCAATTTGGTATTGAGGCACATAGCTAGCCCTAATCCTTAATAGTCTATCCCAAGCATCTTTCAAAGATTCATCAAGTAAATAACGAAAAATTCCGGAATCATCTTCATCAAAATTATTAAGATTCTCATTGATAACCCCAGTAGGTCTTTCCATAGCATCTTTATTTATGAGTTTAGCGAGAATGGAAGGATTGTCCAAAGTACTAAAACTCGGGAGAGAACCCCCAACCCTTTTTGATTCCGACATAGCGGAAGAAAGGTGAGCGGAAAAGAGAAGGCGAATAAAACGGGAAGGGTGAAGTTGGGGAGAGGAAAACGAGAGGCAAATGGCAAATAATGTAATGCGGGGTATAAGGATTTGTGATGGGTACTTGGTGTGTTGACTTTTGCGTAGACCTCCCCGGCAACGGCGCTAGAAATCCTTCTTGCTACCTATTGAGCACTTGAGTTGGTTTTCCCTTGAAGAGGAAAGGGTGATGCAGCAAAGTAGCGTAAGTATTTCCCTCAGTTTTTGAGAACCAAGGTATCAATCCAGTAGGATGCCACGCACGAGTCCCTCGCACCTACACAAACAAATAAATCCTCGCAACCAACGCAATAAGGGGTTGTCAATCCCTACACGGTCACTTAAGAGAGTGAGATCTGATAGATATGATAAGATAATATTTTTGGTATTTTTATGATAAAGATGCAAAGTAAAATAAAAGGCAAAGGAAATAACTAAGTATTGGAAGATTAATATGATGGAAGATGGACCCGGGGGCATAGGTTTCACTAGTGGCTTCTCTCAAGAGCATAAGTATTCATGATGGGTAAACAAATTACTGTTGAGCAATTGACATAATTGAGCATAGTTATGAGAATATCTAGGTATGATCATGTATATAGGCATCACGTCCGAGACAAGTAGACCGACTCCTGCCTGCATCTACTACTATTACTCCACACATCGACCGCTATCCAGCATGCATCTAGAGCATTAAGTTCAAGAGAACAGAGTAATGCTTTAAGCAAGATGACATGATGTAGAGGGATAAAGTCATGCAATATGAAATAAACCCCATCTTGTTATCCTCGATGGCAACAATACAATACGTGCCTTGCTGCCCCTACTGTCACTGGGAAAGGACACCACAAGATTGAACCCAAAGCTAAGCACTTCTCCCATTGCAAGAAAGATCAATCTAGTAGGCCAAACCAAACTAACAATTCGAAGAGACTGGCAAAGACAACCAATCATACATAAAATAATTCAGAGAAGATTCAAATATTGTTCATAGATAAACTTGATCATAAACCCACAATTCATCGGTCTCAACAAACACACCGCAAAAGAAGATTACATCGAATAGATCTCCACAAGAGAGGGGGAGAACTTTGTATTGAGATCCAAAAGGAGAGAAGAATCCATCTAGCTAATAACTATGGACCTGAAGGTCTGAGGTAAACTACTCACACTTCATCGGAAGGGCTATGGTGTTGATGTAGAAGCCCTCCGTGATCGATGCCCCCTCCGGCGGAGCTCCGAAAAAAGCCCCAAGATGGGATCTCGTGGATACAGAAAGTTACGACGGTGAAATTAGGGTTTTGACTCCATATCTGGTAGCTTGGGGGTACGTAGGTATATATAGGAGGAAGGAGTACGTCGGTGGAGCAATAGGGGGCCCATGAGGGTGGAGGGCGTGCCCAGGGGGTAGGCGCGCCCCCTACCTCGTGGGCTCCTGGTTGATGTCTTGACGTAGGGTCCAAGTCCTCTGGATCATGTTCGTTCCGAAAATCACGTTCCCGAAGGTTTCATTCCGTTTGGACTCCGTTTGATATTCTTTTTCTACAGAACCCTAAAATAGGAAAAAAAAACAGCAATACTGGGCTAGGCCTCCGGTTAATAGGTTAGTCCCAAAAATAATATAAAAGTGTATAATAATGCCCAATAATGTCCAAAACAGAATATAATATAGCATGGAACAATCAAAAATTATAGATATGTTGGAGACGTATCACCCATTCAAAAGTAAAAAAAGAGATGCCTCTAGCTTATGGCTACTCATCGGTAACCTTTTTCAACTTGGCATCCACCAAATTAGAGGATGCGGTACTAGATGCAGACACACACACTGGTCGCGTAGCGCAGCAAAGTGAGGTATACTTACTAGATTGTGAAGGTTCTTAGGCTAGTCAACATTCACATTAAACTAAGCTTCAGAAGATACGATATGCATACTAACATTCAGAAGAACAAAAGTTTAGCATGTTTATGCATCTCAATGATTCACCATACTATAACCAATACAAAGTTGTGAGAAGGTGTGGAAATAAAGAAAATCGGTTGATGCTTCTCTGAGCAAAGGGCCTCCCAGCGCATGCATTAATTTCCTGGGCATGCTTGTTTCTTCTTAATGTTACGAGCACTTTGTGCATGTTGGCAACTCCACAGCTAGCTAGCTGCCTCATCTTGCAATTGATGCTGAAACATTTGCAGCAAACACATGAGGCAATAGAGATGACTCAACATGAGTCCATATTGTGCAGTTCCCCTGAAATCATCTTCATTGTCCTGAATCTGAAAATATAGGAAAACAATAGCTATACTTAAACGGTGCTGCAAAACAGTAGCACATATCAATATCTCGGCATGACAAAACATGATCATCTGGATGAAGGGGATACTGGCCTGCCTGAGGAAGATTATATATAATTTCATAAGTCCTTAGTTGGTTTCCACCTTTGGCTGCACTGCTTGTTTGCTCCTCCACACATGACAGGATCGTTCCGCACTGCAATCATCAAGTCAACATATAAATAAGCTTATTTCATCTTGTGGTGGTCATTGTACCTAGTTACGAATGTAGGAATACCTGGAGCACCATGAGGTTAGCTGACAGCAGGTAGATGCAGCCATATAAATTTTGTGCGGTGCTACCAAAATTGAGGTTTATATCCCTTCCCGTTATGAGAATTCTTCTTGAAGTTGGTAGAATGTGATGGCTTGTTCTTTGCATCAAACTTTCCTTTCCCCTGAGATTTGTTCTTGTTGTTTTGGGGCTGGTTGGGCTGGAAGTTCTTCTCGTGTACCATGTGGGCACTAGAAGCTCCCTCAGTGAACCGAGCACGTGTGTCTTTTGCTCTCGCCTTCTCTTCAAAATCAAGAGTGCTAATGAGATCCGAAACGGAAAACTCATGTCTCTTGTTTTTCAAAGAAGTAGTAAAATTGTTCCACGAAGGTGGAAGCTTGGCAATGATGGTCCCAGCAACAAATTTGTCCGGCAACACACACTTAAAGTACTCAAGTTCCTTAGCGAGTGACTGCATCTCATGAGACTATTGAACAACAAAGCGCTCATCAGTCATCTTGTAGTCAGAGAATTGCTCCATGACGTACAACTCGTTACCAGCGCCCGAGGCCCCAAACATGGCCTCAAGCGCAGACCATATGTCTTTGCCGCTGTCAAGTGACATATATGAATCCACAATGGAATCGTCAAGAACACTCAGGAGGGAGGCTTTGAAGAGGGTATCCATGTTCTCAAAAGATTCTTGAGATCGCCCTCAGGCTTACCCTTAGTGGCGTCATAGCAGTACATGATCTGAAACCAATATACTGCTCTTATGCGCCACCTTTTATATTGCACCCCCTTAAAAGTAGGCGGCTTCAAAAGCGCAACAAAACCACTCAGAGTAAATTGCCTATAATCAGGTTTTTGGATTGGATTGTTGAATATATGAGCAATTTACTATGAGATTTAATCCGAATCAACAGTAAATAGATCATGACGACAATTGCAAAGATCAAAGTAATGATGCGGACTAAACCAAGAGGACAGAATCACATACTATATAGCAGAAGTAGAACCGTTGTGGTTGATGTTGTCACTCATGTCATTGATGAATAGGTTATCGAGGTCGGGGAAGAAGGTTGTCGTTGAGGAATTCGTCACTGGCAGCAGTCACAGGAGTGTGCTCCCCAAAAACCTGATCGCCCGTCTCCCATATGGGATCACGAAAGGCAGGGTTTGGAGGACTACTGTCCCTTCTCGCGGTGCACGCAGGAAGGAGGGATGGAGAAGAATTGCATGGCGGCGCTAAGATCTGGAATGGTGCAAAACCATATGATACAACGGCGGCTAGGAAGAGCTTGTCAGGTCGGTCGTGCGAGTAAGACCAATTATAATAGTACTCCCTCCGTCTCGGTTTACAGGGCATGCATGTCATTCTAGGTTGAGAATTTTACTAGCTATATTTGTATTATATGTGATGAAAAATATATGTTTAGAAACTACATCCACTTAAGAATCCAATGATATACTTTTGGTGACATATAACTCATATTTAGTTAGTCAAATGGATGGTCTGGAACTACACGCACGCCCTGTAAACTGAGACGGAGGGAGTAGGCCTTTGGCCCAAACCGCACGTCCAAGTCAATAATAGCCCCACTATCCAAAAGAATTAGAAACGGTTGAGTAATTAAGGCATCCGTTAATTATTAATTAATGACTTAATAAATTTTCCGACCAACAAAAATATAGACCACATGCATAGCTTTTGTCCTTGGATAGGCTCATTCCCAAAGAACGCGCGTGTAGGTTTCCTATTATCATGCTCATGCAAATGCTAGAATAGATCACATTATAAAGTGGTGCAACTGACACTCACCTAGTAGAAGTGTGGGACTAAACTTTAGTCCCACTCACACCACACTTAGAGCATGGTTAATAGTATAGCCAACATCCGGCTATATGAAGTTGACACATCATCTAGAACCAACCTAATAGCCTGCTAGTACAATAGTTAGTCCCTTTAGTATAATACTATATCATTAATAATGGCCCTACCTTCTGTCTCACAAAGTATGTTGGAGCTCCTGCTACAACCGGCTACAAGTTTACAACCCGGTTCTCTTCTCTCTCCTTCAACTAAGCACAAATACTATATTGAAATCCTTATAGCGTGCTTATGTCATGTAATTGTAGTACTTGCTCTAAAGTTACTCTCCACTATGTAGTCTGAAATGCCGGGCGTGTGATACGTCACCAATGTATCTATAATTTTTTATTGTTCCATGCTATTATATTATCAATCTTGGATGTTTTATAATCATTTTTTAGTCATCTTATATCATTTTTTGGTACTAACCTATTGACACAGTGCCAAGTGCCAGCTGCTGTTTTTTCCCTGTTTTTTACATCGCAGAAAATCAATATCAAACGGAGTCCAAATGCCACAAAACTTCACGGAGATTTTTTATGGGCCAGAAGGAACACAACGGGCCCCAGCTGCGCCTGGGGGGTGCCCCGAGGGGGGCACAACCCACCAGGGCGCGCCAGGAGGCCCAGGCGCGCCCTGGTGGGTTGTGCCCACCTCGGGTGCCCCCCGGACCGCCTCTTTGCTCTATAAATACCCAAATATTCCCAAAACCCTAGGGGAGTCGATGAAATATTCATCTAGCCACCGCAGAGGCCAGAACCACCAGATCCAATCTAGACACCATCTCGGATGGGGTTCACCACCTCCATTGGTGCCTCTCCGATGATGCGTGAGTAGTTCTTTGTAGACATTCGGGTCCGTAGTTAGTAGCTAGATGGCTTCCTCTCTCACTCTCTCTTGATTCTCAATACAATGGTCTCTTGGAGATCCATATGATGTAACTCTTTTGTGGTGTGTTTGTTGGGATCGATGAACTTTGAGTTTATGATCATATCTATCTTTTTATATCCCTGAAAGTATTTGAGTTTGTTTGATCTCTTTTATGCATGATTGCTTATAGCCTCGTATTTCTTCTCTGATATTTGTTTTTTTAGCCAACTTGATCTATTTATCTTGCAATGGGAAGAGGTTCTTTGTAGTGGGTTCGATCTTACGGTGCTTGATACCAGTGAGAGAAGGAGAACCGACAGGTATGTATCATTGCTACTAAGGATAAAACGATGGGGTCTATATCTACATAGATAGATCTTGTCTACATCATGTCATCGTTCTTATTGCATTACTCCATTTCTCCATGAACTTAATACACTAGATGCATGCAGGATATCGGTCGATGTGTGGAGTAATAGTAGTAGATGCAGGCAGGAGTCAGTCTACTAATATTGGACGTGATGCCTATATAATGATCATTGCCTGGATACTTTCATGAGTATTTGAAGCTCTATCAATTGCCCAACAGTAATTTGTTCACCCACCGTTTGCTATTTTTCTCGAGAGAAGCCACTGGAGAAATCCATGGCCCCCGGGTCTCTTTCTCATATTATTTGCCTTTGCGATCTACTTTTATTTGCTTTTATTTTCAGATCTATTGATCCAAAAACCCCCAGAAAAACTTCGCTGCACTTTATTTTATTCGTGGTCTATTTATTCAATCTTTTACAACTTTCTCCCATCATGCACCAATTTCTGGCACCATTACCCGAAAGGGATTGACAACCCCTTTAACACGTCGGGTTGCGAGGATTTGTTATTTATGTGTAGGGGCTGTTTATGTTGTGTTTCTTGGTTCTCCTACTGGTTCGATAACCTTGGTTGCATATCTGAGGTAAATACCTACCGCCGATGTGCTGCATCATCCCTTCCTATTTGGGGAAATACCGACGTAGCTTCAAGCGACATCAAAAGGAATTTCTGGCGCCGTTGCCGGGGAGGATCTTCAACATATACCAGTTTCCCAATCACAAATCTCATCTCCTTGGAATTTACATTATTTTCCATTTTCCTCTCCCTCACTTCACAAAAATTTGCCGTTTTATTCACCCGTCTTTTCGGTTCGCCGTTTTCTTGCCGGATATGTCTTTGTGTGCAACCTTGTTTGTCGTTATTATCATTATAGATAGTCCTTCCCCTATTGCTTGCACTCCTGAGAACGAGGTTCTCAACTTTAAACAAAGGGGAGGATAAAAAATTAAAGATGCTTGGTATAGGATTTGCAATGCTCATAATAGATCTACACGTAAGCAATCCACTTTTGTTCTTCTTCGTTGTTTTTATGTTGGCATCACCACCTGGTATAGATTCGTCCTTGATACGATTACCGGTGGAAATTTCTTGATGTCCCCTTCTCTTGATGCCTTTAATGCTATGGGAAATTTAGTGGGCTCACCACCCCTCATTTTTAATGAAACAACTTTGACTCTTGAGCATGTTATGGAAAGACTAGATGCTATGGAAAAGAAAATGATCACCAAAGATCATATGGAAATTATAGATAAAAAGATGCATAATTTTGCCACCAATAATGGGTCAAAAGCGGGAGATATTCTTAAGTTGTTAAGGGAAAAGGGTACCATAATTCATGAAAGAATAGAAGAAAGCCCATCTCACATCGATAAATTAGAAGAAATTTTTAGTAATCTAAGCACGTCTTTCGCGTCCACTAAAACTATTGAAAAAACTCTCATAAAAATTGGTAGAGCTTCCAAGAACAAGGGTGTAACCTCTAGTAATAGTAATAAAGAAGTTCTTAAGATGATTGGTATTCACCCAGATTTTGTTGAAGTGATAAGGGATCCTTTTTGCAAGAATGAAATCTTTGGATTTATTCCTAGAAGTGTTGTTATTTAAAATCTTTATGCTAAATCTTTTAAGGGTTCTAAGTGTTTGATTGAAGAGTTAGACAAAGATGAAAAAACTTAGATCCTTGCTTTATGCCTAGCTAAGGGCATAAAACTACAACGCTTGTTGGGAGGCAACCCAATGAATAAAATTTATTTTTGCTTTTACTTCCTATTTTTGAGTGTTAGCACAATTATGCTACTATTATGATTGTGTTATTTATGTTTTAATTAGTGTTTGTGCCAAGTAAAGCCTTTAGGATCTTCTTGGGTGATAGTTGTTTGATCTTGCTGAAAAAATAGAAACTTTTGCGCTCACGAAAATAATTTTCATTTTTAACCAGAGAGCGATAAAATACCCATTCGACTTGCAGTAGATCAATATACAAATTTCCCAGGTCGTCCTAATAAAACGGACAATGCTAATATCCATTTTCCACACTTGTGCTTCAAAGAAGCACCATGATCTTCATGATAGAAAGTCTCTTATATTGTCACTTTCATATACTAGTGGGAATTTTTCATTATAGAACTTGGCTTGTATATTCAAATAATGGGCTTCCTCAAATGCCCTAGGTCTTCGTGAGCAACCAAGTTGGATGCACACCCACTTAGTTTCTTTTGTTAAGCTTCCATACATTTATAGCTCTAGTGCATCCATTGCATGGCAATTCCTACTCCTCGCATTGACATCAATTGATGGGCATCTCCATAGCCCGTTGATTAGCCGCGTCAATGTGAGACTTTCTCTTTTTTTGTCTTCTCCAAATAACTCCCATCATTACATTCTATTCCACCCATAGTGCTATGTCCATGGCTAATTCTCATGTATTGCGTGAAAGTTGAAAAAGTTTGAGGTTACTAAAGTATGAAACAATTTCTTGGCTTTTCATCAGGGTTGACGAAAATGAAGCATAGCCAAACTATATGATTTTGTAGGGATAACCTTTCTTTGGCCATGTTATTTTGAGAAGACATAATTGCTAGTTAGTATGCTTGAAGTATTATTATTTTTAAGTCAATATTAAACTTTTGTCTTGAATCTTTCGGATCTGAACATTCATGCAACAATAAAGAAAATTACATTGAAAATTATGTTAGGTAGCATTCCACATCAAAAATTCTATTTTTATCATTTACCTACTCGAGAACGAGCAGGAATTAAGCTTGGGGATGCTTGATACGTCTCCAATGTATCTATAATTTTTGATTGTTCCATGCTATTATATTATATGTTTTGTATGTTTAATGGGCTTTACTATGCACTTTTATATTATTTTTGGAGCTAACCTATTAACCGAAGACCCAGTGCAAATTGCTGTTTTTTTTCCTATTTCGGTGTTTTGCAGAAAAGAAATATCAAACGGAATCCAAACGGAACGAAACCTTCACGAGGATGTTTTTTGGAACAAATGCAATCCAGGAGACTTGGAGTGGATGTCAAGGAAGCATCGAGGAAGCCACGAGGCAGGAGGGCGCACCCAGGGGGCCAGGCGCGCCCCCCACCCTCGTGGGCCAGTCGCAGCTCCACCGACCTACTTCTTTCTCCTATATATACTCTTATACCCTGAAACCATCATGGAGAGCCACGAAACACCTTTTCCACCGCCCCAACCTTCTGTACTCGTTAGATCCTATCTTGGGGCCTTTTCCGGCGCTCCACCAAGGGGGGATTCGATCACGGTGGGCTTCTGCATCAACACCATAGCCTCTCCGATGATGTGTGAGTAGTTTACCACAGACCTTCGGGTCCATAGTTATTATCCAGATGGCTTTTTCTCTCTCTTTGGATCTCAATACAAAGTTCTCCTCGATCTTCTTGGAGATCTACTTAATGTAATTCTTTTTGTGGTGTGTTTGTCGAGATCCGATGAATTGTGGATTTATGATCAAGATTATCTATGAACAATATTTGATTCTTCTCTAAATTCTTATATGCATGATTTAATATCTTTGCAAGTCTCTTCGAATTATCAGTTTGGTTTGGCCTACTAGATTGATCTTTCTTGCAATGGGATAAATGCTTTGCTTTGGGTTTAATCTTGCGGTGGCCTTTCCCAGTGACAGCAGGGGCAGCAAGGCACATATTGTATTGTTGCCATCGAGGGTAAAAAGATGGGGTTTATATCATATTGCTTGAGTTTATCCCTCTACATCATGTCATCTTGCCTAATGCGTTACTCTGTTCTTATGAACTAAATACTCCAGATGCATGCTGGATAGCGGTCGATGTGTGGAGTAATAGTAGTAGATGCAGAATCGTTTCGGTCTACTTTTCACGGACGTGATGCCTATGTTTATGATAATTCCTAGATATTCTCATAACTATGCGCTTTTCTATCAATTGCTCGACAGTAATTTGTTCACCCACCGTAATATTTGCTATCTTGAGAGAAGCCACTAGTGAAACCTATGGCTCCCATGTCTATTTTACATCATATTAGTCTCTCGTCAACTAGCTATTTTTGTCGCTGTTTATTTTGCAATCTTTACTTTCCAACCTATACAAAGAAAATACCCAAAATATTTATCTTATTATGTTTATCAGATCTCACTTTTGCAAGTGGTCGTGAAGGGATTGACAACCCCTTTATCGCGTTGGTTGCAAGGTTGTTAATTGTTTGTGCAGGTACTAGGCGACTTGCGTGTAGTCTCCTACTGGATTGATACCTTGGTTCTCAAAAACTGAGGGAAATACTTACGCTACTTTGTTGCATCACCCTTTCCTCTTCAAGGGAAAACCAACGCATGCTCAAGAGGTAGCAACAAGGATTTCTGGTGCCATTGCCGGGGAGATCTACGCCAACTCAAGACACACCAAGTACCCATCACAAACTCTTATCCCTCGCATTACATTATTTGACATTTGCCTCTCGTTTTCCTCTCCCCTACTTCACCTTCGCCATTTTATTCGCCCTTTCTCCGTTCGCCTCTGTAACACCTCGATGCGACTATATCTCCCACGTGTCGAGGCACGACTTAGAGGCATAATCGCATTGAAGGCATATGTCGCAAGTTAGGCAATCTTCACAACAACCCATGTAATATAGATAATAAAAGGGGAGATATAATAGTTGGCTTACACTCGCCACGTCAATCAAGTACATAAATAACAATACATCATCCGAACACTCATGGCCCGACTACGGTGCCAAAATAAAAGATAACCCAACATGCGACACGGTCCCGATCAACCCCAACTGAGGCACCACTACTGATCATCAGGAAAGGAAACATAGTAACGTTGAGAGTCCTCATCGAACTCCCACTTGAGCTCAAGCGCGTCTCCTGGAGCGGAACCATCAGGCCCTGCATCTGGTGTAATAGTAATCTGTGAGCCACAGGGACTCAGCAATCTCGCACCCTCGCGATCAAGACTATATAAGCTTATAGGTAAGGCCAGGTAAATATGTGGAGCTGCAGCAAGCGACTAGCAAAAATGGTGGCTATCATGTTCGCAAAAGAGAGCGAGAAGAGGAAGCAAAGCGCGAGCGAGAAACTAGAGAGCAACCTGCGCAAACATTACTCCAACACCGTGTCCACTTCCCGGACTCCGCCGAGAAGAGGCCATCACGGCAACACACTTAGTTGATTCATTTTAGTTAAATTAATGTTAGTTATCTATAACCGGACATTAACAAATTCCCATCTGCCCATAACCGCGGGCACGGCTTTCGAAAGTTCAAATCCCTGCAGGGGAGTCCCAACTTAGCCCATGACAAGCTCTCACGGTCAACGAAGGAATAGACCTCCTCCCGAGACGTTCCGATCAGAATCGGTATCTCGGTTCTTCAAGACACTTCGACAGGTTAAAACAAGACCAGCAACACCGCCCGAATGTGCCGACAAATCCCGATAGGAGCTGCACATATCTCTTTCTCAGGGCACAATAGGATAAGCAATCCGTACAACTAAAACCAGCCCTCGAGTTTCCCCAAGGTGGCGCTGCAAGGGGCTCTAGGGTGGACCAACACTCAGAGGAGCACTGGCCCGGGGGGGTTTAAAATAAGATGACCCTCGGGCTCCGGAAACCCAAGGGAAAAGAGGCTAGGTGGCAAATGGTAAAACCAAGGTTGGGCATTGCTGGAAAAGCTTTAATCAAGGCGAACTATCAAGGGGTTCCCATTATAACCCAACCGCGTAAGGAACGCAAAATCCGGGAACATAACACCGATATGACGGAAACTAGGACGGCAGGAGTGGAACAAAACACTAGGCGAGAGGCTGAGCCTTCCACCCTTTACCAAGTATATAGATGCATTAAGATAACATGGCAATATAATGATATCCCAACAAGTAAAATAATGTTCCAACAAGGAACGGTCTCCAATCTTCACCTGCAACTAGCAACGCTATAAGAGGGGCTGAGCAAATTGGTATCGTAGCCAATCAACGGTTTGCTAGGACAAGGTGGGTTAGAGGTTTTGACATGGCAATTTGGGAGGCTTGAAAGCAAGTGGTAGGCATCGTAGCATTGGCATAGCAAAAGAGCGAGCAATCTAGCATAGCAAAGATAGTAGTAATTTCGAGGGTATGATCATGTTGCCTGCAAAGTTGTCAGAGTTGACTGGATCCTCGAAAGCAAACTCAACGGGCTCCTCGTTAGCGAACTCGTCTCCCGGCTCTACCCAAACAAGACAAACAAGCAACAAGGACACAATCAACCACGTGCAAGGATCAAACAATATGATGCAAGGATGGTATGCTATGCGGGATGCGATGCGGGATGCATATGCAAGATCTGACAAAGGATGCATGAACTTGGCCTCAACTTGGGAATCCAAGTGTGCCACTGGAAATATGAGATGAAATCGCTTGAAAACGATATAAAGAACGCCGGAATCGGAGTTACGGTTTGGAAATGGCAAGCAATTCAAATATGACATCGGTCTGCAATTTACAGCAAGTAGCCAATGCAATGAGATGAGCATGCTATAGCACCCAAACATGACAAAAAAATATATGGCAGGGATGCATTCATGATGCTTAACAAAAGTCTAGCACTGAGCTACGGCCAATTCATCCATTAACAGGTTCAAACAAGCATGGCAAAAATGCATATGGCAAACAGATCTCAGACTTAGTGAAATTAACACTTGTCTGGAATTTCAGATCAGGTAGCACTCTTCGGAGCAACAAAACTACATGCTACAGGATCTGAACATGGCAAAGTAAAGCATGGAACGGAGCTACTCAAAGATCTTAACAAAGGTCCCTTAGTGACCTTGAGCCAAAAGGGATCAGAAAATACAATTGCAAGCATGTGAACATAGCAAAAGCATAATCAGTTTTCAGACTTAGTGAAAATTGGAGCATGCTGAAAACAGATATCAAGTAGGCATGTTTACGAGCTCGATGCACTCACTACGGAGCAAGTCATGATAATCTAAGCATACACCCCTCAAGAATACACAAAATACAAGCTATACATGGCAAGATCAATAACATAGCATGCATGGATCAACTACAATATCATCGGCAAAATCGCTAACAAGTAGACAATCTGCCTAGATTCACAAAGTAGCAAAAGTAGAGCTCGATTGACTCAAGCTAGGGTGCTCCATAATTGCAAACAAAGACATGGATGGATAGAGCACTACAATACTAATAAAACATCCTTACTGCTCATCCTCAAAAGAGGCACGGATCACTAGGAAACAACATGAACATATGGCCATATGAGATAAACAGCTCAAGGACTTAGTGGAAATGCTAAGTCCCTGAAATCAGAATTACCAAGTGCCTCTCTTTGCAAGGTCGTGCTAGTCACCACACACATCACAAAAATACATGGGCTGCATCTCTGGAAAGATGACAAAACCCTTAACAAAAAATATGCAGAGCTCATGGGCATAACATGCACACAAAAATCATGGCAAAAATGTCAAATATCTAAATGGAGTAGCAGATCTGACAAATATCTCAAGTAGCACTCTTCTAATAGCATTTCAGGCATCAAGATGAACTCAAATGAAAATGATGCAATGGAATGAAATGATGTACTCTCTGAGATGAACATTTTGATATGCTATATGCCAAAAATGGAGTTACGGATGCGGAGATACGACACGATGAACAGGAGCATATGGATCTGGGATTTTTGGGACTTAGAAGAAAAACCACCTCCCAGATCTAGGGTTTGCACGTGCCCCGAGGTTCACCGGGGTCTTGCCGGCGTCGATGGTCGTGCGGCGGCCGGAGTAGAGGGAGGAAGAGGAGGCCGAGGGGAGGAGAGGCCGGGGCGGCGCCGGTGGTGGCGGGCGGCGCGGGACCGG
>NC_041392.1:285662750-285672954 GCF_002162155.2 Triticum dicoccoides | reverse complement strand
CACGGCGCCGGCTCGGGAGGAGAAGCGGAGCGGGCGCAGGCGGCGGTCGGCGGCAGTCTGGGCCGGGGAGGGCATCCTGCGGGCTCGGGCGGGCCTCGGGCGGCGGCGGTGATGTGGGGCTCGCCCGGCCACATGGCGAGTGTGGGTTGGCGGCGGCGGAAGCGTCCGGCCCAGACGGACATGTCCGGCCGGCGCAGAGACGATTTTTTTAGGGTTTTGGACGAGGGGGATCCGGGTTTTTCGAGGAGGACCTATTTATAGGCATAGAGGGAGCTAGGAGAGTCCAAATGAGGTGCGGTTTTCGGCAACGCGATCGTGATCGAACGATCTAGGTGATGGAGAAGTCTTAGGTGGGTTTTGAGCCAAATTGGAGGGGTGTTGGGCTGCAACACACACGAGGCCTTTTCGGTCCCTCGGTTAACCGTTGGAGTATCAAACGAAGTCCAAATGATACGAAACTTGACAGGCGGTCTACCGGTAGTAAACCAAGGCCACTTGGCAAGTCTCGGTCCAATCCGGAAATGTTTAATTCCCACACACGAGAGAAAGGTAGAAATGACCACCGGAGGGGAACGAAGCGCCGGAATGCAAAACGGACAACGGGGAAAATGCTCGAATGCATGAGAAGAACACGTATGCAAATGCAATGCACATGATGACATGATATGAGATGCATGACAACGACCACAACACACGGAGACAAAGACCCGAACCCGAGAAAATTTAATAACTTAACACCGGAAACGGCAAGAGTTGGAGTACAAATTGGGGAAGTCATATCCGGGGTGTTACAGCCTCTTTTCGCTTGCTTCTTGTGTGTTCGTGTGATAGATTGTTTGCTTTGACATTATGGCCAATCCTTCGATCATTGTTAGTACTCCTGATCATTAAGTTCTTAATTTTAAACAAAGGGAGGGATAAAATCTAAAAGATGCTTGGTATAGAATTTGCAATGCTCATAATAGATCCACTAGGAAGCAATCTACTTCCGTTCTTCTTTGCAATTTTTATGTAGGCATCACTCCTTGAAACAGATATATTCTTGATACCATTACCAGAGGAAATTTCTTGGGTAGCCATACTTTTGATTCTTATAATGCTATGATAGATTTGTTTGGCCCACCACCTCTTTTGGTTAATGGAACTATTTTAACTTTGGAACATGTGATGTAAAGGCTTGAAATTATCAAAAATAAAGTTGCCACTATAGAGTTGATCGAGAATTTGGATAAAAATATCCACAATCAAATTACTCAATATGGATCTAAGGTAGGAGTTACTCTGAAAAAATTTCGAGAGAAAGAACCCATAGTTAATGAAAAGATAGATCAAGATACTACTAGAATTGATAAACTTGAGGATATTATTACCAACTTAGGGTCTGCCTTTTCTGTCATAAGGAACACTTCAAACCCTCCTAGTACCAAAGTTGCCAAGTTTATGTATGTTCCTAAAAATAAGGGTGAATCTTCTAGTAAGGAAAATGCAGATCTCAAATCAATAAGTGTTCGCCCCAACTTTTTCACTATCATTAAGGAACCTTTTGCTACAAATGAATTTCTTGATTTCTTGCCTAGGAGTTTGATCATTAATAAAAAGAGGGAAACTCCTAAGGGTTATAAGTGTTCAATTGAAGAATTACCTACCAAAGATGATGATACCTAGATCTATTCTTGTATTTATGCCTAGCTAGGGGCGTTAAACGATAGCACTTGTTGGGAGGCAACCCAATTTTATTTTTGTTTCATCTTTTTTTTCCTATTTAGCAATAAATAATTAATCATGCTACTGTCATGATTGTGTTTTTGTGTTTTAATTAGTGTTGTGCCAAGTAAAGCCTTTAGGATCTTCTTGGATGATAGTTGTTTGATCTTGCTCTAAAAAAACAGAAAGTATGCGCTCACGAGAATAATTTTCATTTTTTACCAGAGAGCGATAAAATACCAACCCCAACTGCAGTAGATCAATATAGAAATTATTTAGGACTTCATAATTTCTCAGGAATTTTGGAGTTACAGAAGTATTCGAAACCTACATATTGCTACAGACTGTTCTGTTTTTGACAGATTCTGTTTTTCATGTATTGTTTGCTTATTTTGATGAATCTATGGCTAGTATCGGGGGGTATGAACCATAGAGAAGTTGGAATACAGTAGGTTTAACACCAATATAAATAAAGAATGAGTTCATTACAGTACTTTAAAGTGGTGATTTGTTTTCTTATACTAATGGAGCTCATGAGATTTTCTGTTGAGTTTTGTGTTGTGAAGTTTTCAAGTTTTTGGGTAAAGATTTGATGGATTTTGGAATAAGGAGTGGCAAGAGCCTAAGCTTGGGGATTCCCAAGGTACCCCAAGGTAAAATTCAAGGACAACCAAAAGCCTAAGCTAGGGGATGCCCCGGAAGGCATCCCCTCTTTCGTCTTCGTCCATCGGTAACTTTACTTGAGGATATATTTTTATTTTTATTTTGACCATGAACAGTAGGAAAGGCTCCTATTGTTTTAATATATTAAAAATAATAATAAGTGCACTGTACATATGAGTATTTACATAGGGGGGGGGACTTGTCCACTTTGTGACAAGTGAAGAGAGGTAACTAGACATAAAGTAGTACTACTATAAGGAGTGTACAAAGTTTATAACAAAGGGCCTACGCGCCTCTTTGACTCTATGTTGAAGCAGCTCCAAGTCCCTCTTGAATCTGTCCAACCAGGAACTGAGAGAGGGGGGTACGGCTCTAAAATGTTTGTTATTTCTCTCCTTCCAAATACTCCAGGCCGCCACCATGCATTTCTCCAGAAACATTGGGGAAGAGTTGCTATTTTTTGAATATCAATAACTTGCAAGCGGCCGGGGAAGGGTTCCTAGTGAATATCAAGTTTATCCCAACAACATTTGCTGAAGGAGCAGGTGAAAACCATGTGTTCAACCGTTTCTTCTATATTCAGGCCACAAATAAGGCAGTTGTGATCGTCTTCGATGTTGTAATGCCTTCTTTTGAGCATATTCCGTGTGTTGAGTCTATCATGGAAGAGCAGCCAAGAAAAGACCTTCAACTTCATTGTGCACTTTGATTTCCAGATCCAGCAGAACACTTGGTGAGATTGAATGTCCCTGAAGAAGGGGTAATAATCCGTTGACTTGAAGATCATTTTGCCCCACACGTAATGCCACACGTCCGTGGCCGTCGTGGAAGGTTGTATTTCCGCCGCAATTACCTGCATGTCTCTGACCTCTGCATGTGCTTGGGGGGTCAAAGGTAGGTGGAATGTTTCTCCCAGCGATGTGATCCCCAAGAAATCCTTGACAGAGACATCTTCGTTCGAAGAGTGGGAGAATGCACATGGATGTGAGTCCTGAAGAAGTTGGTCAGACTAGAGATCTTTCCAGAATAGCGCCGGGGTACCACATACAATATTAATCTTGGAGATTCCCCGGAATATAGGAGTGAGTTTTAGTATGTCTTTCCACCAAAATGATCCAACTGGGTGGCATGCATGTGGTATTTTTTGGTTATAATATGAATCCCAAGTGAGACGTACCCAAGGTATATCCATATTGTTGTAGAATTTGTGCAAGAATTTTAGAAGCAAAGCTTTGTTTTGGACTCGTAGATTGAGAACTCCAAGCCCTCCCTTACTTTTGGGCTTACATACCATGTCCCAAGCAGCCAATGAGTTGCATTTGTCTCCTTGCTCGGTTTTCTTGATCCATAGGCATCTGCGTCTTATCTTATCCAGTAATTCTATGAGTTTTGGCGGGAGATGCAGCATGCACATTGCGTAGATGAGAAGAGAGGTCACGGTGGAGTTGAGAAGAGTCAGCTTCCCAGCATGGGACATAAGGGATAATGTGGAGGACAAGCTTCTTTCAACTGAACTGACGAGAGGCATAAAGTCATGTATGGTCGGCCGAGACGTGCCCAAGGGCAGGCCAAGGTAGGTGAACGACATGGTTCCAATAGTGCATTCGAAGATAGAAGCCATTTGAGAATCAAGATTGGGCTCCAAGTTGATGGGAATGAGCGTAGACTTATGGAAGTTTATTTTAAGGCCAATGGACTGGGCATACTTGTTGAGGACATTTTTGAGGATCAAGGCTTGTTGCGGGCAGGCAAGCATGACCAAGATCGTGTCGTCAACGTATTGGAGAATGGGGTAGTCCATTTGGCCGTTGCATGGGAAGGGGAGTTGAATCGGGCCCTCCCAATATGCTGCATTGATAGCTGATTGGAGTAGGTCGGCCGCAAGAACAAAGATGAGCGGAGACAGGGGACTGCCATGTCTGACTCCACGACGTCAGTGAAATTGTCTACCTGGACGCCATTGAGAAGAACGGAAGATCTGCCTGATGAAAAGATTAATTTGATCTAGGATAACCATTTGTCATTGAAGCCCATATGTTTCATGATGTTGATCATGGGGTCATGCTCAATGGTGTTGAATGCTTTGGCAAAATCCAGTTTTAGCAGGACGATTGGGCGCTTAGAGGCTTGGCATTGATGAATGTATTGGAATGTCCATGCAAGGGAGTCCTGAATAGATCTTCCACGTATGAAGCCATATTGATTACGATGAATGATTTTTAGAATGACCTTCTGTAGACGGTTGGCCAGGAGTTTTGTAATGATCTTGAGGCAACAATTAAGTAGAGTGATTGGCCTATAATCATTAATTGTAGCTGGGGATCCATTCTTCAGGATGAGAGTAATCAGTCCATCATTGATGCTTTGGAGGTTGATAGTTCCTGCATGGAATTGATTACACAACGTGTAAAAGTCTTCCTTGATGATTGGCCATCATGCTTTAAGGAAGAGGCCACTAAAACCATCCGGACCAGGAGCGCTATCACCTGGCATCTCTTTAATAACCAAATCAATTTCCTCATGAGTGAAAGATAGTGTTAGATGCTCAAGGTTTTCATTTGGCCGTATTAATGATGGGAGGTCAGACTGCATTTGTGCAGGGCTAGAGGTGCCTAGTCTGTCTGAGTAGGCGTGGAAGAGGAGAGCTTCTTTTCCCGTGTGATCCTCCACCACAAGGCCATCAGAAGTTTGTAGGTTTGCAATGTTGTTCTTACGATACCTGCCCGTTGCCACCGCTTGAAAAAACTTCGTATTTTCATCGCCAAACTTAACCTAGCGAATGGTGCAACATTTCTTCCAGTATTGCTTCTGATAGTCAAATAAACGTAAGAGGTGCTTTTTGATGATCTTACGAAAGTTGTTTTCAGGGAGTGTGAGAGTCCGTTGATTTTCTGACGTTTCCAAGTTTGCTAGGGTGTTGTTTGTGTTTTCAATGGCCACAGAAAGCTGAGAAATATTCTTACTCCAAGATTTGAGTTCTTGGCGAAGGAGCTTGAACTTGCGGCAGAGTAAGGTAGCTGCATTGGACACATTGATAGGTCTGTTCCAAACTTCTTTAACCACATCCATGAAGCCTGGGTGTAGTAACCAATATGATTCAAATCTAAATAGTTTGGCTCAAGGTATTTTTGTCTCAGTGTTTACTACACAAGGAGTGTGATTCGAGGTGGGCTTGCATAGCGGTTTGACCATAGTATTAGGATAGGCATGTGTCCAATGAATAGAGGTGAAGAACCAATCGAGTTGTTCAAGCAGTGGGTCGTGTTGCAAGTTGCTCCATGTGTATAATCTGCCTTTAATAGGTAATTCAACCAGATTGTGCTTGCGGATAATGTCATTAAAGGTTAACATGTCATTAACATCACCCCTGGTTTGTTGAGGTTTTCTGGGCCTTGAATATAATTGAAATCCCCCAGGAATAAACAATCTGCATTTGCCTGAATATCTATGTCATACAACCACTGAGTAAAAATCTCACGCGTAGGTCCTGTGCAAGGGCCATAGATGTTATATAGTGACCAAGCTTGGGCAGATAGAGTGCTGGTGAACTGAACTCCCAAAGCAAAATCCTCCTGAACAATAATAGTACTAGAAAAGATGGAACTGTTCCAAATAGTAAGCAAACCACCAGAAGCACCTCGAGAAGGAATGTAAGTGAATTTATCAAAGCGCTTAGGACAACAAGATTTCATAAAAGCTAGGTCGATAACAGGTTTTTTAGTTTCCTGCAGACACACGATAGCACACCCACTAACAGAGATCGCATTAGAGAGTGCTAGAAGTTTTTTATCTAAATTTAAGCCGCACACATTCCAACAAAGGACATTCCAGTTACGCTAAATAGGCATTAAGACCAACTACTTAAGCAGAGGAAGAGGAGGAGCCATCCTCCAAACTATTATGGATAACAGCATTGGTGTCTGAAGCGAGCAGGGCATCTTCAGTGAGCTCCTGGGGAGGGACTGCGCAAAGATTGATGCCAATATCCTGCATGACACTGAGAGGGGTCGGCAGGGGTGCTTGGTCCATGATCACGGTGGAGGAGCTAGAAGCAGCAGAAGGAGTCACCCTGGGCTTGACTTTGGATGTAGTGGCGTGGGTGCCGTGATTTGTGGCACCCTGAAGGCATCAAAATGAGTTGACTGGTGCTGCGACAAACTTCAGTAGTGACCAACGGAGCCTTGTGTTTGGAGCAACGAGGACGGGCTGCAGATGGGCCAGGCGTGTCTTATAGCACCTGGGCCAAGCCCAATTCAGAACCCTCTGCCATTGGGTCAGGAAGAATAGCTTGAGGCCCCTCATTCAAATTTGCAGTTGGCGCCAGACTGAGCATATCAACAGAAGAAGTAGAGCTAACAATAGTCAGGGCATCTCGAGTGTTACTAAGAGTAGGTGCATTGGCAGGTAATCCAAGGTGCATCTCAGGCAATTGTGCAGAAACATCATCTTCAGGCAGAAGTTCAGATATTTGGACAGTGCTAGGGACTGGTTCTGGGTTCAGAATGTGAGCAGAAAAGCACACCAGGTGAATGGTTTCATGATCAGGAACCTAAACAGTAGTCCTGGGAGCTGCCATCTGTAACTCCAACGGAGGTAAACCATAACCAGAGCTCCAAGGCCCAAACGTTGCAACCACAGACAGAATAGACCTTGAAAGATGAGCAGTGAGTATGTTGCACGGGATCAAATCTGAAGCCAACACTGTAGTGAGCTCATTTCCTTCCACCGAGATGTCGACATTCATAGTTATTGCAGAAATTGCCACATCAACATTGATGATATTTTGAACCACAGGAGGAGCCACAAAGAGAGTGCTGATCTGAAGATCAGACCCAGGCGAGGAGCCCTGTGTGCTTGCGGTTGACCTAGTATCATTCCAAGCAGAGTTGAGGCTATCTGTCACATTATCTTCAGGGAGAATTCCATCTTGCACACGAAGGCCTTGAGCCGCAAACCAAGCCTGAAAGTTTACCAGAGCAGCAGGCATCTGTGGGGCTGGGGACTGGGGGCTGTGGCCATGGAGCCCGTTGTGCATCTTGAGGACCATCATGCTGAGGGGCATGGTGCGGCGCCTGGTCATTTCCAACACCATTCTGAAATAGCCAATTCTGAAGCTGTTGTTGGTACAACTATTTCGCAGTGAGACCATCCCCAAACATGGGGTGAGGCACACCATTGGCCGGAGGCGGCTCCTCATCAGCCGTTGGGACCTCAGGGTCATGAGCATTCCAATCTGCATCTCTAAGATTGTACACAGCAGTAGTCCAACAAGCTTTGTCCCCTCCTAACTGACGAACCACAATGCTTTTGGGGATCAGATGCATGTGAATCACTTTAACTTTAATAAGCACAATAGACCGATCCACATTACGGCTATTCCAAGTAACTAATCTGCCATAGTCATCTATAGAGTGTTGGAGATAGAAATATGTTTGGTAGTCATCAGGAAAACCAATGTACATAAGCCAAACTTCTGGACCCAAGGTTGTATTGCGCATGTTGAGTGCAGCATTATGACGCACAAAAGACACTACCAGATCCTCATCATCTAGCTGGAACATGGTGTTGACTGCTGTATCACGGATGAACGAGTTGGCAAAAAGCAAACATACCAACACCCAGCGGGTGGTCGGAGGACTCTGTAGTGTGAAGACCAGATTCATGCAGCAGTCCTTCAATGGTGTTGCGGAGATCCTCCCTGAGATGCAGAGGCACAAATCTGTTGGCTTCGGTGATGGCGAGGAAACTGTTGTTGAGAGGCGGGATAGGATTGACGGCCATGTCCGCTCGGACCTTGCGATCAGCCGGCCCAGGCTCGATTGACCAGTCGGCAGGGAGGAAGGGCAGCGGATTGACTGGGTAGTTGGCCATTGTTGTGGATGGAGCGGTGGTGGTGGAGATGGCGGCGATGGTGGTTTGTGGGGATGGTGGTGGTGCTAGAGCAGAGCGCTCTGCAGCATTGGGAAGCGGGGCAGACAAGGATGGCAATGGGGGGAATGCAGGGCGTCAAGGGTGGTGGAGGGGGGTTTTGGTCGCCACTGCCATCACAGGGCCCAACGGCGCCTCCAGCAGAAGTGCTCCACGTGTCCATAGTGGCCACACAATTCGCATCGAACGGTGGATGGATGATGGCTCCTAGGGGCTGTGAGAGGGAAAGGTTGCTTAAGAAAAGGATAATTGATTTCCTTCCCAGGTTGAATTGATTTGACCGAGTAATCAGAATCTAGGCCCATAAAGGAGTTGCCATCAACAAAATTCCGAAGCCGAGCGGGGCAATTAATTCCTTTGTGCCCTGGGGCCGAGCAGTTTATGCAAATAATCCGGGCGTGACAATTTGATTTGATATGACCCCACTGTAAGCATCGGGCACATAGAGCAGCCCAGCGTTCAACAAGATCATTGATTTCCTTGTCAATATATCCCGCACGCGATAAATCCGCAATATGTCCCTTGGATAATAAAGGCAGCCATGATGTGTGCGGCGGTGCATATTTGAGAGCTGATGAAAGGAAACATTGCGGAAATTTTGGGTAAGTGACATTACAAGAAAATTGGAAATTGCCAATCGAGAGTAAATGCTCCTAAGAATCCCTTGGGCATTGAATGACTGCGGGTAATGGCGCCGGAGACATCGGAGATCCTACCAGATGAACCCTAACCAAGTGTGGCATCTTCGAGCACGAAGCCTCATGACTGTGGGAATTATTGAAAACCATGGAGGCTAGAGGAGTGAGCCCAAACTTGCATAACTCCGATGATGTAGATGGATCAGAGCCAGTAGGATTTGTGAAAGCTGATTTAGCAATCCGAATAGCCATTGGGCTCCGACTAGCAACATGATCAAGCCTTTCATCAACATGCCATTGAGAATCAAAATGCTTGTAACCATTGAAACAACCATTGAAAATATGAAGGTGGCAAACTAAATCCGGCCAAATACGGTCCTTGAGGCCATGAATAAAATGTCCAACCTTGTTCCCGGCCACCGAGAAGCGAAATGACCTCTCAAAAATCTTGGTAACTTTAAACCCTAGATGATGTCCCCCAATGCCACATTGGAGAGCTACACCCACAGATTCTTCTAAGAAGGGAAAGGTGTAACACCCCGGATGTAACTTTCCCAATTTGTACTCCAACTCTTGCCGTTTCCGGCGTTAAGTTAATTTATTTCCTCGGGTTCGGGTCTTTGTCTCTGTGTGTTGTTGTCATTGTCATGCATTGCATATCATGTCATCATGTGCATTTCATTTGCATACGTGTTCGTCTCATGCATTCGAGCATTTTCCCCGTTGTCCGTTTTGCATTCCGGCGCTCCGTTCTCCTCTGGTGGTCATTTCTAGCTTTCTTTCATGTGTGGGGTTTAAACATTTCCGGATTGGACCGAGACTTGCCAAGCGGCCTTGGTTTACTACCGGTAGACCGCCTGTCAAGTTTCGTACCATTTGGACTTCGTTTGATACTCCAACGGTTAACCGAGGGACCGAAAAGGCCTCGTGTGTGTTGCAGCCCAACACCCCTCCAATTTGGCCCAAAACACACCTAAGTCTTCTCCATCATCTAGAGCGTTCGATCACGATCGCGTGGCCGAAAACCGCACCTCATTTGGACTCTCCTAGCTCCCTCTATGCCTATTTAAACACCCCCCCCCCCGAAATTCGGATCTCCTTCCTCCCCGAAACCCTAGATTTCTCCTTCGCCGCCGCCGGACACGTCCGGACAGACCGGACCGTCCGCTCCGCCGCCCGTAGCCACTCCGGAGCCGCCACGTGGCACCCGCCACCTTGCCGCCGCCGCGGGCCGGGGAGCCCAGAGTCGGCCCCCGTGGCCCGATCCGCCC
>NC_041392.1:285652809-285662278 GCF_002162155.2 Triticum dicoccoides | reverse complement strand
GGCGCCCGCTCGCCCGCGCCGCCCGAGGCCCCGCCGGCCGCCACCGCCACCTCTACCGCCAGATCCGGCCGGGAGTGGCTGGATCCACCTCTCCCGCGCCTCCCCGCCGCTTCTTCGAGCTCGCCGGAGCCGCCTCCACCTCGCCGGAGTTCTCGGTTCGCGTGCGTGAACAATAACCCTAGATCTCGGAGGTAGTATTTTCTCTTGTCCCTGATATTTTCAGTTCAAGTGCTCATGTTCGCAGCCCCGTAACTTTGCATCCGTAGATCCGATTCATGCATATAGCATATCAAAATGTTCATCTCAGAGAGTACATCATTTCATTCCATTGCATCATTTTCATTTGAGTTCATCTTGATGCCCGAAATGCTGTTAGAAGAGGGCTACTTGAGTTAATTGTCAGATCTGCTACTCCATTTAGGTTTTTGTCATTTTTGCCATGATTATTGTGTGCATGATATGCCCTGATGCTCTACATGTGTTTTGTTAAGGGTTTTGTCATCTTTCCAGAGGTTCAACCCATGTATTTTTGTGATCTGTGTGGTGACTTGTGCAAGCTTGCAAAGTGGTGCACTTGCTAATTCTGTTTTCAGGGACTTGGTAATTTCACAAAGTCCTGGAGCTGTTCATCTCATGATGCCATATGTTCATGTTGTTTCCTAGTGATCCGTGCTTCTTTTGAGGATGATCAGTAAGGGTGTTTTGTTAATATTATAGTGATCTATCCATCCATGTCTTTGCTTGCAATTATGGAGCACCCTAGCTTGAGTCAATCGAGCTCTACTTTTGCTACTTTGTGAATCTGGGCAGATTGTCAACTTGTTTGCAATTTTGCCGATGATGTTGTAGTTGATCCGTGCATGCTATGCTATTGTTCTTGCCATGTCTAGCTTGCATTTTGTGACTTCTTGAATGGGTGTATGCTTGTCTTGCCATGACTTGCTCTGTAGTGAGTGCATCGAGCTCGTAAACATGCCTACTTGAGTTATATTTCAGCATGTGCCAGTTTTCACCAAGTCTGAAAACTGATTATGTTTTTGCCATGTTCACATGCTTGCAATTGTATTTTCTGATCCCTTTTGGCTCAAGGTCACTAAGGGACTTTTGTTAAGCTCTTTGAGTAGCTCCATGCCATGTTTTACTTTGCCATGTTCAGATCCTGTAGCATGTAGTTGTGTTGCTCCGAAGAGGGCTATCTGATCTGAAATTCCAGACAAGTGTTAATTTCACAAAGTCTGAGATTTGTTTGTCATATGCATTTTTGCCATGCTTGTTTGTACCGGTTAATGGATGTTTTGGCTGTAGATCAGTGCTAGACTTTTGTTAAGCATCTTGTGTGCATCCCTGTCATGTATTTTGTTGTCTTGTTCGGGTGCTGTAGCATGTTCATCTCATTGCATTTGGATGCCTACTTGCTGTAAATCGCAGACCGGTGTCATATTTGAATGCTTGCCATTTCCAAACCGTAACTCCGATTCCGGTGTTCTTTATATCGTTTTCAAACAATTTCATCTCATCTTTCCAGTGGCACACTTGGATTTCCAAGTTGAGTCCAGTTTCATGCATTTCCTGTCATATCTTGCATTTTGCATCCCGCATCGCATTCCGCATAGCATATCATCATTGCATCATATTGCTTGGTCTTGCACGTGGTTGATTGTATCCTTGTTTGCTTGTTTGTCTTGTTTGTGTAGAGCCGGGAGACGAGTTCGCAAACGAGGAGCCCGTTGAGTTTGCTTTCGAGGATCCAGTCAACTCTGACAACTGTGCAGGCAAGATGATCATACCCTCGAAATCACTACTATCTTTGCTATGCTAGTTTGTTAGCTCTTTTGATATGCCATTGCTACGATGCCTACCACTTGCTTGCAAGCCTCCCAATCTGCCATGTCAAACCCCTAACCCATCTTGTCCTAGCAAACCGTTGATTGGCTATGTCACCGCTTTGCTCAGCCCCTCTTATAGCGTTGCTAGTTGCAGGTGAAGATTGAAGGCCGTTCCTTGTTGGAACATTTATTTTACTTGTTCGGATATCACTATATTATCTTGTTATCTTAATGCATCTATATACTTGGTAAAGGGTGGAAGGCTCGGCCTCTCGCCTAGTGTTTTGTTCCACTCTTGCCGCCCTAGTTTCCGTCATATCGGTGTTATGTTCCCGGATTTTGCGTTCCTTACGCGGTTGGGTTATAATGGAACCCCTTGATAGTTTGCCTTGATTAAAGCTTTTCCAGCAACGCCCAACCTTGGTTTTACCATTTGCCACCTAGCCTTTTTTGCCTTGGGTTTCCGGAGCCCAAGGGTCATCTTATTTGAACCCCCCCGGGCCAGTGCTCCCTCTGAGTGTTGGTCCGAACCGGGCAGCCTGCGGGGCCACCTCGGGGAAACTTGAGGGTTGGTTTTACTCATAGATTGACCTATCTGAGTGTGCCCTGAGAACAAGATATGTGCAGCTCCTATCGGGATTTGTCGGCACATTCGGGCGGTGTTGCTGGTCTTGTTTTAACCTGTCGAAGTGTCTTGAGTAACCGAGATACCGAGTCTGATCGGAACGTCTTGGGAGGAGGTATATTCATTCGTTGACCGTGAGAGCTTGTCATGGGCTAAGTTGGGACTCCCCTGCAGGGATTTGAACTTTCGAAAGCCGTGCCCGCGGTTATGTACAGATGGGAATTTTTTAATGTCCGGTTGTAGATAACTTGAACCTTAACTTAATTAAAATGAATCAACTGAGTGTGTTACCGTGATGGCTTCTTCTCGGCGGAGTCCGGGAGGTGGACACGGTGTTGGAGTAATGTTTGCGCAGGTTGCTCTCTAGTTTATCGCTCGTGCTTTGCCTCCTCTTCTCGCTCTCTTTTGCGAATAAGTTAGCCACCATATTTGCTAGTCGCTTGCTGCAGCTCCACATATTTACCTTGCCTTACCTACAAGCTTAAATAGTCTTGATCGCGAGGGTGCGATATTGCTGAGTCCCTGTGGCTCACAGATTACTATTACACCAGATGAAGGGCCTGATGCTTCCGCTCCAGGAGACGCGTATGAGCTCAAGTGGGAGTTCGACGAAGACTCTCAACGTTACTATGTTTCCTTTCCCGATGATCAGTAGTGGTGCCCAGTTGGGGGTGAACGGGACCGTGTCGCATGTTGGGTTCTCTTTTATTTTGGCGCCGTAGTCGGGCCATGAGTGTTTGGATGATGTAATGTTATTTATGTACTTGATTGACGTGGCGAGTGTAAGCCAACTATGTTACCTCCCCTTTATGATTTATATTACATGAGATGTTGTGAAGATTGCCTAACTTGCGACATATGCCTTCAATGCGATTATGCCTCTAAGTCGTGACTCGACACGTGGGAGATATAGTCGCATCGAGGGTGTTACAAGTTGGTAATCAGAGCCTTCCCCGACCTTAGGAGCCCCATTGCTTGATCATTTTTAGCGGCCGAGTTGTGTCTAGAAAAAAAATGTTTTGAGTCATTTAGGAATTATATATCGGAGAGTTTAGGAATTCTTTTTACTCCCCAGTCTCGTCATCGCTCTGGTAAGGCATCCTGACGTAGAGTTTTGACTCTTCTCTTCTCAAATTTCACTAAAATAAATTTAGGATCACGCGGGTATCTTGGAATCATTCCGATGGTTTTATGATGAGAACATTGTCTTGGTGCCTCCTGTCAGGGGTTTAGTGGAAGTGTCCCGGGGAGTTGAGCTCTGAGGTGTTGTCATCATAATTTTATCGTTGCAGTTCTGGAATACCTGAGTCTAGTACGCCGACATTGAAAATCTCTTTTATGCAGTTCGTTTGTGAGATAACCTCGACGCCACCCAGTACTTGGGCGGGAGTTCGGGAGTATCGCCATAACTTGTATAACGGATGCTTTTCGAAGGTTGAGGTAGATGGTTTCCGAAGGTTTCTTGGTTATGTGTTGAAGGATGGATATAGCTAGATGTAGGATTTGCTAGATTTGGGTGAGATATTATGCTTCCCCTGTATCCCCAACACCTGATTGCATAACCGGAAAGGTTCGGGAGTTTCATAGGTGGGAATTCTAGTAGCTCTAGTTCTTCTTCCACGGATATTGGTTTGAGACTGGGATTTCTTACCGATTATTCGTTCTTGATCCGTACCTTGTTGATTTATTTCTCTACCTTAATTCTACATGGCTTCTCAATTTATGGATATGTGACCATTTCAAGAGGAATGCATTCGTTCTTTTGTTCGGATGTGAAGACTATATGTTGCAATTTTCATTCCGTTGGATTCAGCTTCAATATTTGTCTGTCAATGTGCTAATGGACGTCAACCTCTTCAGGATGGCTCCTCCAACGCGCACGACTCCGAATCCTGATCCGCCTCCACCTCCACCTCCTCCAGAGGCATGGCAAGCTGTGATGGCCGCAACCAATGCAAACACACAGTTGATCATGCAAATTCTTCAAGAGCGCAATCAAGGCAACCAAGGGAATCAAGGCAGCAATCAGAATCACTTTGCTACACTCAACCAGTTCCTTGCTAATGTGCCAAAGACTTTCAGCAATTGTGTTGAGGCAACCGATGCTGACGATTGGCTTGTGGATCTGTGCAAGCATTTCGAGTGCAGTAACGTCAGGCCTGAGGACTTTGTTAAGTTTGCTTCCTTCCAACTCAAAGATCAAGCTGCAGAATGGTTCCAGCAGTACAAGGATTCCCGAGGTGGACGTGTTATCACTTGGGATGATTTCCGTCGAGATTTCCGAGCTCATCATATTCCGCAGAGCGTGGTTGAAAGTAAGCGTGAGGAATTCCGCAATCTGAAGCAAGGCTCTTTGTCTGTCTATGACTACAACAAGTTTTTCCAGAAGCTCGCCCGCTTTGCCAAGCAGGACGTCCCTGATGAGAAGAGCATGACATACCAGTTCAGGGGTGGTCTCAGAGAAGAAATCCAGCTTGCTCTTGTCCTCTTTGAGCCCTTGAGATACAATGAGTTCTACAACATGGCACTGAAGCAAGAGGCTGCTCAGTTGAAGAGTGATGCTTCCAAGAAGCGAGTCAGAGATGCTACTCCTTCTTCCTCTACTCAAGTGGCCAAGCAGCAGAAGTATTGGCTTCCTCCTCCTCCGTTTCGTCAGCCGTTTCAGCAGAAGAGCAAAAGTGGCAGTGGTTCTTCCCGCCCACCCAACCCTGGCTTTCAGAACAAGACTTCGTCTCAAGCTCCAAGATCGAGTGCTCCGTATCACCGTCCGCTTTCAGAGGTCACGTGCAACAAGTGCCAACAGAAGGGTCACTATGCCAACAAGTGTTTCAACCAGAGGCGTCTTCCTCCTCCTCCTCCTGTCAGATCGGCAAGTACAGCTGTGGTCAAGCATAACCCCAAGCACGCCAAGGTCAACTTGATGAATGCAGCTCAGGCAGAGGATTCTTCAGATGTCATCATGGGTAACCTTCCTGTTAATGATATTCCTGCCAGAGTTCTTTTTGACACGGGTGCATCGATTGTTTCATGTCAAAGCCATTTTTTACCAAGCATGAGTTCGTTTCTTCTCATTTGGGTAAAGAAATGGATATCGTTTCTCCTGGCAAATGTTTAAGTGCAAGTCTGGAGGTGCCAGATGTTATTATCACCTTGGGTGACTACAAGTTCCTTTCTTCCCCAATGGTTCTTGGTAACTTGGATATTGATCTTATTCTCGGAATGGATTGGCTTTCTAAGCACAAGGCACATCTTGATTGTGCTGCCAGGCAGATTCAATTAACTCATTCATCTAAGGATGTTATTGTCTTTGCCGCTCGGGATAATACCATCCGTCTGTTTTCTCTCAACGAGAAGGGTTAATTGGACGCTATCTTGCAAATTCCAATCGTTTGCGAATATCAAGACGTCTTTCCAGAAGAGCTTCCAGGAATGCCTCCGCACCGGCCAGTTGAATTCGTTATTGATCTTGAGCCTGGTACGGAACCTGTGTGCAAACGTCCTTACAAGCTCGGACCTGAAGAGTTGAAGGAGCTGAAGAAGCAACTCGATATTCAAGAGAAAATGGGTCTTATCCGGCCTAGTTCTTCTCCGTGGGGTTGTGGTGTTCTTTTTGTGAAGAAGAAGGATGGAATGGACCGACTTTGTGTTGATTACCTTCCATTGAACAAGAAGACCATCAAGAACAAATACCCACTTCCCAACATCAATGAGGTGTTCGAACAACTCAAAGGTGCTCGAGTATTCTCCAAGCTTGATCTCCGCATGGGTTATCATCAGATTCGAATCCGTGAGCAAGATATTCCCAAGACGGCTTTCAGGACAAGCTTTGGTTCATATGAATACACTGTCATGTCTTTCGGCCTCGTCAACGTTCCTCCATGTTCTCTCGCATGATGAACTTCATCTTCAACGCCTACACCAATGACTTCGTTTTGGTCTATCTCGATGACATTCTGGTTTTCTCGAAGAACAAGGAAGATCATGCCAAGCATTTGCGTTTGGTGCTCGATAAGCTCAAAGAACATCAGTTCTACGCCAAGTTCTCCAAGTGTGAATTTTGGCTCGATGAGGTTCTTTATCTTGGTCATATCATCTCCGCCAAGGGCATTGCCGTGAATCCTGAGAAGGTGTCTGCAATTGTGAATTGGGAACCTCCTCAGAATGTGAAGCAACTCCGTAGCTTCCTCGGTCTCGCAAGCTATTGCCGAAGATTCATTGAAAACTTTTCTAAGATCGCGAAGCCTCTCTCTAATCTTCTCCAGAAGCACGTCAAGTACGTTTGGTCTCCGGAGTGTGATATTGCTTTCAACACTTTGAAAGAGAAATTGATCACTGCTCTAGTTCTGACTCCGCCTGATGAATCCAAGCCGTACGAGGTCTTTTATGATGCCTCTCTCCAAGGTCTTGGCGCAGTATTGATGCAAGAGAAGAAAGTTGTTGCTTATACATCTCGCCAGTTGAAGCCTAATGAGAAGAACTACCCCACTCATGATCTCGAGTTGGCGGCAGTTGTGCATGCTCTTTTGACTTGGAGACATCTTCTATTGGGAAGAAAAGTGGACATTTTCACTGATCACAAGAGTCTCAAGTACATCTTCACTCAGCCTAATCTCAACCTCAGGCAAACTCGATGGGTCGAAATGATTCAAGAGTATAATCCGAGTATTGAGTATACTCCAGGCAAGGCCAATGTGATTGCTGACGCTTTGAGCAGGAAAGCTTACTGCAATAGTCTGATTCTCAAGCCTTATAAACCCGAGCTTTGTGAAGCTTTCCGCAAACTTAATCTGCAAGTTGTTCCTCAAGGATTCCTCGCCAACCTTCAAGTCTCTCCTACCTTAGAAGACCAGATTCGCCAAGCCCAGCTTCTTGATGCTATGGTGAAAAAGGTGAAGATTGGGATTGCCAAGAGTCAACCCAAGTACAAATGCTACCGCCTTGATGACAAGGACACTCTCTTCTTCGAGGATCGTATTGTTGTACCCAAAGGTGACCTCCGTAAAGTGATCATGAACGAGGCTCACAATTCTCTCCTCCCCATCCACCCTGGGAGCACGAAGATGTATCAGGACCTCAAGCAAGCTTATTGGTGGACTCGAATGAAGCGCGAGATTGCTCAATTCGTGAATGAATGTGATGTCTGCAGAAGAGTGAAGGTAGAACACCAAAGGCCAGCTGGTCTCCTCCAACCTCTTGCCATTCCAGAATGGAAGTTTGACCACATTGAGATGGACTTCGTGACTGGGTTTCCTAAGTCCAAGCGTGGCAATGATGCTATATTCGTTGTCATCGACAAAATCACAAAAGTGGCTCACTTTCTGCCTATCAAAGAGTCGATCACTGCAGCTCAATTGGCAGAACTCTATACCTCTCGTATTGTCTCTCTACACGGTATTCCACAAGTGATCTCTTCAGACCGTGGCAGCATCTTTACATCGAAGTTTTGGGATTCTTTTCAGAAGGCCATGGGCACTAACATCCGCTTCAGCACAACTTTCCATCCTCAAACTAGTGGTCAAGTCGAGCGTGCCAGCCAGATTCTTGAAGATACGCTCAGGGCTTGTGTGATCTCCTTCGGCATGAAGTGGGAGGATTGTCTTCCTTATGCTGAATTCTCCTACAACAACAGTTTACAAGCAAGTTCGGGCAAGGCCCCTTTTGAAATTCTGTATGGCAGGAAGTGTCGTACCCCTCTCAACTGGTCTGAAACCGGTGAACGTCAGCTTTTGGGTAATGGCTTAATCACAGAGGCAGAGGAAATGTGCAAAGTCATTCATGATAACCTCAAAGCAGCCCAATCCCGTCATAAGAGCTACTATGATAGTAAGCACCGTGATTTGGCTTTCGAGATCGGAGATCATGTTTACCTCCGCGTCTCTCCTATGAAAGGTACTCGTCGCTTTGGTATCAAAGGGAAGCTTGCCCCCAGATACGTGGGACCTTTCAAGATTGTCAGCAAGAGAGGCAACCTCGCCTATCAACTCGAGCTTCCTTCAAACTTTGCAAATGTTCATGACGTGTTCCATGTCTCTCAGCTTCGAAAGTGCTTCAAGACTCCTGACCACACCGTCAACTTCGAGGACATTGAGCTCCAAGAAGATCTCTCTTATCGTGAGCACCCAGTTGCTATTCTTGAAGAGACTGAACGCAAGACTCGCAACAAGTCAGTCAAATTTCTCAAAGTCAAGTGGTCACACCATTCCGACCGTGAAGCTACCTGGGAACGCGAGGATCACCTCCGTTCTGAGTACCCGGTGTTCTTTCAGTCCTAGATCTCGGGACGAGATCCTTTCATAGTGGTGGAGTGTTGTAACACACCGGATGTAACTTTCCCAATTTGTACTCCAACTCTTGTCGTTTTCGGCGTTAAGTTAATTTATTTTCTCGGGTTCGGGTCTTTGTCTCTGTGTGTTGTTGTCATTGTTATGCATTGCATATCATGTCATCATGTGCATTTCATTTGCATACATGTTCGTCTCATGCATTTGAGCAT
The DNA here is from genome assembly GCF_002162155.2 of Triticum dicoccoides. Taxonomy (NCBI): domain Eukaryota; kingdom Viridiplantae; phylum Streptophyta; class Magnoliopsida; order Poales; family Poaceae; genus Triticum; species Triticum dicoccoides. The sequence goes on along the minus strand of NC_041392.1, from coordinate 285,653,334 downwards.
TTTCCCCGTTGTCCGTTTTGCATTCCGGCGCTTCGTTCTCCTCTGGTGGTCATTTCTAGCTTTCTTTCGTGTGTGGGGTTTAAACATTTCCAGATTGGACCGAGACTTGCCAAGCGGCCTTGGTTTACTACCGGTAGACCGCCTGTCAAGTTTCGTACCATTTGGACTTCGTTTGATACTCCAACGGTTAACCGAGGGACCAAAAAGGCCTCGTGTGTGTTGCAGCCCAACACCCCTCCAATTTGTCCCAAAACCCACCTAAGTCTTCTCCATCATCTAGAGCGTTCGACCACGATCACGTGGCCGAAAACCGCACCTCATTTGGACTCTCCTAGCTCCCTCTATGCCTATTTAAACACCCCCCCGAAATTCGGATCTCCTTCCTCCCCGAAACCCTAGATTTCTCCGCCGCCGCCGCCGCCGGACGTGTCCGCTCCGCCGCCCGCAGCCACTCCGGAGCCGCCACATGGCACCCGCCACCTCGCCGCCGCCGCGGGCCGGGGAGCCCAGAGCCGGCCCCGCGGC
>NC_041392.1:285589247-285652169 GCF_002162155.2 Triticum dicoccoides | reverse complement strand
GCCGCTCGCCCGCGCCGCCCGAGGCCCCGCCGGCCGCCGCCGCCACCTCCGCCGCCAGATCCGGCCGGGAGTGGCCGGATCCACCTCTCCCGCGCCTCCCCGCCGCTTCTTCGAGCTCGCCGGAGCCGCCGCCGCCTCGCTGGAGTTCTCGGTTCGCATGCATGAACAGTAACCCTAGATCTCGGAAGTTGAATTTTCTCCAAGTCCCTGATATTTTCAGTTCAAGTGCTCATGTTCGCAGCCCCTTAACTTTGCATCCGTAGATCCTATTCATGCATATAGCATATCAAAATGTTCACCTCAGAGAGTACATCATTTCATTCCATTGCATTATTTTCATTTGAGTTCATCTTGATGCCCGAAATGCTGTTAGAAGAGGGCTACTTGAGTTAATTGTCAGATCTGCTACTCCATTTAGGTTTTTGTCATTTTTGCCATGATTATTGTGTGCATGATATGCCCTGATGCTCTACATGTGTTTTGTTAAGGGTTTTGTCATCTTTCTAGAGGTGCAACCCATGTATTTTTGTGATGTGTGTGGTGACTTGTGCAAGCTTGCAAAGTGGTGCACTTGCTAATTCTGTTTTCAGGGACTTAGTAATTTCACCGAGTCCTGGAGTTGTTCATCTCATGATGCCATATGTTCATGTTGTTTCCTAGTGATCCGTGCCTCTTTTGAGGATGATCATTAAGGGTGTTTTGTTAATATTGTAGTGCTCTATCCATCCATGTCTTTGTTTGCAATTATGGAGCACCCTAGCTTGAGTCAATCGAGCTCTACTTTTGCTACTTTGTGAATCTGGGCAGATTGTCAACTTGTTTGCAATTTTGCCGATGATGTTGTAGTTGATCCGTGCATGCTATGCTATTGTTCTTGCCATGTCTAGCTTGCATTTTGTGCCTTCTTGAATGGGTGTATGCTTGTCTTGCCATGACTTGCTCTGTAGTGAGTGCATCGAGCTCGTAAACATGCCTACTTGAGTTATATTTCAGCATGTGCCAGTTTTCATTGTCTGAAAACTGATTATGTTTTTGCCATGTTCACGTGCTTGCAATTGTATTTTTTGATCCCTTTTGGCTCAAGGTCACTAAGTGACTTTTGTTAAGCTCTTGGAGTAGCTCCATGCCATGTTTTACTTTGCCATGTTTAGATCCTGTAGCATGTAGTTGTGTTGCTCCGAAGAGGGCTACCTGATCTGAAATTCCAGACAAGTGTTAATTTCACTAAGTCTGAGATTTGTTTGTCATATGCATTTTTGCCATGCTTGTTTGTACCGGTTAATGGATGTTTTGGCCGTAGCTCAGTGCTAGAATTTTGTTAAGCATCTTGTGTGCATCCCTGTCATGTATTTTGTTGTCTTGTTCGGGTGCTGTAGCATGTTCATCTCATTGCATTTGGATGCCTACTTGCTGTAAATCGCAGACCGGTGTCATATTTGAATCGCTTGCCATTTCCAAACCGTAACTCCGATTCCGGCGTTCTTTATATCGTTTTCAAGCGATTTCATCTCATCTTTCCAGTGGCACACTTGGATTTCCAAGTTGAGTCCAGGTTCATGCATTTCGTGTCATATCTTGCATTTTGCATCCCGCATCGCATTCCGCATAGCATATCATCATTGCATCATATTGCTTGGTCTTGCACGTGGTTGATTGTATCCTTGTTTGCTTGTTTGTCTTGTTTGGGTAGAGCCGGGAGACGAGTTCGCTAACGAGGAGCCCGTTGAGTTTGCTTTCGAGGATCCAGTCAACTCTGACAACTGTGCAGGCAAGATGATCATACCCTCGAAATCACTACTATCTTTGCTATGCTAGTTTGCTCGCTCTTTTGCTATCCCATTGCTACGATGCCTACCACTTTCTTGCAAGCCTCCCAAATTGCCATGTCAAACCCCTAACCCACCTTGTCCTAGCAAACTGTTGATTGGCTATGTTACCCCTTTGCTCAGCCCCTCTTATAGCGTTGCTAGTTGTAGGTGAAGATTGAAGGCCGTTCTTTGTTGGAACATTTATTTTACTTGTTGGGATATCATTATATTATCTTGTTATCTTAATGCATCTATATACTTGGTAAAGGTTGGAAGGCTCGGCCTGTCGCCTAGTGTTTTGTTCCACTCTTGCCGCCCTAGTTTCCGTCATATCGGTGTTATGTTCCCGGATTTTGCGTTCCTTACGCGGTTGGGTTATAATGCGAACCCCTTGATAGTTCGCCTTGATTAAAGCTTTTCCAGCAATGCCCAACCTTGGTTTTACCATTTGCCACCTAGCCTTTTTTCCCTTGGGTTTCCGGAGCCCAAGGGTCATCTTATTTTAACCCCCCCCCCCCAGGGCCAGTGCTCCCTCTGAGTGTTGGTCCGAACCGGGCAGCCTGCGGGGCCACCTCGGGGAAACTTGAGGGTTGGTTTTACTCGTAGCTTGACCTATCTGAGTGTGCCCTGAGAACGAGATATGTGCAGCTCCTATCGGGATTTGTCGGCACATTCGGGCGGTGTTGCTGGTCTTGTTTTAACCTGTCGAAGTGTCTTGAGTAACCGAGATACCGAGTCTGATCGGAACTTCTTGGGAGGAGGTCTATTCCTTCGTTGACCGTGAGAGCTTGTCATGGGCTAAGTTGGGACTCCCTACAGGGATTTGAACTTTCGAAAGTCGTGCCCGCGGTTATGGGCAGATGGGAATTTGTTAATGTCCGGTTGTAGATAACTTGAACCTTAACTTAATTAAAATGAATCAACTGAGTGTGTTACCGTGATGGCCTCTTCTCGGCGGAGTCCAGGAGGTGGACACGGTGTTGGAGTAATGTTTGCGCAGGTTGCTCTCTAGTTTCTCGCTCGCGCTTTGCCTCCTCTTCTCGCTCTCTTTTGCGAATAAGTTAGCCACCATATTTGCTAGTCGCTTGCTGCAGCTCCACATATTTACCTTGCCTTACGTACAAGCTTAAATAGTCTTGATCGCGAGGGTGCGAGATTGCTGAGTCCCTGTGGCTCACAGATTACTATTACACCAGATGCAGGGCCTGATGATTCCGCTCCAAGAGACGCGTATGAGCTCAAGTGGGAGTTCGACGAAGACTCTCAACGTTACTATGTTTCCTTTCCCGATGATCTGTAGTGGTGCCCAGTTGGGGGTGAACGGGACCGTGTCGCATGTTGGGTTCTCTTTTATTTTGGCGCCGTAGTCGGGCCATGAGTGTTTGGATGATGTAATGTTATTTATGTACTTGATTGACGTGGCGAGTGTAAGCCAACTATGTTACCTCCCCTTTATGATTTATATTACATGGGATGTTGTGAAGATTGCCTAACTTGCGACATATGCCTTCAATGCGATTATGCCTCTAAGTCGTGCCTCGACACGTGGGAGATATAGTCGCATCGAGGGTGTTACCAAAGGAAGCCGAGGAGAAGGAAACCACCAAGAAAAATTCCTTGGTGTTGCGAGATGGAGAGAAATGCACCGTTTCTCCAAACCGTCGACGTACCTGATCGGCCACCGCAAGGCCAGGCTTGAAATCCCAATGTAGTAGGCCTTCCATGGCGTGGATCAAAGGCTAGATCCATGGTGGGAGGTGGAGTGGGTGGGAGGGGGAGAGGAGAGGATCCATTATACCAGTTCTTCCATATCATTGTTGTACATCTTGAAACGATGAACTTTGGCAATGGTGCATACTCAGGAGGCTATATTTTTATTCACCAATGATATGTGTTTTGCTTGGAGCGTCTTGTATGATTTGAGACTTTGATTTCTAGTTTACCACAATCATCCTTGCTGTACACACCTTTGGAGAGACACACATGAATTGGAATTTATTAGAATACTCTTTGTACTTCACTTATATCTTTTGAGCTAGATAATTTTGCTCTAGTGCTTCACTTATATCTTTTAGAGAACGGTGGTGGTTTTATTTTATAGAAATTATTGATCTCTCATGCTTCACTTATATTATTTTGAGAGTCCTGTAGAACAGCATGGTAATTTGCTTTGGCTATAAAATTAGTCTTAATATGATAGGCATCCAAGATGGGTATAATAAAAACTTTCATATAGAGTGCATTGAATACTATAAGAAGTTTGATACTTGATGATTGTTTTGAGATATGAAGATGGTAATATTAGAGTCATGCTAGTTGAGTAGTTGTGAATTTGAGAAATACTTGTGTTAGAGTTTGAAAGTCCCATAGCATGCACGTATGGTAAACGTTGTGTGACAAATTTGAAGCATGATGTGTTTCTTTGATTGTCCTCCTTATGAGTGGCGGTCGGTGACGAGCGATGGTATTTTCCTACCAATCTATCCCCCTAGGAGCATGCGTGTAATGCTTGGATTTTGATGACTTGTAGATTTTTGCAATAAGTATGTGAGTTCTTTATGACTAATGTTGAGTCCATGGATTATACGCACTCTCACCTTCACATCATTGCTAGCCTCTTCGGTACCGTGCATTGCCCTTTCTCACCTTGAGAGTTGGTGCAAACTTCACCGGTGCATCCAACCCCCGTGATATGATATGCTCTATCACACATAAACCTCCTTATATCTTCCTCAAAACAGCCACCATACCTACCTATTATGGCATTTCCATAGCCATTCCGAGATATATTGACATGCAACTTTCCACCGTTACGTTTATTATGACACGCTTCATCATTGTCATATTGCCTCGCATGATCATGTAGTTGACATAGTATTTGTGGCAAATCCACCATGCATAATTTCATACATGTTACTCTTGATTCATTGCCCATCCCGGTATACCGCCGGAGGCATTCATATAGATTCATACTTTGTTCTAGTATCGAGTTGTAATCTTTGAGTTGTTAATAAATAGAAGTGTGATTATCATCATTAATAGAGCATTGTCCCAAAAAAGGGGGGAAGGCCAAATGAAAAACAAAGAAAGGCCAAATAAAAAAAATAAAAGGGGCAATGCTACTATCCTTTTTCCACACTTCTGCTTCAAAGTATCACCATAATCTTCATGATAGAGAGTCTCTTATATTGTCACTTTCATATACTAGTGGCAATTTTTCATTATAGAACTTGGCTTGTATATTCCAACAATGGGCTTCCTCAAATGCCCTAGGTCTTCGTGACCAAGCAAGTTGGATGCACACCCATCACTTAGTTTCTTTTGTTGAGCTTTCATACATTTATAGCTCTAGTGCATCCGTTGGATGGCAATCCCTACTTCTCGCATTGACATCAATTGACGGGCATCTCCATAGCCCATTGATTAGCCACATCAATGTGAGACTTTCTCTTTTTTGTCTTCTCCACACAACTCCCATCATTATATTCTATTCCACCCATAGTGCTATGTCCATGGCTCATGCTCATGTATTGCGTGAAAGTTGAAAAAGTTTGAGATTACTAAAGTATGAAACAATTGCTTGGCTTGTCATCGGGGTTGTGCATGATGAGAGCATTTTTGTGTGACGAAAATGAAGCATAGCCAAACTATATGATTTCGTAGGGATAAGCTTTCTTTGGCCATGTTATTTTGAGAAGACATAATTGCTTAGTTAGTATGCTTGAAGTATTATTATTTTTATGTCAATATTAAACTTTTGTCTTGAATCTTTCGGATCTGAACATTCGTGCCACAATAAAGAAAATTACATTGACAATTATGTTAGGTAGCATTCCACATCAAAAATTCTGTTTTTTTTCATTTACCTACTCGAGGACGAGCAGGAATTAAGCTTGGGGATGCTTGATAAGTCTCCAACGTATCTATAATTTTTGATTGTTCCATACTATTATATTATTTGTTTTGAATGTTTAATGGGCTTTACTGTGCACTTTTATATTATTTTTGGGACTAAATTATTAACCGAAGGCCCACTGCAAATTGTTGTTTTGTTGCCTGTTTTAGTATTTCGCACAAAAGGAATATCAAATGGAATCCAAACGGAAAGAAACCTTCGCGAGGATCTTTTTTGGAACAAATGCAATCCAGGAGACTTGGGGTGGATGTCAAGGAAGCAGCGATGAAGCCACGAGGCAGGTGGGCGCGCCCCCCACCCTCGTGGGCCCCTCGCAGCTCCACCGACCTACTTCTTTCGCCTATATATACTCATATACCCTGAAACCGTCGGGGAGAGCCACGAAACACCTTTTCCACCGCCGCAACCTTCTGTACCCGTGAGATCCCATCTTGGGGCCTTTTTCAGCGCTCCACCGGAGGGGGATTTGATCACGAAGGGCTTATACATCAACACCATAGCCTCTCCGATGATGTGTGAGTAGTTTACCACAGACCTTTGGGTCCATAGTTATTAGCTAGATGGCTTTTTCTCTCTCTTTGGGTCTCAATACAAAGTTCTCCTTGATCTTCTTGGAGATCTATTTGATGTAATTCTTTTTGTGGTGTGTTTGTCGAGATCCGATGAATTGTGGATTTATGATCAAGATTATCTATGAACAATATTTGATTCTTCTCTGAATTCTTATATGCATGATTTAGTATCTTTGCAAGTCTCTTCGAATTATCAGTTTGGTTTGGCCTACTAGATTGATCTTTCTTGCAACGGGTGAAGTGCTTTGGTTTGGGTTCAATCTTGTGGTGTCCTTTCCCAGTGACAGCAGGGGTAGCAAGGCACGTATTGTATTGTTGACATCGAGGGTAAAAAGATGGGGTTTATATCATATTGCTTGAGTTTATCCCTCTACATCATGTCATCTTGCCTAATGCGTTACTCTGTTCTTATGAACTTAATACTCTAGATGCATGATGGATAGCAGTCGATGTATGGAGTAATAGTAGTAGACGCAGAATCGTTTCGGTCTACTTGTCACGGACGTGATGCCTATGTTTATGATCATGCCTAGATATTCTCATAACTATGCGCTTTTCTATCGATTGCTCGATAGTAATTTGTTCACCCACAGTAATATTTGCTATCTTGAGAGAAGCCACTAGTGAAACCTATGGCCCCCGGGTCTATTTTACATCATATTAGTCTCCTGTCAACTAGCTATTTCTATCGTTGTTTATTTTGCGATCTTTACTTTCCAATCTATACAACAAAAATACCAAAATTATTTATCTTATTATCTTTATCAGATCTCACTTTTGCAAGTGGCCATGAAGGGATTGACAACCCCTTTAACGCATTGGTTCCAAGGTTCTTGAGTGTTTGTGCATGTACTAGGTGACTTACGTGTAGTCTCCTACTGGATTGATACCTTCGTTCTCAAAAACTAAGGGAAATACTTACGCTACTTTGCTGCATCACCCTTTCCTCTTCAAGGGAAAACCAACGCATGCTCAAGAGGTAGCAGAGGGCAACCGTGGATACGGCTAGCCATGGAAAGTGAAAGTATGGTGGAAAAAGAAATAAACTTTATTTTCTGTTTGGGAACCGCCTATGATATATCTAAGCATGGAAAGTATTGGGAACTCTAAGTCGTTTTCGTTGGTGGGATGGATACACCTCCCAAAAAAATTATCTCTAAGTTTTTCGCTTTGAGCTCTGGCACCTATACAAATCCCTACTTCCCTCTGCGAAGGGCCTTTCTTTTACTTTATGCAATTTTTAATTTGAATTTGAGTCTCCATCTTCTCTTATAAAAGCACCAACTAGGAGGCAATAGGATCGTACTTGAGTATTTGGTGTAGCTAATATGCGAGTATGTTTCATGTATGGATCAATGGTTGAGCATGATGGGCTAGTGATAACTTATTTTAGCACTGATATTTTGAAAGACATGGTTGCTTGTTGATATGCTTGAGTATTTAAATTAATATGTCAAAACTAGACTATTGCTTTGAACAATATAAAAGTCCAAAAGTCCATGCTATAAAGAAAAGAATATGATATGACATGTTAGGCAACATTCCACATCAAAAATTCTGTTTTATCACTTCCCTACTCGAGGACGAGTAGCGGTTAAGCTTGGGGATGCTGATACGTCTCTCTTGATAACCCACAAGTATAGGGGATCGCAACAGTTTTCGACAAGTAAGAGTGTCGAACCCAACGAGGAGCTAAAGGTAGAAAAAATATTCCCTCAAGTTCTATCGACCATCGATACAACTCTACGCACGCTTGACGTTCGCTTTACCGAGAACAAGTATGAAACTAGAAGTACTTTGTAGGTGTTGTTGGATAGGTTTGTAGGATAATAAAGAGTATGTGAATAAAAAGTAGGGGCTGTTTAGATAAAGAAACAATAAAGTAAATATAGCGAGTGTGGAAAAGTGGTGGTAGGAGTTGCGAAATTGCCCCTAAGCAATTGACTACTTTACTAGACCGATAGCAAGTATTATGTGGGAGAGGCCACTGCTAGCATGTCATCCCTGACTTAGAATTCCATGCACTTATGATTGGAACTATTAGCAAGCATCCGCAACTACTAATGTTCATTAAGGTAAAACCCAACCATAGCATTAAGGTATATTGGTCCCCCTTCAATTCCATATGCATCAATTTCTATGCTAGGTTGAAGCTTCTGTCACTCTTGCCCTCCAATATATAGTCCTATCAACATACAACTAACCCTAGGTTGTGATCCATGCGTGCAATCATATGATGGGCACCAAAGGACAGCAACATAACAAAAGCAAATTAAATCAATCATAGCAATTCATCAACCACCGATAGGACAACGAAAATCTACTCAGACATCATAGGATGGCAACACATCATTGGATAATAATATGAAGCATAAAGCACCATATTCAAGTAGAGGGTACAGCATGTTGCGGGAGAGTGGACCGCTGTAGATAGAGGGGGGAAGGTGATGGAGATGTTGGTGAAGATGGCGGAGGTGTTGGTGTAGATCGCGGTGATGATGATGGCCCCCGGTGGCACTCCGGTGCCACCGGAAGCGAGGGGGAGAGAGCCCCCTCCTTCCTCTTCTTCCTTGACCTCCTCCCTAGATGGGAGAAGGGTTTCCCCTTTGGTCCATGGCCTCCATGGCACAGGAGGGGCGAGAGCCCCTCCGAGATTGGATCTGTCTCTCTGTCTCTCTCTGTTTCTGCGTTCTCAGATTCTTCCCTTTCACCATTTCTTATATTCCCGGAGATCCGTAACTCTGATTGGGCTGAAATTTTAACACGATATCTACCCGGAAATTAGCTTTCTTGCGGCGAAAGAAGGGCACCAACCGCCTTACGGGTGGCCCACGAGGGTCTGGGGCACGCCCCCCTGCCTCGTGGCCACCTCGGGCACCGTCTCGCGTGGACTTTTCTTCCCAAAAATCATATATATTCCAAAAAAATCTCTGTCAGTTTTTATCCCGTTTGGACTCCGTTTGATATGGATATTCTGCGAAACAAAAAACATGCAACAAATAGGAACTGGCACTGGGCACTGGATCAATATGTTAGTCCCAAAAATAGTATAAAAAGTTGCCAAAAGTATATGAAAGTTGAATAATATTGGCATGGAACAATCAAAATTATAGATACGACGGAGACGTATCAGCATCCCCAAGCTTAATTCCTTCTCGTCCTCGAGTAGGTAAATGATAAAAAGATAATTTTTGATGTGGAATGCTACCTAGCATAATCTGGATCATATGTCTAATCATGGCATGAATATTAAGACACGAGTGATTCAAAGCAATAGTCTATCATTTCACATAAAAACAATAATACTTCAAGCCTAGTAATAAAGCAATCATGTCTTTTCAAAATAACATGGCCAAAGAAAGGTATCCCTACAAAATCATATAGTCTGGCTATGCTCCATCTTCACCACACAAAATATTCACAACATGCACAACCCCGATGACAAGCCAAGCAATTGTTTCATACTTTTGACGTTCTCAAACCTTTTCAACTTTCATGCAATACATGAGCGTGAGCCATGGACATAGCACTATAGGTGGAATGGAATATGATGGTGGAGAAGAAAAAAAGGAGAAGATAGTCTCACATCAACTAGGCGTATCAACGGGCTATGGAGATGCCCATTAATAGATATCAATGTGAGTGAGTAGGGATTGCCATGCAACAGATGCACTAGAGCTATAAGTGTATGAAAGCTCCAACTGAAACTAAGTGGGTGTGCATCCAACTTGCTTGCTCATGAAGACCTCGGGCATTTGAGGAAGCCCAACATCGAAATATACAAGCCAAGTTCTATAATGAAAATTCCCACTAGTATATGAAAGTGATAACTCAAGAGACTTTCTATATGAAGAACATGGTGCCACTTTGAAGCACAAGTGTGGAAGAAGGATAGTAGCACTGCCCCTTCTCTCTTTTTCTCTCATTTTTTTATTTTTTGGTGGGCTTCTTTGGCCTCTTTTTTTTATTTGGGCTTCTTTGGCCTCTTTTATTTTTTTGTAAAGTCCGGAGTCTCATCCCGACTTATGGGGGAATCATAGTCTCCATCATCCTTTCCTCACTGGGGCAATGTTCTAATAATGATGATCATCACACTTTTATTTACTTACAACTCAATATTACAACTCAATGTCTAGAACAAAGTATGACTATATGGATGCCTCCGGCGGTGTACCAGGATGTGCAATGATCTAGCATAGCGATGACATCAAAAAATGGACAAGCCATGAAAACATCATGCTAGCTATCTTACGATCATGCAAAGCAATATGACAATGAATGCTCAAGTCATGTATATGATGATGATGAAAGTTGCATGGCAATATATCTCGGAATGGCTATGGAAATGCCATGATAGGTAGGTGTGGTGGCTGTTTTGAGGAAGGTATATGGTGGGTTTATGGTACCGGCGAAAGTTGCGCGATACTAGAGAGGCTAGCAATGATGGAAGGGTGAGAGTGCATATAATCCATGGACTCAACATTAGTCATAAAGAACTCACATACTTATTGCAAAAGTCTATTAGCTATCGAAACAAATTACTACACGCATGCTCCTAGGGGGATAGATTGGTAGGAAAAGACCATCGCTCGTCCCCGACCGCCACTTATAAGGAAGACAATCAACAAATAAATCATGCTCCGACTTCATCACATAACGGTTCACCATACGTGCATGCTACGGGAATCACAAACCTCAGCACAAGTATTTCTACTAATCCACAACTACCCACTAGCATGACTCTAATATCACCATCTTTATATCGCAAAACTATTGCAAGGAATCAAACATATCATATTCAGTGATCTACAAGTTTTATGTAGGATTTTATGACTAACCATGTGAATGACCAGTTCCTGTCATCTCTCTAAATAGATATAAGTGAAGCATGAGAGTTTAATTCTTTGTACAAAAGATATGCCCATGCTCTAACAAATATAAGTGAAGCAAAAGAGCATTCTACAAATGGCGGTTTTCTATGTAAAGAGAAACAGGCAATCCAAACTTCAAATGATATAAGTGAAGCACATGAAGCATTCTATAAAGCCATACTCGAAAGATATAAGTGAAGTGCATAGAGCATTCTATAAATCAACCACGGACTATCTCATACCAGCATGGTGCATAAAAGAAAAATGAAAACTAAATGCAAAAGACGCTCCAAGATTGAACATATCGCACGAACGAAACGAATCCGAAAACATACCGATACTTGTTGAAGAAAGAGGGGATGCCTTCCGGGGCATCCCCAAGCTTAGACGCTTGAGTCTCCTTGAATATTTACTTGGGGTGCCTCGGGCACCCCCAAGATTGAGCTCTTGCCTCTCTTCCTTCTCCTCACATCGAGACCTTCTCGATCATCGAACACTTCACCCACACAAAACTTTAACAGAAAACTCGGTAAGATCCGTTAGTATAATAAAGCAAATCACTACTCTAAGTACTGTTGCAAACCAATTCATATTTTTTTGCATTGTGTATACTGTAGTATAACTTTTTCATGGCTTAATCCACTAATATAAATTGATAGTTTCATCAAAACAAGCAAACAATGCATCAAAAAATAGAATCTGTCTAAAACATAATAGTCTGTAATAATCTGATCATTCACCATACTTCTGATACTTGAAAAATTCTACCAAAATTAGGAAAAATAAAAAACTTGTATAGGAAGACAGTTCAAAAATAATCAGAACCATTTGACATTCCAGCAAAAAATGTAAAATCGCGCACTACAGCCAATGTTTATGGTATAGAAAGACAGTGCAAAAATAATCAGAACCATTTGACATTCCAGCAAAAAATGTAAAATCGCGCACTACAGCCAAAGTTTCTGTCCTGCACCGTACAAACCATCAAGCAAATGTAAACATCCTAAAGGCAAACCTTGGCACATTATTTTTATAATACAAGGAATTGTACAAGGGGGTAATTATTTTTATTGAAAAGTTTCTGTAATCAAGATTCACAAAGTTTCCGTGAGCATGAACAAAGTTCAAGGCTAGCTCCCACTTCAACAATGCTTGTCTTTCTCACTTTCGCTTTCCTTTTTGAAAAAGTTTTGGGTTCCCCTCTTTATTTTTTTTGTTTTTAAACTATATAAAAGCACTCAACAGAAAAAAAAAATGACTCTCTAAAACTTCCGGGTTGTCTCCCTGGCAGCACTTTCTTTAAAGCCATTAAGCTAGGCATATAGTGCTCAAGTAATGGATCCATCTGGATCCCAAGGTATATAAAAGCCAATTTTAATTAACAATGATTTGTACTTTAGTGGTGAGCACAAGGTAACATATATCATGTAATGACGAAGTATAACTCTCTTCCTATACATCAGCATGTCATAAAAGAACAATTCATGCACACAAAGTAGAGGCCAATGCATAGTATAAACAGTTTCTTGCAATTTTATCATATTGGAAACATAGAGAGGTGGAGATATAGTTCCTCTCTCATAATAATTGCAAGTAGGAGCAGCAACCACATGCATATTATATTCATCAAAATCATCATGTGCAACGGTAAAAGGCAACCCATCAATATATTCCTTGATAAGAGCAAACTTCTCCGATATAGTGTAGTTTGGAGAATTCAAAAAGATAATAGGACTATCATGTGTGGGTGCAATAGCAAAAATTTCATGTTTAACATAAGGAACTATAGCAAGTTCATCTCCATAAGCATAATTCATATTGGCATCTTGGCCACAAGCATCATCAAAAAGGGATATTTCAAGAGAATCAACGGGATCATAACAATCATCATAGCAATCATCCTCCGGTAAGCACGAAGGGAAATTAAACAATGTATGAGTTGAAGAGTTACTCTCATTAGAAGGTGGGCACGGGTAGCTAATCCGCTCTTCCTCCTTTTGTTCTTCGCTCTCCTCCTCATCTTTTTCATCCAATGAGCTCACAGTTTCATCAATTTCTTCTTCCATAGATTCCTGCAAAATATTAGTCTCTTCTGGGATAGCAGAGTAGTCCTCAATATATGGTTCAACATAGGCATTAGAAGCATAATTATCATAGCAATATTTAAGTATGGAAAAATTTCAGATTTGTAAAGAGTAGCATCATACTTTTCAATCAAAGAAGCAATTTCGTAAGCACCCTTAAAAGGAACAAATTCTTCAATTTGTTGAACATCATAGTAACTATAAACACCCTTAGCATAAGAGGATATGATTCCATTATCACTAAACAAACATTGGTAGGGAAGGTGTTTCTTAGGGTCTTCACTCTTCAGAACAACAAGTATAATCATATATTTCACATAAATTCCAAGCATAGCATTGCAAACGATGAATTTGATCCAGTAAAGTTTCCCCTTTTTCAGATATTCGGTGTCGCACATAACAAGCATGCTCATCTAAAGATTTTCCCTCAACTAATCTAGGTGGGGTTTCAGCACGAGCACATAGGAATCGACGATGATCCAAGTAATAAGCTTCAGCAGTGTGATAGATTTTGAGTGGTTCTTCAACCATTGGTTTAGTAGGTACAACTAATTTTTTTGGTATTTTGTGTTTCCTACCCATAACTAAAGATAGAAAACAACTAAGAACAGCAAATAAAAATTACTTAGTGATAAAGCAAACAAGCACACGCAAGAATATTCACCCCACGCTATTGCTCCCTGGCAACGGCGCTAGAAAAAGGTCTTGATAACCCACAAGTATAGGGGATCGCAATAGTTTTTGATAAGTAAGAGTGTCGAACCCAACGAGGAGCTAAAGGTAGAACAAATATTCCCTCAAGTTCTATCGACCACCGATACAACTCTACGCATGCTTGACGTTCGCTTTACCAAGAACAAGTATGAAACTAGAAGTACTTTGTAGGTGTTGTCGGATAGGTTTGCAGGATAATAAAGAGTACGTAAATAGAAAGTAGGTGCTATTTAGATAAAGAAACAATAAAGTAAATATAGCAAGTGTGGAAAAGTGGTGGTAGGAGTTGCGAAATTGCCCCTAAGCAATTGAGTACTTTACTACACCGATAGCAAGTATTATGTGGGAGAGGCCACTGCTAGCATGTCATCTCTGACTTGGAATTCTATGCACTTATGATTGGAACTATTAGCAAGCATCTGCAACTACTAATGTTCATTAAGGTAAAACCCAACCATATCATTAAGGTATATTGGTCCCCCTTTAATCCCGTATGCATCAATTTATATGCTAGGTTCAAGCTTCTGTCACTCTTGCCGTCCAATACATAGTCCTATCAACTTACAACTAACCCTAGGGTGTGATCCACGCGCGCAATCATATGATGGGCACCAAAGGAAAGCAACATAACCACAAGCAAATTAAATCAATCATAGCAATTCATCAACCACCGATAGGACAACGAAAATCTACTCAGGCATCATAGGATGGCAACACATCATTGGATAATAATATGATGCATAAAGCACCATGTTCAAGTACAGGGTACATCGGGTTGCGAGAGAGTGGACCGCTATAGATAGAGGGGGGAAGGTGATGGAGATGTTGGTGAAGATGCCGGAGGTGTTGGTGTAGATCACGGTGATGATGATGGCCCCTGGTGGCACTCCGGTGCCACCGGAAGCGAGGGGGAGAGAGCCCTCCTCCTTCTTCTTCCTTGACCTCCTCCCTAGATGGGAGAAGGGTTTCCCCTCTGGTCCATGGCCTCCATGGCACGGGAGGGGCGAGATCCCCTCCGAGATTGGATCTGTCTCTCTCTGTTTCCGCATTCTCAGATTCTTCCCTTTCACCGGTTCTTCTATTCCCGGAGATCCGTAACTCCAATTGGGCTGAAATTTTAACACGATCTCTATCTGGAAATTAGCTTTCTTGCGGCGAAAGAAGGGAACCAACCGCCTTACTGGTGGCCCACAAGGGTTAGGGGCGCGCCCAGAGGGGGCAGGCACGCCCCCTGCCTCGTGGCCACCTCGGGCACCGTCTTGCGTGGATTTTTCTTCCCAAAATCATATATATTCCAAAAAAATCTCCGTCAGTTTTTATCCCGTTTGGACTCCGTTTGATATGGATATTCTGCGAAACAAAAAACATGCAACAAATAGGAACTAGCACTGGGCACTGGATCAATATGTTAGTCCCAAAAATAGTATAAAAAGTTGCCAAAAGTATATGAAAGTTGAATAATATTGGCATGGAACAATCAAAAATTATAGATACGACGGAGACGTATCAGTCTTCAACGTATCTATAATTTTTTATTGTTCCATGCTGTTATATTATCAATCTTGGATGTTTTATAATCCTTTTATATCATTTTTTGGTACTAACCTATTGACATAGTGCCAAGTGCCAGTTGCTATTTTTTCCATGTTTTTTACATCGCACAAAATCAATATCAAACGGAGTCCAAATACCATGAAACTTTGCGGAGAATTTTTATGGGCCAAAAGGAACACAACGGCCACTGGCTGCGCCTGGGGGTGCCCCGAGGGGGGTACAACCCACCAGGGTGCGCCAGGAGGCCCGGGCTCGCCCTGGTGGGTTGTGCCCACCTCGGATGCCCCCTGGACCACCTCTTTGCTCTATAAATACCCAAATATTCCCAAAACCCTAGGGGGGTCGACGAAATATTCATCCAGCCGCCGCAAAGTCCAGAACCACCAGATCCAATCTAGACACCATCTCGGATGGGGTTCACCACCTCCATTGGTGCCTCTCCGATGATGCATCAGTAGTTCTTTGTAGACCTTTGGGTCCGTAGTTAGTAGCTAGATGGCTTCCTCTCTCTCTCTCTCTTGATTCTCAATACAATGGTCTCTTGGAGATCCATATGATGTAACTCTTTTGCAGTGTGTTTGTTGGGATCGATGAACTTTGAGTTTATGATCAAATCTATCTTTTTATATCCATGAAAGTATTTGAGTTTCTTTGCTATCTTTTATGCATGATTGCTTATAGCCTTGTATTTATTCTCCGATATTTGGGTTTTGTTTGGCCAACTTGATCTATTGATCTTGCAATGGGAAGAGGTTCTTTGTAGTGGGTTCGATTTTATGGTGCTTGATCCCAGTGATAGAAGGGGAACCGACACATATGTATCATTGCTACTAAGGATAAAACAATGGGACCTATCTCTACATAGATAGGTCTTGTCTAGATCATGTCATCATTATTATTGCATTACTCCGTTTCTCCATGAACTTAATACACTAGATGCATGCTGGATAGCGGTCGATGTGTGGAGTAATAGTAGTAGATGCAGGCAGGAGTCGGTCTACTAATCTTGGACGTGATGCCTATATAATGATCACTGCCTAGATATCGTCATGAGTATTTGAAGTTCTATCAATTGCCCAATAGTAATTTGTTCACCCAACATTTGCTATTTTTCTCGAGAGAAGCCGCTGGTGAAATCTACGGCTCCCGAGTCTCTTTCTCATATTACTTGCCTTTGCGATCTACTTTTATTTGATTTTATTTTAAGATCTATTAATCCAAAAACCCAGAAATACTTTGCTGCACTTTATTTTATTTGGGATCTATTTATTCAATCTATTACAACTTTCTCCCGTCACGCACCAATTCCTGGCACCGTTACCCCGAAAGGGATTGACAACCCCTTTAGCACGTTGGGTTGCGAGGATTTGTTATCTGATTGCAGGGGTTGTTTATGTTGTTTCATATCTGAGGGAAATACCTACCGCCGCTGTGATGCATCATCCCTTCCTCCTTGGGGAAATACCAACGTAGCTTCAAGCGACATCAGTGTGTAGTGGGTGGTGCCCTCGGTCGGCGCGCCACTTCAATGGCGGAAGCAGTGAGAGGTCATGTCACCCTGACTTGCCATCAATGTGGAGCGGCAGTCTCAGCTGGCGCCAGGCGGGAAGTGCATGCGGGAGAGGGGGGGGTTTGGTGGGACAAGAAGGTGAGAAGCCAACTTGGGATCGGTCCGGATGGGGAAATATCATGTGCTCCCATACTCACTAGTTTCATGCGTATGACACTAGTCTATGTTACTACCTTCATAGTGCAAAGTAACATAGTATAGTAATGCTATAGATGACTTCATTTATTAGCTTGTAGACTCATCTTGTCTGGGGAAACTCTATGTTACAGTAACATATTATGTTACCACTTCTAATTAACTACTTGCCACATAAGCAAAATTTTCTTGGAGTGCGCTAAGTTACTCCCACTATAAACTAACCGTACAAAGTGTGGGCTATGTAGAGGTGTTGGGGAACACAGTATTTCAAAAAAAATTGCTATGATCACGTAAGATCTATCTAGCAGATGCATAGCAACGGGAGGGGAGAGTGTGTCTACGTACACTCGTAGACCGAAAGCGGAAGCGTTATGAAATGCGGTTGATGTAGTCGAACATCTTTGCGGTCCAACCGATCAAGTATCGAACACACGGCACCTCCACGATCTGCACACGTTCAGCTCGGTCATGTCCCTTGTACTCTTGATCCAGCTGAGGCCGAGGGAGAGTTTCGTCAGCACGATGGCGTGATGACGGTGATGATGAAGTTACCGACGCAGGGCTTCACCTAAGCACTACAATGATATGACTGAGGTAGAAATCTATGGAGGGGGGCACCGCACATGGCTAAGACAACTGTCAACTTGTGTGTCTATGGGGTTCCCCCCTCCCCCGTATATAAAGGAGTGGAGGAGGGGAGGTCTGTCCCTCTCTATGGCGCGCCCAAGGGGGGAGTCCTACTCCCAATAGGAGTAGGTTTCCCCCTTCCCTAGTTGGAGTAGGAGAAGAAGGAAGAGGGAGGGAGAGAAGGAAAGGGGGGCCGACCCCCCACCCCAATTCGGATTGGGCTTAGGGGGGCGCGCCCTCCACCTGGCCACCTCCTCTCCCTACCACTAAGGCCCAATAAGGCCCACTGACTCCCCGGGGGGTTCCGGTAACCCTTCGGTACTCCGGTAAATGCCCGAACTCATCCGAAACCATTCCAATGTCCAAACATAGCTTTCCAATATATCAATCTTTATGTCTCGGCCATTTCGAGACTCCTCGTTATATCGGTGATCACATCCGGGACTCCGAACTACCTTTGGTACATCAAACACATAAACTCATAATACCTATCATCATCGAACGTTAAGCGTGCGGACCGTACGGGTTCAAGAACTATGTAGACATGACCGAGACTCATCTCCGGTCAATAACCAATAGCAGAACCTGGATGCTCATATTGGCTCCTACATACTCTACGAAGATCTTTATCGGTCAAACCGCATAACAACATATGTTGTTCCCTTTGTCATCAGTATGTTACTTGCCCAAGATTCGATTGTCGGTATCTCAATACCTAGTTCAATCTCATTACCGGAAAGTCTCTTTACTCGTTCTGTAATGCATCATCCCGCAACCAACTCATTAGTCACTTTGCTTGCAAGGCTTATAGTGATGTGAATCACCGAGAGGGCCCAGAGATACCTCTTCAATACACGGAATGACAAATCCTAATCTTGATCTATGCCAACTCAACGAACACCATCAGAGACACCTGTAGAGCATCTTTATAGTCACCCTGTTACGTTGTGACATTTGATAGCACACTAAGTGTTCCTCCGGTATTCGAGAGTTGCATAATCTCATAGTCATAGGAACGTGTATAAGTTATGGAGAAAGTAATAGCAATAAACTGAACGATCATAGTGCTAAGCTAACAGATGGGTCAAGTCAATCACATCATTCTCTAATGATGTGATCCCGTTCATCAAATGAAAACTCATGTCTATGGTTAGGAAACTTAACCATCTTTGATTAACGAGCTAGTTAAGTAGAGGCATACTAGTGACACTCTGTTTGTCTATGTATTCACACATGTACTAAGTTTCCGGTTAATACAATTCTAGCATGAATAATAAACATTTATCAAGATATAAGGAAATATAAATAACAACTTTATTATTGCCTCTAGGGCATATTTCCTTCAGTCCCCCACTTGCACTAGAGTCAATCATCCAGATTACATTATAATGATTCAACACCCATGGAGTCTTGGTGTTGATCATGTTTTGCTCGTGAGAGAGGCTTAGTCAATGGGTCTGCAATATTCAGATCCGTATGTATCTTGCAAATCTCTATGTCCCCCTCCTTGACTTGATCGCTGATGGAATTGAAGTGTCTCTTGATGTGCTTGGTTCTCTTGTGAAATCTGGATTCCTTTGCTAAGGCAATTGCACCAGTGTTGTCACAAAAGATTTTCATTGGACCCGATGCACTAGGTATGACACCTACATCGGATATGAACTCCTTCATCCAGACTCCTTCATTTGCCGCTTCCGAAGCAGCTATGTACTTCGCTTCACACGTAGATCCCGCCACGACGCTCTGCTTGAAACTACACCAACTGACAGCTCCACCATTCAATAAAAAAACGTATCTGGTTTGTGACTTAGAGTCATCCGGATCAGTGTCAAAGCTTGCATCGATGTAACTGTTTACGACGAGCTCTTTGTCACCTCCATAAACGAGAAACATATCCTTAGTCCTTTTAGGTATTTCAGGATGTTCTTGACCGTTGTCCAGTGATCCACTCCTGGATTACTTTGGTACCTCCCTGCTAAACTAATAGCAAGGCACACATCAGGTCTGGTACATAGCATTGCATACATGATAGAACGGATGACTGAAGCATAGGGAATGGCTTTCATTTTCATTCTATCTTCTGTAGTGGTCGGGCATTGAGTCTGACTCAACTTCACACCTTGTAACACAGGAAAGAATCCTTTCTTTGCTTGATCCATTTTGAACTTCTTCAAAACTTTATCAAGGTATGTGCTTTGTGAAGGTCCAATTAAGAGTCTTGATCTATCTCTATAGATCTTGATGCCCGATATATAAGCAGCTTCACCAAGGTCTTTCATTGAAAAATTCTTATTCAAGTATCCTTGTATGCTATTCAGAAATTCAGTATCATTTCCAATCAGCAATATGCCATCCACATATAATATCAGAAATGCTACAGAGCTCCCACTGATTTTCTTGTAAATACAGGCTTCTCCAAAAGTTTGTATAAAACCATATGCTTTGATCACACTATCAAAGCGTATATTCCAACTCCGAGAGGCTTGCACCAGTCCATAAATGGATCGCTAGAGCTTGCACACTTTGTTAGCACCTTTGGGATCGACAAAACCTTCTAGTTGCATCATATACAACTCTTCTTTAACATGACTTCCAGAACAGGATTACCGTACCACTCTGGTGCGGATCTTACTCTGGTTGACCTACGAGGTTCGGTAGTAACTTGATCAGAAGTTTCATGATCATCATCATTAGTTTCCTCACTAATTGGTGTAAGAGTCACAGGAACTGAATGATGTGATGGACTACTTTCCAATAAGGGAGTAGGTACAATTACCTCATGAATTTCTACTTTACTCCCACTCACTTCTTTCGAGGGAAACTCCTTCTCTAGAAAGGATCCATTCTTAGCAACGAATATCTTGCCTTCGGATCTGTGATAGAAGGTGTACCCAACAGTCTCTTTCGGGTATCCTATGAAGACACATTTCTCCGATTTGGGTTCGAGCTTATCAGGTTGAAGCTTTTTCACATAAGCATCGCAGCCCCAAACTTTAAGAAACGACAACTTGGGTTTCTTGCCAAACCACGGTTCATGAGGTGTCGTCTCAACGGATTTAGATGGTGCCCTATTTAATGTGAATGCAGCTGTCTCTAAAGCATAACCCCAAAACGATAGCGGTAAATCTGTAAGAGACATCATAGATTGCACCATATCGAATAAAGTGCGGTTAAGATGTTCAGACACACCATTACGCTGTGGTGTTCCAGGTGGCGTGAGTTGTGAAACTATTCCGCATTGTTTCAAATGAAGACCAAACTCGTAACTCAAATATTCTCCTCCACGATCAGATCGTAGAAACTTTATTTTCTTGTTACGATGATTTTCCACTTCACTCTGAAATTCTTTGAACTTTTCAAATGTTTCAGACTTATGTTTCATCAAGTAGATATACCCATATCTGTTCAAATCATCTGTGAAGGTCAGAAAATAACGATACCCGCGACGAGCATCAACACTCATCAGACCAAATACATCAGTATGTATTATTTCCAATAAGTATGTTGCTCGTTCCATTGTTCCAGAGAACGGAGTTTTAGTCATCTTGCCCATGAGGCATGGTTCGCAAGCATCAAGTGATTCATAATCAAGTGATTCCAAAAGTCCATCAGGATGGAGTTTCTTCATGCACTTTACACCAATATGTCCTAAACGGCAATGACACAAATAATTTGCACTATAATTATTAAACTTATATCTTTTGGCTTCAATACTATGAATATGTGTATCACTACTATCAAGATTTAGTAAAAATAGACCACTCATCAAGGGTGCGTGACCATAAAAGATATTACTCATATAAATAGAACAACCATTATTCCCTGATTTAAATGAATAACTGTCTCGCATCAAACAAGATCCAGATATAATGTTCATGCTTAACGATGGCACCAAATAACAATTATTCAGGTCTAAAACTAATCTCGAAGGTAGATGTAGAGGTAGCGTGCCGACGGCGATCACATCGACTTTGGAACCATTTCCCATGTGCATCGTCACCTCGTCCTTAGCCAATCTTCACTTAATCTGTAGCCCTTGTTTCGAGTTGCAAATATTAGCAACACAACCAATATCAAATACCTAGGCGCTACTGCGAGCATTAGTAAGGTACACATCAATAACATGTATATCAAATATACCTTTCACTTTGCCATCCTTCTTATCCGCCAAATACTTGGGGCAGTTCCGCTTCTAGTGACCAGAGCCTTTGCAGCAGAAGCACTCAGTCTCAGGCCTAGTCTAGACTTGGGCTTCTTCACTTGAGTAGCAACTCGCTTGCCGTTCTTCTTGAAGTTCCCCTTCTTCCCTTTGCCCTTCTTCTTGAAACTGGTGGTCTTGTTGACCATCAACACTTGATGCTCCTTCTTGGTTTCTACCTTTGCAGCCTTTAGCATCGCGAAGAGCTCGGGAATTGTCTTATCCATCCCTTGCATATTATAGTTCATCACGAAGCTTTTGTAGCTTGGTGGCAGTCATTGAAGAACTTTGTCAATGACACTATCAACCGGAAGATTAACTCCCATCTGGGTCAAGTGATTGTGGTACCCAGACATTCTGAGTATGTGTTCACTGACAGAACTATTCTCTTCCATTTTGTAGCTGTAGAACTTATTGGAGACATCATATCTCTCAATCCGGGCATTTTCTTGAAATATTAACTTCAACTCCTGGAACATCTCATATGCTCCATGACGTTCAAAACGTCGTTGAAATCCCAGTTCTAAGCCGTAAAGCATGGCACACTAAACTATTGAGTAGTCATCAACTTTGCTCTGCCAGGTGTTCATAACATCTTGAGTTACTCCTGCAGCGGGTTTGGCACCTAGCGGTGCTTCCAGGACGTAATTCTTCTATGCAGCAATGAGGACAATCCTCAAGTTACGGACCCAGTCCGTGTAGTTGCTACCATCATCTTTCAACTTAGCTTTCTCTAGGAACGCATTAAAATTCAATGGAACAATAGCACGGGCCATCTATCTACAACAACATAGACATGCAAAATACTATCAGGTACTAAGTTCATGATAAATTAAAGTTCAATTAATCATATTACTTAAGAACACCCACTTAGATAGACATCCCTCTAATCATCTATGTGATCACGTGATCCATATCAACTAAACCATGTTCGATTATCATGTGAGATGGAGTAGTTTTCAATGGTGAACATCACTATGTTGATCATATCTACTATATGATTCACGCTTGACCTTTCGGTCTCAGTGTTCCTAGGCCATATCTACATATGCTAGGCTCGTCAAGTTTAACCTGAGTATTCTACTTGTGCAAAACTGGCTTGTACCCGTTGTATGTGAACGTAGAGCTTATCACACCCGGTCATCACGTGGTGTCTCGGCACGACGAACTGTAGCAATGGTGCATACTCAGGGAGAACACTTGTACCTTGAAATTTAGTGAGAGATCATCTTATAATGCTACCGTCGAACTAAGCAAAATAAGATGCACAAAGGATAAACATCACATTAATCAATATAAATTTTGGCGTCAAAACCGGCGGATCTTGGGTAGGGGGTCCCGAACTATGCGTCTAAGGCGGATGGTAACAGGAGGCAGGGGACACAATGTTTTACCCAGGTTCGGGCCCTCTCGATGGAGGTAAAACCCTATGTCCTGCTTGATTAATATTGATGATATGGGTAGTACAAGAGTATATCTACCACGAGATCAGAGAGGCTAAACCCTAGAAGCTAGCCTATGGTATGATTGTATGTTATTGTTGTGCCCTACAGACTAAAACCCTCCGGTTTATATAGACACCGGAGAGGGCTAGTGTCGGTGTCAAAACCGGGGATCTCGGGTAGGGGGTCCCGAACTGTGCGTCACGGCCGGATGGTAACAGGAGACAAGGGACATGATGTTTTTACCCAGGTTCGGGCCCTCTCGATGGAGGTAATACCCTACTCCTGCTTGATAAATATTGATGATATGGGTAGTATAAGAGTAGATCTACCACAAGATCAAGGAGGCTAAACCCTAGAAGCTAGCCTATGGTATGATTGTTGTATATGGAGTTGATGTCCTACGGACTACAACCCTCCGGTTTATATAGACACCGGATAGGGTTAGGGTTACACAGAGTCGGTTACAATGGTAGGAGATCTTGAATATCCGCATCGCCAAGCTTGCCTTCCACGCCAAGGAAAGTCCCATCTGGACACGGGACGAAGTCTTCAATCTTGTATCTTCATAGTCCAGGAGTCCGGCTAAAGGTATAGTCCGACTATCCGAACACCCCCTAATCCAGGACTCCCTCAGTAGCCCCCGAACCAGGCTTCAATGACGACGAGTCCAGCGCGCAGATTGTTCGGCATTGCAAGGCAGGTTCTTCTCCAAATCCTGTGTACCTGTAGGAATAATGTCTGATTTTTGTAATGTAGTGCTCCTCGGCTTCCACGCCCAATAATGGCCGTCTTCCACGCGTCAAACGAATGCAAAAAAGCCGGGGTGTTTTCACATCCACACCCCTAGCTGTATAAACGAGCCGCCTATTTAACGGGATGGGGATTTAGGTCCAAACCACATCTTCTCCTCTCCGCGAGTTATCATCAGAGCGCTTCCAGCAAAGGTCCATTCCAGCATGGCCAGCCGTCGCAGCTCCTCCCCTCGCCCCTCCGGTCCCAAACCCGGGGACTGGGAGAGTTGCACCATCCCGCATAGCGAGTTAGTGTCGCTTCAGGCCAAGGGATTTCTCCCTCAGGCATACATGGTCCTGGTCCGAGCCGGTCTCGCCACCTACAATGGCGGAAAACAAGCGGAGAGCACCCCCAATCCTTCTAAAGGAGAGCGGGTGTGCCTCGTCCCCTATCTAATAAGGGGACTGGGATTTCCAATTCATCCATTTCTCCGTGGGCTTCTGGAGTTCTACGGCCTCCAGCTGCACAATCTCACGCCCGCCTCTGTATTACATATTGCGGGTTTCGTCCCTTTGCGAGCTATTTTTAGGCGTTGAGGCTCATTTCACACTGTGGAAGAGGTTATTCTGCCTGGTGCCCTGTTCTCAAGAGGGGTCTATATACCAAGTGGGCGGAGCCGAAGTATGGCGCATCGTCGGGACCGGATACCTATCCGGAACCCCAAAGAAGGCGTCCGTGGACTGGCCTTCGGAATGGTTTTACATAGATGACGTCCCGCTACCGGACCCTATCCGGGTCGGTCTCCCTGAGTTCAACAGTGCTCCATTGAAGAAACACTTGAGCTGGCGTCCGCGGAGCTCTCAGAGAGAAAGCGACAGAGATGTCCTTTTCCTGATGGGCCGGATAAGACTGTTGGCTCATTTCGGACTAACCATGATTGGAGTCATGGACGCATGCATTATGCGGGGGGTGCAGTCGCTTCAATATAGAGGCCACCCCATGTGGGATTTCAACGGGGAGGATGACGCCACCCGTTACGGTCGTAAGGGGCCGGCCTCAGCCGCCGCCCTAGTAAAGATCTTATCCTCTTTGTACAAGGGAGAAAAGGAGGAATTCCTCCGTGTCAACCTGCAGGCCGGATTTACTATGTACGATCCTCCAAGTTGGGTAAGTGAACAATTGTGCTTGCCCGTTTGTTTTATATTCCCATGGTTAGATATGTAGTCTAACGATTTCAATGCAGGAACTGCGACATGAGGTAAAGGATATAAACAGCCACCCTCCACAGCCCGAGGACCCACAACGGTCCCTCGATCCGAACTCCGAAGAGGATCCGGACATATCGGTGGAGCTTATCAACGGGGTGTTCCATCAGCTAAGCAAGGACAATACCTTGGTAGCCATTACGACTGATTACCCAGGGTTAATCCCGGCCTCCCAGGTGACAGAAACTGGAGTCTCATTCCCTTGAGAGAGATTCCATTCTCACGTATTCCGGTGTTTCTGACGACAACCGTGTTTTGCAGGGGAGATTTCCGAGGCGGGAGGCCGAACCTGCGGCGGCTAGCCAACGAGGGGCCGCAGGGCCCCGTGGGGCAAAAAGGAATGTAGTCCGGACTGAGATGCCGGCGCAAAGGTATAGCGCACCCTCTGTTTCCCTGGTGTTATTCTGTCAGGGCATATTAACGTTCGTGCTATCTTCAGAACGAAGAGACCTCGCCGGACTACATCCGGAGAGGTTGCCAATCACGCCTCCACCAGCCAGGCTCCAACGTCTGGCCAGGAAGCGGAGGCGAGCACAAGGCGCGCACCGGACGCTCCTCCGACAGAGGATGCGGACAGGCTGTCTGCCACAAATTATGAAGTGGAGAGTGCCATGAACCACAGGGGTCGCCGGACAGTTCTACGCGACGCTTGTTTCTCCCAAGAGGCTTTAGATGCCTTTAATTCAGGAGATGCGTACCTCCGTGCCGCTCAAAATGGTTTAGCCAGAGCCACGGAGCAGTATGTAAAAGACATACGGGTAAGAAAATTTTGGTCAAATATATATATACCAGTAGCCCCCGAGACTTGAAACAGTTAGAGCAACTGATTTAAGGATCATTTAATATGCAGGTTCTTACAGAGAAGAATACCGTACTATCCCAGGATCTGGAAAAGTGCAAGGCCCAACTAGAGGCCGCACTAGCCGCAGCAGGGGAGCCCAAAGAGACCCCCTCAGGTAAGATACACTTCGAAAGATTAGTATTGTGCGGTGTGGGTGCAAATCTGACAAATCATATTGCAGATGGCGCCGGACTTGATCCGGAAAAGCAACAACTCTTACGCCGGCTAAAGGCCGGTGAGAGTATGTTGACAAAGGTGAGGCGAGAGAAGAATGATCTTCAGGATGCCAACACCAAGCTGGATGTCGAACTTAAAGATGTTCGTGGCCAGCTGTCGGACTCCACGAAGGAGAATCAGCGGCTTCGACGTGACATATTTAGTAAGTGCTTAAACGAACTTTGAAAAAAGAGTTCAGCAAGGAAGTCGACTAACAGAGTAATGTCTGTAGGTATGCTCACAAGTCGTCCTGGAGAGGAGATGCCCGGTTCTACGGGTGACCTTCTTCCCGAACTCTTGCAACTGCACGAGCGAATTCGGCAGGTGATGTGAAGCGTTTCCCAAGCCTTATGGCCTGCCCACTCCATGCCCGAGGGCCTTGGAGAGCTTGCGGAGAAGCTGAAGGAAGCTCGGCGGCGCTTCCGGTTGTGGAAGATATCGGCCTGCCGACAAGGCGCTAGGGAGGCCTGGGCCATGGTGAAGACCCGTTTTACGAAGTCTGACCCAAACCACATGGCCGAGGTCGGACCAGTGGGGCCTGACAGGAAGGAGATCCCTGTAAGCTTAGTATATGGCCAAGTAGAGTTGGCCGCGAAGTATTCCCAGTAGGACTGTAAATTAGACAGCCTGTTAGATGGTATAGAAGAGGAATACAATCAGTCAGAATGACTATGTAATTTTGAATTGACATGTGTAATGCCTTCTAGCCGGATTGTAGATCGTTTGTCGCTGCCGACCTTTTCGCTTCAACTTCGGGACCTGACGGTCCGGAGTGTGTCCGAATACCATAGCGGTTATATAAGAACCGGGGTATGCGTGGAGACCAGGCGTAGGGGTCATTAGTGCTTTATCAGACAAGTACCCAACTAGTTATGTTATATTACACGGTTAGTAAGAAACATCTTCCAGAGAGAATAGTTCCGTTAGGGGTTCCTTTCGCTGGGAGGCATGCCCTAAAGTGCATGTCCGGACTACGTGAAAAGACACAGAAAAAAGCATCTGGGGGCGCATAAAATGAGTAAAAAGATCATCTTTTATTTCACCGACCGAATATTCCCTTAAGAACGCTAGCTTTCGGCTTCACCCAGTCTGAGGTACACATCCGGCTGACCTGGCAGTAACAATCGCAGAGGTGCTCCCTTTACCGCCTAGCCGAACAATCGGGAATGTAGGGGTAAGCACAGGAGCCAGGCAACCCAGCTTGGCCAAAACTTAAGTCATATCGATGCATATAATGGTGAAGAAAAAGGTACATGCGGAAGTTTGACGCATGTGTTGGGCGTGAAGCCCGTATAAATAAGCTTCTGTTAAAGAAGCCCCCAGGTTTAATGAGCGCGAGTGGCGCGTCACTAGATGAGCCTTTAAGGGCTATAAAAGAAAAGAGGGGAAGGAGAGAAATGTAAGACAGAAAAATGCAAAAAAATGGACAGAGGAAGGAGACGAACACAGAGTCTGGCGCTAGGCATAGAATCTTCAGAGACGGGTGGCGTTCCACGAGTTCGGCTCGAGTCGGTTATCTGACGCATCTTGCAGGCGGTACGCCCCACCAGTCAGGACTTGGTCGATTATGAATGGACCTTCCCACTTGGGCTTGAGTTTGTCCTTTTTCTTATCCGGAAGGCGTAGAACTAGTTCGCCAACATTGTAATTTTTGGCCCGTACTTCTCTGCTTTGCTATCTTCGGGCCTGCTGTTGATAAAATGCGGAACGGGATTTTGCCATGTCACGCTCCTCCTCCAAGGCGTCCAAGTTGTCCTGCCGATCGAGCTCGGCTTCTCTTTCTTCGTACATGCGCACTCTAGGTGAGTCATGAATTATGTCGCAGGGCAGAACTGCCTCTGCGCCGTACACCATAAAAAATGGTGTGTATCCGGTGGTGCGATTTGGCATGGTCCGCAGCCCCCATAGCACGGAGTCGAGCTCCTCTACCCAGTGCGTGTTAGATTCCTTGAGGAACCGCACCAGTCTGGGTTTAATGCCGCTCATGATAAGACCATTTGCGCGTTCGCCTGGCCGTTGGTTTGTGGGTGATAGACGGAAGCATAATCGAGCTTGATGCCCATGTTTTTGCACCAGAGTTTTACCTCGTCGGTGGTAAAGTTTGTACCGTTATCGGTTATGATGCTGTGGGGGACGCCATAACGGTGTACAACCCCGGATATGAAGTCTATCACAGGTCCGGATTTGGCCGTTTTAACAGACTTGGCTTCTATCCATTTGGTGAACTTATCTACCATGACCAGTAAGTATTTTTTTCCTATCGGTCCCACCTTTAAGGGGTCCGACCATGTCAAGCCCCCAGACCGCAAAAGGACAGGTGATGGGTATAGTTTGGAGTGCGGTGGGTGGCATATGGCTGTGGTTGGCAAAAAGTTGGCAACCAACACATCGTTGGACTAGGTCCTGAGCGTCTGCCCGGGCCGTCGGCCAATAAAAGCCTGTACGGAAAGCCTTGCTAACAAGGGACCGAGCAGCGGCGTGGTGACCACCGAGTCCGGCATGAATTTCAGCCAGAAGGTTCCGCCCTTCCTCTTCGGAGATGCACCTTTGAAGGACTCCGGTAGTGCTTTTCTTATAAAGCTCTCCCTCATGGACTCTATAGGCTTTAGATCGCCGCACTATGCAGCAGGCCTCGTTTTGGTCCTCCGGGAGTTCCTGCCTAGTAAGGTAGGCTAGGAGTGGTTCTGTCCACGGGGAGATAACCGCCATTATTATGTGGGCTGAAGGTGTAATTTCATTGGCAGAGCCTCCAATTGTGTCAGATTGTTCGGCGTCGAGTGGTGCGGCTGGGTCCGGGCTGTTATTTGCGGGTTCCCCCTCCCATGCTACGGATGGCTTGAACAATCTTTCCAAAAAGATGTTGGGGGGGACTGCATCGCGTTTTGCTCCGATGCGTGCCAGGACGTCCGCTGCTTGATTGTTTTCTCGGGCTATATGGTGAAACTCCAGCCCTTCGAACCGAGCTGACATTTTTAGGACGGCGTTGCGGTAAGCTGCCATTTTTGGGTCCTTGGCGTCGAAGTCTCCATTTATTTGGGATATCGCGAGGTTTGAATCCCCGCGTACCTCTAGGCGCTGGATACCCATGGATACTGCTATCCGGAGACCATGTAGGAGGGCCTCATATTCGGCTGCATTGTTGGAATCCGTGTACATGATCTGGAGCACATATTGGACTGTGTCTCCTGTGGAGGACGCCAGGACGACGCCAGCCCCCAGTCCGGCCAACATTTTGGAGTCGTCGAAATGCATAATCCAGTTTGAATATGTGTCGTACTCTTTAGGGAGCTCGGCCTCCGTCCATTCTGCGACGAAGTCAGCAAAACTTGCGATTTAATAGCTCGCCGTGGCTTATAGGTTATATCGAACGGGAGAAGCTCGATGGCCCATTTTGCAATCCGGCCTGTTGCATCGCGGTTGTTGATAATATTGTTGAGTGGTACTTCCGAGGCTACTGTTATGGAACACTCTTGAAAGTAGTGTCGTAGCTTCCGGGATGCCATGAATACCGCGTATGCAATCTTTTGATAATGCGGGTACCGTGATTTGCATGGAGTGAGGACAGTGGACACGTAGTAGACCGGCCTTTGAAGGGGGAATTTGTGTCCATCCGTTTCCCGCTCGACAACGAGCACTGCGCTGACAACTTGATGTGTTGCTGCAATGTACAATAACATTGGTTCGCCGGTGTTCTGTGCGGCCAGGACTGGGTTTGTTGCCAATATGGC
Organism: Triticum dicoccoides; assembly: GCF_002162155.2. Taxonomy (NCBI): domain Eukaryota; kingdom Viridiplantae; phylum Streptophyta; class Magnoliopsida; order Poales; family Poaceae; genus Triticum; species Triticum dicoccoides. The sequence continues at coordinate 285,621,890 of NC_041392.1, read as the reverse complement.
TTTTATTTCATCAAGTCCGGCCGTGGCGGCATCCGTCCACTCGAAGTGTTCGGTGCGCCGAAGGAGGCGATAGAGGGGTAGTGCCTTTTCTCCCAAGCGGGAGATGAAGCGGCTTAAAGCCGCCACGCATCCGGTTAATTTTTGTATTTGTTTGAGGTCCTTTGGGATATCCAATTGTGACAAAGCTCGGATCTTGGCTGGATTTGCTTCAATTCCTCTACCGGATACAATGAAGCCCAAGAGCTTTCCGGCTAGAACACCGAAGATGCATTTTTCCGGGTTAAGCTTGATGTCATATTTTCGGAGGTTATCGAATGCAAGCCTCAAGTCGTCTACTAGAGATTCGACATGTCTTGATTTGACGACCACATCATCCACATACGCCTCCACTGTTTTGCCGATCTGGTTTGCCAGACATGTCTGGATCATGCGCTGATATGTTGCGCCGGCGTTTTTCAGCCCGAAGGGCATTGTGTTGAAGCAGAATGGGCCGTATGGTGTGATGAATGCTGTTGCGGCTTGGTCTGATTCTGCCATCTTGATTTGATGGTAACCGGAGTATGCGTCGAGGAAACACAAAGAATTGTGTCCTGCGGTGGCATCGATAATTTGATCGATACGGGGGAGGGGGAAGGGATCCTTTGGGCAAGCCTTGTTAAGGTCTTTAAAATCGACACACAGGCGCCAAGATTTATCCTTCTTTGGTACCATCACCAGGTTTGCTAGCTAGTCCGGATGTTTTATGTCTCTAATGAATCCGGCCTCCAATAGCTTGGCTAGCTCCTTTCCCATAGCATGTCTCTTGGGTTCGGAAAAACGCCGAAGGGCTTGTTTGACAGGTTTGAATCCTTTTAGGATATTTAAGCTGTGTTCGGCCAGCCTGCGTGGGATCCCTGGCATGTCTGAAGGGTGCCAGGCGAAAATGTCCCAGTTCTCTCGTAGGAACTCTCGCAGTGCGGCGTCTACATCAGGGTTCAGTCGTGCCCCGATGGAAGCTGTTTTATTGGGGTCCGTTGGATGGACCTGGAATTTGACTATTTCGTCAGCTGGCTTGAAGGATGTGGATTTGGATCTCTTGTCGAGTATCACATCATCCCTGTTAACCGTGGAGCGCAGCGCAGTCAGTTCCTCGGCCGCTAAGGCTTCGGATAGTGCCTCAAGGGCTAATGCGACCGTCTTGTTTTCGGCGCGGAGTGCTATGTCCGGATCACTAGCTAGAGTGATAATTCCGTTCGGCTCGGGCATCTTAAGCTTCATGTACCTGTAATGGGGTATTCTTGGAAGATTGTGAATGCTTCCCGCCCTAGTAAAGCGTGATATCCGCTTTTGAACGGGGCCACCTGAAACGTGACTTCTTCGGACATGTAATTATCCGGCGTGCCGAACACCACATCTAGTGTGATTTTTCTTATGCAGCGCGCTTCCCGACTGGGGATTATTCCTCTAAAGGTTGTGCTGCTTCGCTCGATGCGGTTCCAGTCTATTTCCATTTTTTGAAGGGTTTCCTCATAAATGAGGTTCAGTCCGCTGCCTCCATCCATGAGCACCTTGGTGAGGCGTCCACTATGGGACTGAGGACCAATGCGGCTGGTGCTCAGGCTGTTCGAAATCTAGGTTCATCACTTGCGTTGAAGGTAATAGCAGTGTCGCTCCATGGATTTATTGTTGCAACTTGATAGACTTCGGCGAGGCTGCGAAGTGTTCTTTTTCGCATATTGTTTGATGCAAAAGTCTCGAAGACTGTGAGAACGGTACTGGTGTCCTCGGGCTGGCTTTCTGCGGCCTCCAGAATTAAGAGGTCCTCGCCAATTTTTTGGCCACCTGCCGGAGTATCCAACATGCTCTAAGGCTGTGAGTTGGTGTGGCGTCCCCTGTACTGTGAATTCTACAGGGTCCATCAAGCCACCTTTCCAGTACGGTTCCATGCCCTGTAGAGGGTTTTGGCTTTTTGGTGTTTATCCCGGGTGTCCTATGATGATGCACCCTCTTAGTTCGGACGGGATTACTATTCAAGGCCGGATTATCCCAAAATTTTATTTCGATTTTCCAGGCGCTTTCCATCGCACAGTATTTTTGTACTATGGACGCCAAGTCAGCGAAGCGTGTAATATCACGACGACTTACGGCGTTAAGGATTCCCTCGTCCGTGCAATTACTGCAGAAAATTGAGATTGCGTCTTCCTCGCGGCAATCCTTTATCCTGTTCATAACCAGGAGGAATCTGGCCCAGTAATGATGTACTGTTTCCTCGGGCCTCTGCCTGATTTGGGAGAGATCGCTTATGTTCGGGTGGGCGGGTGTCGTTGAATCTGAAACCTCACCCAATCCAAGATTCGGAGGCCGAAGAGTTTCTGAACTCTGAAGTTCGGATTCTTGGATGTTGTCCGACGAATCTATCCCGTTGCCTGATCCTAAGCTCAGGTCTTGAGTTACATCCTCCTCTCCGCGGGTATCCGGCTTGGAGGGGTCGGGAATTCGGACGTAGCTAGTCCTTAAAATAGATGAAGGGTCGCCGCACTGCGCCTCTACCACGGCAACATGGTAGGTGACTTGGGGAGAGTTAATTTCTCTTAGATCGGGTTTAAGCCCAACCTGGTCGTAATCCGTAGCGACCCCCAGGGCGGCGATGCGATCCAAGAGCTCGTTTACGGAAGAGAGCTCCATTGGATCTAGCTTCTCGACGAGCTCCGAGCTGACGTGTAGGTTGCTTTTGATGACCCGAGAGGTCACCGTCGGCGCAACAGCCGAACAGGCGGTCATGAGGAAACCACCTAGACGGAGAGTTTGGCCAATAACCAAGGCTCCCTTAGCAACGGCGCCGTCTTTAAAGATGGGAGGAGGCATCCTTCCTGATTGCGATGGCATAGAGGAACTCTCAATGAAAGCACCAATGTCGGTGTCAAAACCGGCGGATCTCGGGTAGGGGGTCCCAAACTGTGCGTCAAGGCCGGATGGTAACAGGAGACAAGGGACACGATGTTTTTACCCAGGTTCGGGCCCTCTCGATGGAGGTAATACCCTACTCCTGCTTGATAAATATTGATGATATGGGTAGTACAAGAGTAGATCTACCACGAGATCAAGGAGGCTAAACCCTAGAAGCTAGCCTATGGTATGATTGTTGTATATGGAGTTGATGTCCTACGGACTACAACCCTCCGGTTTATATAGACACCGGATAGGGTTAGGGTTACACAGATTCAGTTACAATGGTAGGAGATCTTGAATATCCGCATCGCCAAGCTTGCCTTCCACGCCAAGGAAAGTCCCATCCGGACACGGGACGAAGTCTTCAATCTTGTATCTTCATAGTCCAAGAGTCCGGCTGAAGGTATAGTCCGGCTACCCGAACACCCCCTAATCCAGGACTCCCTCAGCTAGAGTTAAACAAGGTCGGTTACAAAGGAGGAGATATGCATATCCGTATTGCCTAGCTTGCCTTCCACGCCAAGTAGAGTCCCATCCGGGCACGAGATGAAGTCTTCAATCTTGTATCTTCATAGTCTAACAGTCTGGCCAAAGAATATAGTCCGGCTGTCCGGAGACCCCCTAATCCAGGACTCCCTCAGTAGCCCCTGAACCAGGCTTTCAATGACGATGAGTCCGGCGCGCAGTATTGTCTTCGGCATTGCAAGGCGGGTTCCTCCTCCGAATACATCACGGAAGAATTTGAATACAAGGATAGTGTCCGACCCTGCAAAATAAGTTCCACATACCACCGTAGAGAGAATAATACTTCCACAAATCTAATCTGCTGACACGTCTTGGCAACACGACATTATGTCATGGCCCGGTGATTATTCAAACCGTTTCCTTTAACTAGCCCCGCACATAACGCGAGGCAGTTTTTTGACACGTCTTGTCAAAGTAGAGATCGTGTCCCCTTATCACGGGATTCTCATCAATACGGGCGTGGGTAACCCAACCGCGCCATCGATTACGGCGCTTGGGGGATAAGCGAGTTTTGCAGGCTAGTGGGGGCGCATAGTTTCGGCCGCCCATATAAAAGGACAAGGATTCACCTTTCTATCCATGCCTTCTTCCTCCTTCGCTCATCCACTTTTGCACACTCGAGCTCCAGCGCCCAAGTCCGCATTTCCCACCTCCACCTTTTCCAATCATGTCCGGAGTGGGAGGCAAGTGGATGATCTCCTCCATCACAGAGGGACACATCAAGAAGCTGAGGAGAGCCAGATACCTGCCCGACGACATCGCGCACCGGCTCCCAGATGAGGGGCAGCTCATCCCCACTCTCAGGCCCCATGAGAGGGTAGTGTTCCTTACCCACTTCCTCCGCGGACTGGGATTCCCTCTCCACCCATTCGTCCGGGGGCTCATGTTCTACTATGGCCTGGATTTCCACGTTCTAGCCCCGAACTTCATCCTCAATATTTTGGCGTTTATCGTCGTTTGTGAGGCCTTCCTCCGCATCAAGCCCCACTTCGGCTTATGGCTGAAGACCTTCAATGTCAAGCCGAAGGTAGTGAGAGGCCTCCAGGCGGAGTGCGGAGGTGCCATGGTGGGAAAGATGCCCAACGTCACATGGCTCGAGGGCTCCTTCGTGGAGACCGTAAAGGGGTGGCAATCGGGGTGGTTCTACATCACCGAGCCGCGTGACCCTAAATGGGCAGCGGCCCCCGAGTTCCGATCTGGCATCCCCACGCGGCTCACCTCCTGGAAAGAGAAGGGCCTGTCCTGGGGTAGTTCGGGAGAGCTGACCGGACTCCAAACATGTATTCAAAACATAGTGAACAAGAAGCTCAAACTCGTCAACGTAGTCCAGGTCATGCTCATCCGCCGGATCCTCCCGTGCCAACAACGGGCTTTCAACTTGTGGGAGTTCGACCCGGCCCAGCACCGAACTCTGAACAGGCTCTTCGAAACAACTCACGAGGATGCCTGGAAGGTGCTATTCAAGGGTGCCGAGGTTCCCCCTCCCACTACCGAGGATCGCGGATTCTGCGCGAAGCGCCAAACTAGCGCGGTAAGCTGTTTTACCTCTCACAGGATACTTGTTTTCATAGTTTGATCCTATGCGGGATCTAAACTCCCATACCTTTGACAGGACTGGCAGGAGACGGCCGGACAGATCGATTGTTTGGCTCCTTTGCCCGAAGGCCCAGTGGACGCTCTCCTGACGAAGATGCTGACTCCGGCCCCTTACAAGGTGCCGGAGAAGACCAAGAAGGCCAAGGGAACCCGAAAGAGTTCCTGACACCAGGCGTCATCGGATTCATCGTCCGATAACTCTGCGGCACACTCCTCCCCCGAAGACGAGGAGGAAGAAGAAGATGCTCCCCCTCCAGTTGGGGGAGACAAGAAAAGGAAGGCCGCCCCAACTGGGGAGGCTGAAGGGTCCAAGAAGGGAAGGACTCTCCTTCCGGACAGTTCCACCACCGCCGCCGAAGGCGAAGATGAGTGGCTGCTTAGGTCCAAGCCCCTGGTGAAGTCTTGAGTATTCGGATACCAGAGTAACTCATAGCATTCTTTTGTCGCACTGCTTCCCCTAACGCCGAATATGATTATGCAGGCTGCCACGAGCCAGTATCGATGTATCGTCAGACGGCTCCCTGGGCTTGTCGGATATGGATAGTGATCCACTTCTGACCGCCACTCCCCTTGCCCTGCGGACGATGCCGAGGTATTGTCTCAAGAGGCACCGGGTGGAGGGGAGACAGTCTCGAAGGCGCCTCAAGGCGACCTTCTGGACTCTGGGAGCAGAGGGGACAAGGCCCCTGAGGGCTCCGATTTCGGCCCTCAGCCGAACACCGTGCCGGAACCTCCAGCGGTTCCGGATTCGGGCAGGCGGCCTCCTTCCAAGAGGGGCAAGACGCCTGTGTCGGTGACCTCTGTCCATCCAGAGGCGCCGGACAATCTGCTGGAAGCGCTTCGCAGCACTTCCATCGACGAGGAGCACCGTACTATTATGAGTGCGGTGGTCCAGAAGGTTCAGTCCGCCCAGAGCGGATTGACTGAAGCATGTGCCAGCCTTCTAACAGGCTTTGAGGTAAGTGTTAAAATATAGGAAAAATATTACCACATAGACAGTACCCTGATGCTCTGTTCGGTGTTCACAAAGAAAACCCGAACAGAGGATCAAACAATATCGCAGGAGTCTAATATAAGTATGTCAATATGCGTATGCAGGCTTCGCTCCTGGCATCTGCCGCACTGACTACGGAGGTTGTCGCACTCAAGCAAGACCTTAAAGGGTCCAAGGACGAGCTCGGCCTTGCCAAGAGGCAGCTCAAGGAGAACAAAGGTAAGTAATACCCTGTCTATAGATATGTATATATAAAACAAGTCGCGATTGCAAAATGACAGGATCATCGTATGTTTGCCAGGGGCCGCGACCGAAGTGGCGACCCTAAAGCAAGCGTTGTCCAAGGCCGTAGATAAAGCGGCCAAGGAGCGCACTGAGCGGGAAAAGCAAGAGGCTCGGGTGGGCGAGGTGCAGCAAGAGCTCCAGGCTCTCGTGGCGAAGCACGAGGCGTTGGAGCTTGACTCGAAGACGCAAGAGTCTGAGCTTGCCGCGGCCCTCGAGAGCGCAAAAAGTGCCAAGGCCGAAGCCCAAAAGGCCCTCTAGGAGATTGACGCAATGAAGAAAATATCGGCGGGTAAGGCATTCTATATGCAAAGCAAGCATGTGAAAGTAAATTACCTATTACTTACCCGAATCCGGAGCTCTCCAGGAGCATTCATAGATTTGGCCCGCCGCGTGTCGGATGCCGCATAGTTTTGCCAGGCCAAGGAGGGGAGCTCAACGGAGAAGCTGTTCTGGTCTCAATATACTGGGACCGAACACCCGGTGCCTATGAGCGACCAGCTGAAGCAGCTGGTCGAGCTACACAAAGTGGCCGAACAGGCCATGAAGGGCCTTATAGTCCGGCTGTGGCCTGGTGACGCCCTTCCGAACAGCTACTTCGGCCTGGTGAGGCGGCTTGTGGATGCCTGCCCACGGCTGGATGTCGTCAAGCGGTCCGCCTGCATTGAAGGTGCACGCCGGGCTTTCGCCCGTGTGAACGTGCAATGGGCCAAGCTAGACGCCGTGAAGCTGATCAAGGAAGGACCATCGCAGGGCAAGGAGCATCGCACCCCCAAAATTTATTATGAGGGTGTCCTGAAGGGTGCCCGTCTTGTAGCGGACGAATGTTCCAAGGATGTAATATTTGAGTAAACTTGCTTGTGTGATCATGTATGATGAAAACTTGTTTCATATGCGCTATGCAACGCTTGTTTGAATTTAAAATATTACCTTCTGTTTGGCTGTTTATCCAATCTGAGAGATGGCTAGTCCTCGGCTTCTGCCCCCATGCCACGAGTGCTGGGGTGTTCGGGATAAACCTGAGCACTCTTGTTCCCATTTTTGGGTCCTTCGAGGGAGGTGCTCAGCACAGCGAACAAGGCAACCAGACTAATAATGCTTTATCACTCTCACTTAGCCATAGAATTCTATAATTTTAAATTTCGGTGAAGCCCCTGGTATTCGGAAGGCCGAATTTGGGGCGCGATACACGCCTTTAAGCCGGTTAGGACCGGCTCCTTGCTCTAAGCGGCATAAGTCTTTAGGGACTCGAAACCTCGCCGAACAGCAACCAGTCACTCGCCTTATCATGACAGTCAGTTTTAGCTTTCTCTACTGAGGTGCTTAGCCCAGCAGAACCGGGGCACAATCGCAGTAGTTCTCCAAGCGCTACCTTAGCCGATAGAGCGGAACATAAGGTACCAAAACATAGGAGCCGGGCAAACCCAACATTTGACCAAAGACATGATTTGGAGCTGATGCATATAATGCTATAAGTTCGGGGTGCCGCACTTGTGAAAGTGTTCGGACTTCTCACACCATATTGTGGGGTACTTAAGCCCCTAGTGTGTTGGCCGTACCAAAGTGTACGGTTGCAAGGTGTCATTAATGAACACATAAAAAAAGAAGAATGCAATAATAGTCTTAATGCTATGCATTGTTTATTCAAATAGATGCATTAAAGCAGAATGATACAGATAATGCGATAAGCAAAAAGTAGGACTATGTCCCTTCCAAGGGCAAGCTGAGGAATAGTATTAAAGCAAATATTTCACTCGTTATCATAATCCACCTCGGAGTTCCGTGGTGTGACGTAGCTTTCTGCCTCTCTTGGTTGCTGCATCATGTGTTCGGCAATCATGCTGCCGGACAAGGTTTCCAGAGATTAAAGTCCTGAAAGAGAAAAATAACAAAGCGGGAATCCCCTAGTGCAGTTTAGGCCGCCTCTTGGGCCGTGCCGTAGTTGTGCCCCCTCCCGACCTGTGCCCATGCTGTTTTTAATGCATAATTATGTACATTTGGCACGGATTTCGCCGCTTGGCTGGGACTGGGGTGGGGGGCGCATTGCTACGCGAGGTCAGATCGTGCCACGCGGTCTAGTTGCCGATTACTCCAAGCGCGCTTGAAGGTGTCCGGGTCTTGAAACGCCGAACTGGTGGATTGCCTTGAGAGGCTGCTTTGCACTTCTGCTGCGAGGGCCGCAGTGTGCTCCTCCGTTCGGAGAGAGCGCTCTGTGTTTCCATTAACTGTAATAACCCCACGAGGTCCTGGCATCTTGAGCTTGAGGTATGCATAATGCGGTACCACATGGAATCTCGCAAATGCGGTTCGCCCGAGCAGTGCATGATAACCACTGCGGAACGGGACTATATAAAAGATTAATTCTTCGCTTCAGAAGTTATCCGGGGATCCGAAGACCACTTCCAGTGTAATTGAGCCTGTGCAATGGGCTTCTACACCTGGAATGACGCCTTTAAAGGTCATTTTTTTGGGTTTGATCCTTGAGGGGTCTATACCTATTTTGTGCACTGTGTCCTGATAAAGCAGGTTCAGGCTGCTGCCGCCATCCATAAGGACTCGAGTGAGGTGAAATCCGTCAATGATTGGGTCTAGGACCAGTGCAGCGAATCCGCCATGACGGATACTAGTGGGGTTGTCCCTGCGATCGAAGGTGATCGGACAGGAGGACCATGGGTTGAACTTTGGGGCGACTGGCTCCAACGCATATACTTCCCTGAGCGCACGCTTCCGCTCCCTCTTGGGGATGTGGGTTGTGTATATCATGTTCACCGTCCGCACTTGTGGGGGGAACCTCTTCTGTCCTCCGGTGTTTAGCTACTGGGGTTCCTCTTCGTCATCGCTGTGTGACCCTTTATCTTTATCTTCGGCAATTAACTTGCCGGCCTGCTTGAACACCCAACATTCCCTATTGGTGTGGTTGGCTGGCTTGTCAGGGGTACCGTGTATTTGACACGAGCGATCGAGTATGCAGTCCAAACTAGACGGTCCCGGAGTGCTTCTTTTAAATGGCTTTTTCCGCTGACCGGGTTTAGAGCCTTTGAATCCGGCATTGACTACCGTATTTCAGTATTATCGCTGTTAATGCGGCGCTTATGTTTGTTGTGACGTGACCTACTATTGCCGTCCTTGGTATCCGAAGTACCATGGTTTTTTGATATGTTGTTACTGCGAGCCAGCCAGCTGTCTTCTCCCGCACAAAAGCGGGTCATGAGTGTCGTGAGGGCTACCATAGATTTCGGCTTTTCCTGTCCAAGGTGCCAGGCAAGCCACTCGTCGCGGATGTTATGCTTGAAGGCTGCTAGGGCCTCTGCATCCAGGCAGTTGACGATTTGATTTTTCTTTGTTAGGAACCGTGTCCAAAATTTCCTGGCCGATTCTTCTGGCTACTGAATTATGTGGCTCAAGTCATCGGCGTCTGGTGGTCGCACATAAGTGCCCTGAAAGTTGTCGAGGAATGCGGCTTCCAGATCTTCCTAACAGCTAATGGACTCTGCTGGCAAGCTGTTAAGCCAATGCCGCGCTGGTCCTTTGAGCTTTAGTGGGAGGTATTTGATGGCATGTAAGTCATCGCCGCGGGCCATGTGGATGTGGAGGAGGAAATCCTCGATCCATACCACAGGATCTGTTGTGTCGTCGTATGATTCAATATTTACGAGTTTGAGACCCTCTGGGATTTGATGATCCATTACTTCATCGGTGAAGCATATGGGGTGTGCGGCGCCTTTGTATTGGGCTATATCGCGACGCAGCTCGAATGGGTCTTGCCCGCTGTGTTCGGCCCGGCCGGATTGACTTTTACTGTATCCGGCGTGACGTTTATCGTCTCGCATAGTGGCACGCCCTCGTGATCCGTAGATCGATCTTGCATGTTTTGCTTTGTCCTCCAATACGTCTCACAGGTCTGGCGTATTTCCCCGTGCCTTTTTATTTGAATGGCGTCGGGGTGCAGGCTGAGTTTTTGGCTGGAATGCCTCTCTATTGCAGCCACGAGGTGGCCGATCAGCCGCGTCATATGCTTCTTCCTCCAGTCGGGGTAGCAACCTGCATTTTGGGTAATTCTTGGAGGGGCGCTCGAGTTTATATTCCTCGGCCGTGAGGACTTCAGTCCATCTATCAGCTAGCATATCTTGATCAGCTTCAACCTGCTGCTGCTTTTTCTTAAGGCTATTTGTCGTGGCCATAAGCCGGCGCTTGAAGCGCTCTTGTTCGACGGGATCCTCTGGCACGGCGAATTCGTCATCGCCGAGGCTTGCCTTGTCTTCGGAGGGGGCATGTAATTATCACCCTCCGCTTCTCCATCTGCTGCTCTCTCAGGAGGGCTGGCTCTTCCATCCTCCTGCTCTAACTCTTGCTGGAGGGGGTTATTGTTTTCTTCGGTACTATCCGGAGTGTTATTACCTCCTATGCCGGTATCACCACTTTTGCTTTGGCGGGACTTAGAGCGGCGCCGCTGACGTTGGCGTTTGGGCTGCTTCTTGGAGGGGTCATCCTCTGCTGTCTCATCGCCATTGCCTTCTTTGGGTGTATCCACCATGTATATATCGTATGATGAGGTGGTTGTCCAGTGCCCTGTTGGCAGTGGTTCCTCTTCGTCTCCCGCATCGTCGTCCATACCATCGATGTCTTCGGAGTCGAAGTCGAGCATGTCGGTTAAGTCATCGACAGTGGCTACTAAGTGGGTGGTGGGTGGGCCGCGAATTTCTTCGTCGTCTGCATCCCAGTCCTGCCGGACATAGTTCGGCCAGGATACTCCTAACAAGGAGAGAGACCTTAATGAGTTCAGTATGTCGCCGAAGGGCGAGTGCTGAAAGATATCCGCGGAGGTAAACTCCATGATCGGCGCCCAATTGGATTCGATAGGAACGGGCGCAGGCGGTTCGGAGTCCGGGCCGGAGGAAGATCCGGCAGTTTAACAATACGGCTCTCGTGCAAGGTAAGGTCGATGTTCGGCTCGATCGCCGCTGAGGGTAAGGCCTCCGTGGCGGGGTCCATCCACCCGTCCACGGACGGCGCAACTGGCTCCGAATTGAGGGTCGGAGCAGCTGCCGGTGCGATCTCCTGAACACTGTCTGATGGTAGAGCTAAATCGTAGTAATCGTGATCGCGTGACGCACAAGGCAGAGGCTTGAATCCGTCGAAGATCAAGTCTCCACGGACATCGGCCGTGTAGTTTAAGCTTCCAAACCTGACCTGGTGGCCAGGGGCGTAGCTTTCAATCTGCTCCAGATGGCCAAGCGAATTGGCCCGCAGTGCAAAGCCGTCGAACACAAAGATCTGTCCGGGGAGGAAAGTCTCACCCTGGACTGCATCGCTATCGATGATAGTAGGAGCCATCAAGCCTGATGGCGACGACAGAGAGGAACTCTCAATGAAAGCACCAATGTCGGTGTCAAAACCGGCGGATCTCGGGTAGGGGGTCCCGAACTGTGCATCTAAGGCGGATGGTAACAGGAGGCAGGGGACACGATGTTTTACCCAGGTTCGGACCCTCTTGATGGAGGTAAAACCCTACGTCCTGCTTGATTAATATTGATGATATGGGTAGTACAAGAGTAGATCTACCACGAGATCAGATAGGCTAAACCCTAGAAGCTAGCCTATGGTATGATTGTATGTTATTATTGTGTCCTACGGACTAAAACCCTCCGGTTTACATAGACACCGGAGAGGGCTAGGGTTACACAAGGTCGGTTACAAAGGAGGAGATATGCATATCTGTATTGCCTAGCTTGACTTCCACGCCAAGTAGAGTCCCATCCGGACACGAGATGAAGTCTTCAATCTTGTATCTTCATAGTCTAACAGTCCGGCCAAAGAATATAGTCCGGCTGTCCGGAGACCCCCTAATCCGGGACTCCCTCAGCTACCGTCGAACTAAGCAAAATAAGATGCACAAAGGATAAACATCACATGCAATCAATATAAATGATATGATATGGCCATCATCATCTTGTGCCTTTGATCTCCATCTCCATAGCACCGTCATGATCACCATCGTCACCGGCTTGACATCTTGATCTCCATCGTAGCATCGTTGTCGTCTCGCCAACTATTGCTTCTACGTCTATCGCTACCGCTTAGTGATAAAGTAAAACAATTACATGGCGATTGCATTTCATACAATAAAGCGACAACCATATGGCTCCTGCCAGTTGCCGATAATAGTGTTACAAAACATGATCATCTCATACAACAATTTATATAATCATGTCTTGACCATATCACATCACAACATGCCCTGCAAAAACAAGTTAGACGTCCTCTACTTTGTTGTTGCAAGTTTTACATGGCTGCTACGGGCTTCTAACAAGAATCATTCTTACCTATTCATCAAAACCACAACGTAGTATAGTGATTGATTTTTGATCTTCAGAAAGAACCCTGATCATTGAAACTGATTCAACTAAAGTTGGAGAAACAAACACCCACTAGCCACCCATGTGCGAAGCACGTCGGTAGAACCAGTCTTGTGTAAGCGTATGCGTAATGTCGGTCTGAGCCGCTTCATCCAACAATACCGCTGAATCAAGAATCAACTACCGATGGCAAGATACTCACGCCCACAACTCCTTTGTGTTCTACTCGTGCATATAATACTACGCATAGACCTGGCTCGGATGCCACTGTTGGGAACACAGTATTTCAAAAAAAATCCTATGATCACGCAAGATCTATCTACGAGATGCATAGCAACAAGAGGGGAGAGTGTGTCTACATACCCTCATAGACTGAAAGCGGAAGCATTATGAAACGCGGTTGATGTAGTCCGACGTCTTAGCATTCCAACCGATCAAGTACCAAATGCACGGCACCTCCGCGATCTGCACACGTTCAGCTCGGTGACGTCCCTCGTACTCTTGATCCAGCTAAGGCCGAGGGAGACTTTCGTCAGCACGACGGCGTGATGACGGTGATGATGAAGTTACCGACGCAGGGCTTCGCCTAAGCACTACAACGATATGACCGAGGTGGGAATCTGTGGAGGGGGGCACCGCACACGGCTAAGAAAAATTTCAACTTGTGTGTCTATGGGGTGCACCCTCCCCCGTATATAAAGGAGTGGAGGAGGGGAGGGCCGTCCCTCTCTATGGCGCGCCCAAGGGGGCGTCCTACTCCTAGTAGGAGTAGGTTTCCCCCCTTCCCTAGTTGGAGTAGGAGAAGAAGGAAGAGGGAGGGAGAGAAGGAAAGGGCGGGCCGGACCCCCACCCCAATTCGGATTGGGCTTCGGGGAGCGCCCTCCACCTGGCCGCCTCCTCTCTCTCCCACTAAGGACCAATAAGGCCCATTGACTCCTCGGGGGGTTCCGGTAACCCCCCCCCCCCCGGTACTCCAGTAAATGCCCGAACTCATCCGGAACCATTCCGATGTCCAAACATAGCCTTCCAATATATCGATCTTTATGTCTCGACCATTTCGAGACTCCTCGTTATGTCCGTGATCACATCCGGGACTCCGAACTACCTTTGGTACATCAAAACATATAAACTCATAATAACAATCGTCATCGAGTGTTAAGCGTGCGGACCCTACGGGTTCGAGAACTATGTAGACATGACCGAGACTCATCTCCGGTCAATAACCAAAAGCAAAACCTGGATGGTCATATTGGCTTCCACATATTCTACAAAGATCTTTATCGGTCAAACCACATAACAACATACGTTGTTCCCTTTGTCATCGGTATGTTACTTGCCCGAGATTCGATCGTCAGTATCTCAATACCTAGTTCAATCTTGTTACCGGCAAGTCTATTTACTCATTCCGTAATGCATTATCTCGCAACCAACTCATTAGTCACTTTCCTTGCAAGGCTTATAGTGATGTGCATTACCGAGAGGGCCTAGAGATACCTCTTCGATACACGAAGTGACAAATCCTAATCTTGATCTATGCCAACTCAACAAATACCATCAGAGACACCTGTAGAGCATCTTTATAGTCACCCAGTTGCGTTGTGACGTTTGATAGCACACTAAGTGTTCCTCCTTTATTCGGGAGTTGCATAATCTCATAGTCATAGGAACATGTATAAGTTATGGAGAAAACAATAGCAATAAACTAAATGATCATAGTGCTAAGCTAACAGATGGGTCAAGTCAAACACATCACTCTCTAATGATGTGATCCCATTCATCAAATGACAACTCATGTCTATTGTTAGGAAACTTAACCATCTTTGATTAACGAGCTAGTCAAGTAGAGGCATACTAGTGACACTCTGTTTATCTCTGTATTCACACATGTACTAAGTTTCCGGTTAATACAATTCTAGCATGAATAATAAACATTTATCATGATATTAGGTAATATAAATAACAACTTCATTATTGCCTCTAGGGCATATTTCCTTCAAGAGGGTGTAGTAAGCAAGCTTCTTATCGTTCTGTGAGTTGACATGACACATATAAGTAGTAGTTTTTTTTTCAAAATGTACATCAAAGTACCAGTGTAGTAGTCTCCAAAAAGGGCCGACCATGTCCATGCCTACCATCCCATCCCATGCTCTATCATTGAGTATGTGCACGATTCACATGCCATTCAAGAAAAAAACTACGTACGTTCCATTGAAGAAAAAAATTAAAAACAAACACGCCATCGCATCATGGTTGAACTTTGATTCATCCACGCGTGGTTCCTGACCCTCCACTAAGTGAACAACTACCAAGCGCGTCAAATGAGCTCCACCATGTACCCGCGTGTGTGTGTTGGGGAATGAGGAACAGAGTACGTGCATCTGTGCGTGCAATTTTTCTCTTCGTGCACGTACTCCTTTTTTGTGGGTGATTCGTGCACGTACTCGGCCTACGTTGGTGACCGTTGGTGAGTCTCGCTTATCTCTACATATCAACATGTACATCTACATATGCATCTACATCTACATCTACCTCTACTATAGTACAACAAGTTTTAAACATGAGACCAGCCATTTTCTTGCATGAAACGACCAGCCTGTATCGCTTCTTGCTCCTCGCCTCTCTCAAAGTGTGTCTGACAGGCGATTTTGCCATCGATTGAGGTCGATTCGCTCACACTCGGTCCCACATGTTATAATTCTAAAAAGAATACTCTGACCAACGGACCATTGAAAGAAGTATATTTTTCACCCTCAAATGTAAGTTGATGGACAAATAAGCCCCCAAAGTCAATTTTGGTATGATTTTTACCCTCAAATCTCTAAAACCAGGTGTATCACCCCCTTGAGCGGTTTTAGTGTTCACGTGTTAGAGTTTAGGCGGTTTTGATTGTTGACTAGGAATTGACTAATTATTTACACTAATGAAATGGCAACGACGTCGTCGGAAGCCGCGGATGTCGTCGGAGATGTACCCAATGGACCCCGACATTCCCTACGAGGAGAGGAGATCATGCGGGTTCCTTTCAAGCTCAAGGGGTCATCGGGCTACCTCGTCGGCTCGTCGCTCGCCTACCTCTGGTCCTCCTAGAGCCTCTATCATTGTCGCGCAGCTCACGGTGGCGCTCATTTGCAGGTGGGCGCTGCTAGCTAGGAGACATAGTTGAGTTAATCGAGCCCTAATTGAAAATCAATTGTGTCCTTGGCCTAAGCTCCGCTACTACTAGAAGAAAACACATGCAGAGGAGGTCAATGAGAGGCAGCACCGTGCTAACTACATTGGTCGTTTGATTCATAGGATAGAATGCTATTAGATTTTTATCCCATGTAATCATGTGTTAATTGGCAATCTAGCATCCACCCAACTTTTTTTCACTTCCTTTGGTTTTTCCTGTGTCAAACACTCTGTTTTTTAGGGGAACACTGTGTTAATGCTATGGGATTCAAGTGGACATGCCACTCCAATCCTTTATTTTTCTTTATGAAGAGAGTATTTGCTGCTGCAAGAGCACTGTGTTAATGATGTGGCGCTGCAAGAGCCGCCTATATTAATTAACCGTACAACAGTTCATTTAGTAGTACTAGGTTAGTAGGTGACCTTGCGCTTGGCACTTCTCCTCTTCCGTAAGTTGAACAATAATGATGGTAATACAATGGTACTTCTGGCAATCCGACACCAAATGAACGGATGCACGTCCACCGCTAGTAAGCATAAGTTTCTCCTCGTGCTGCGAGACACCGCACATGCGTTGGCGAGGGAGCTCGTCGTTCTACGAGTTGACATGACACATCAAAGTTATTTAGTACTCTCTCCAAAAAGGGCCGACCATGTCCATGGCTACCATCCGGTGCTCCGTCATTGAGTACATGAACTATTCACGTGCCATCGAGGAGAAAAATATTGTGTAGTACTAGGTGCCATCGAAGTGCATGACTCACTTACGCACTGCTTATCTCCATTTTCTTGCATGACACATGCACCTTGATGCTAGATGTCTCGTGTGCTGGCAAAAGGATGAACAAAGCTCACGTAAAAAAAATGTGGAAGAACATAGGGCCTGTTTGGTTCCCGGCCTAAGGTTGCCACGTCTAACCTTAGTCATGCCACAACATCTTAGACATGTGTTTGGTTCATTGCCACACTTGTGGCTTGCCACACTTCTCTAGTTATATGGTCCATGTCGGTGTCAAAACCGGCGGATCTCGGGTAGGGGGTCCCGAACTATGCGTCTAGGTGGATGGTAACAGGAGGCAGGGGACACGATGTTTACCCAGGTTCGGGCCCTCTTGATGGAGGTAATACCCTACATCCTGCTTGATTGTTCTTGACAATATGAGTAGTACAAGAGTTGATCTACCACGAGATCAGAGAGGTTAAACCCTAGAAGCTAGCCTATGGTATGATTGTTGTTCTTGGTCCTACGGACTAAACCCTCCGGTTTATATATACACCAGAGGGGGATAGGGTTACACAGAGTCGGTTACGAGGAAGGAGATCTACATATCCGTATTGCCAAGC
Source organism: Triticum dicoccoides (assembly GCF_002162155.2). Taxonomy (NCBI): domain Eukaryota; kingdom Viridiplantae; phylum Streptophyta; class Magnoliopsida; order Poales; family Poaceae; genus Triticum; species Triticum dicoccoides. The sequence continues at coordinate 285,604,694 of NC_041392.1, read as the reverse complement.
TTGCCTTCCACGCCAAGAAGAGTCCCATCCGGACACGGGACGAAGTCTTCAATCTTGTATCTTCATAGTCCAATAGTCCGGCCAAAGGATATAGTCCGGCTGTCCGAATACCCCCTAATCCAGGACTCCCTCAGTAGCCCTTGAACCAGGCTTCAATGATTATGAGTCCGACGCGCAGATTGTCTTTGGCATTACAAGGCGGGTTCCTCCTCCGAATACTTCATAGAAGATTTTGAACACGAGGATCGTGTCCGGCTCTGCAAAACGAGTTCCACATACCACCGTAGAGAGAATAATATTTCCACAAATCTAATTTGATGACGTACCCCGTAGTGCGACATCACACCACAGCCAGGTCTTTATTCGAATCATTTTTCATAACCCATCTCAGCGTGTTTCGCGAGGCGGTTTCTTTGGCACGTCTTGTCGAAGCAGAGATTGTGTCCCCTTTATCACGGGATTCTCATCAATACGGATGTGGGTAACCCAACCGTGCCTATTGGTAGGACTCCTAGATATTAGGCAAGTCCCAAACGACCACGAGGAGGACGCTTGATATTCACCCTCTTTATAAAGGGGACAAGGCTTTTTCTTTTTTCCCTCTCATGCTTAATCAAATCCTTCCCCCGCCTCGAGTTCTAACACCCAAAACTCAGGTCAGGTGCTTCGGACCTTCAACTATGTCCGGATCCAACCTTCAAGGTCGGTGGATGCCTTCCTCCGTCACGGAGGAGGAAATCAAGAAGTTGAGAGAGGCCAGATATCTGACCGCCGAAATTTCGCATCGACTGCCTGCCCGAGGGCAGGTCGTCCCTACTCCCAAACCCAACGAGAGCATCGTGTTCGTCTCCCACTTCCTCCGAGGACGAGGTCTCGCTCTGGATCCCTTTGTTAGGGGTCTTATGTTCTATTATGGGCTAGATTTTCACGATCTGGCCCCGGATTCCCTTCTTCACATCTCGACATTTATTGTTGTATGTGAGGCCTTCCTCCGCATTACCCCTCACTTCGGCCTGTGGCTCAAGACCTTCGATGTGAAGCCGAAGATGATCAAGGGGCAGCACGCAGCGTGCAGAGGCACTTTAATACGTAAAATCGCTGACGCTCCATGGCCTGAGGGTTGCTTCCCGGAGGTGTCCGGATTGTGGCAGCGGGAGTGGTTCTACATCACAGCTCCCCGAAGTGCCAAGTGGGTAGCTGCCCCCACCTTTCGCTCAGGCCCCCACCACAAATGATGTCATGGATCAATAGGGGGCTGAGCTGGGGTCCAGCCAAGGACGTGCCAATACTGCAAAGCCGTATCTGAGATCTCTTTGAGAGAGATTTCAGTCTGGTTATGGTAGTGCAAGTTATGCTAGTTCGTCAAGTCCAGCCTTGCAAACGCCGGCCCCTTCGCATGTGGGAATTCAACCCGGAAGGACCACGAGCTATTCAACATTTCCTCGACATGACACACGAAGAGATATACAAATTGTTCTTCAGACCACAAATAATGTGTCCGGACATCACTGAGGATGCAGGTCTGAGCTGCAATCGCCCGGATACCCAAGTAAGTAGCCCCGCATCCGAACACACTATCCGTTTATTTATCGCAATGTTGCCCTAATAAAGCCGCTCTTTGACTAGGATTGGATAGCAAAGGCAAAGTTGATCAGGTGTCCGGCCCCCCTCCCTAAGACCTCACCAAATCCCGTGCTAACTAGGATGCTGGAGATCGCGCCTTATCAAGCGCCCTCAGGAGAAGATAAAGGGGGGAACAGGGAGGCTAGCACCTCCGTGAAGGAGGTTAGCCGGGAAGGAGGAACTGAAACTTCCTCTCCCCAGGGAAGGAAGAGAACCGCCTCTGAGGACCAGGAGACAATGGTCTCCAAACGGGGGAAGAAATCTCCGCCAGAGGGTCCTGCCCTGGGGGATACCCTGGCCGCACTATGCCCTCAAGGGGATCAGCCCTCTACCGAGTTGTAAGTAAAAGGGTACTTAATAATGAAAATATCTCGCTTTACTTCTGAGGAAAATAATCGAAGCATTTATCTTGCAGTTCGGATCTTAGCCCTTCTCAGCAGAGCTCGTCTTCAGGGGATCTTCTTCCAGAGATGATGGCGAGTGAAACGCCTCCCCCTGCCACACCACCTCACTAGGCGGGCGACCCCGAGGTGTCGTCGCGGAGGGTTTCTCCTGATCCGGCAAGGCCAGAAGGTAATCCTATGGCCACCCGAAGTCCTCAGTATCCGGCTCTTGAAGAGAGCAATCAAAAGAGTCCGGCACCGTCTGGTGTGCGGTCGGACGTACTGAGGGATCTACTAGAGCAAGCGGCTATCTCAGAAGAGCACCGCACATTGATGGGTACGGTGATTGAAAGGATTTCGTCCGCCGAAAGCGGGTTGCATGAAGCCTTTATGAGTCTACTGACGGGTTTTGAGGTACACGGAATGATGTACATTGTTGACAGTACCGCACATTTTTAGATGTGCCCTGTGTAGATAGTAGCCCCTGATACTCTGGTTGTCGTTGAAAATGGCGGCAAACAGAGGATCATAGTCCCAGGTAATAACCAGACCGCCTTTATGTGCAAGTGGTTGAAGCTCCGGTGGCTAGCCGGACTGATGGGTTTGCTGAACTAAGGCGGCAACTGGATGCGGCAGATGCCGACATCGTGCTTGTTAACAAGCGGCTTGATGAGGCACAGGGTAGGTGATTTTTCTAGTGATTGTCACATAATAAGAGCAGCATGATGCCACTATCTTTAATATGTTGTGACTGCAGATGGAGCTGCCACTGTGGAGACCCTTCGGGCGGAGCTTTCCCTAGCCAAGGAGCAAGCAAGGAGTAGCAATGCAGCCGCTTTAAAGGCGGCCGAAGAGTTAAGGGCTGAACGGGCCGCGCATTGCGAGAGCAAAGAATAAATAGCCAAGATGGCTGTAGATTTAAAAGATGTTGCTGATCGTTACCAGCGTCTTGAAGAAGAAAACCGGGCGAAGGCGACGGACCTGGAAATGGCCCGGGTGGCTGCTAAGGAAGCCCGCTCCAAAATTAGAGCGACGAAGGAGGAGCTGCATCAAGCTGTGGATATTGTATCTGGGAAGCCCTTCTTGTTGCGGACTAAGTTCGGGGATCCGAAGTATGCACTTCTGGACCGGCTATGGAGTTCTGCGGACGCCTACGTGGATTTGGCTACAAGTGCTGCTGATGCGGCCGAGTACTTCAAGGATCGGAAATATCACAAAGTGGAAAAACTGTTTTGGTCACAGTTTCATGCTCCAGCCCGCCCGCTGCTGTTGAATGAGCAAATGGCCGAGTGGGCCGAGCTCCATAGATTATCCGGACTTGCCATGAGGTCCGTTGTGGATCATCTGTGGCCGGGAGGGCCAAGGCCGAATAGCTACTTTAGCTTAGTGCAACAATTCCTTGGTGCTGTGCCACACATCGATGCTGTAAAGAGGTCGGCGTGCATAGAAGGCTCGCGGATGGCCCTTGCCCGTGTCAAAACATACTGGGCGGAGATGGATGCCACCACTGTTGCGGCACAGGGTTCGGCCATAGGCCGAGTGGCTGCCAAGCACTACTTGGAAGAAGTTCTTGCAGGCGCTCGTTCGATAGAGGCTCGGTGCTCGAAGAATATTATGTTTGAGTGACATGTATTCCCATTGTAAAAAACAATGTTTTATTGAGTTTATCAAGGCTGTATTTATAATTTTGCCTGAAAGTACTATGATGCCTCCTGTGCGGCCGTTTTATGTATATATGTATATAACCTGAAAGATGGCAGTCGTCGGCTTCAGCCCCCACGCATATAATGCGGGGGTGCTCGCAGAAGACGCATGTTCACACTTGATCCAATGTCTTGGTCCATTAAGGAGGTGATAGTGCAGCGAACTAGGCAATCGGATTATAATGCTTTAACACTTTCACTTAGCCAGAGGAATTTGACAGTGGGGCTACTATATAGCCCCTGGTGGCTCCACGCTCATCCAAATTCGGGGCGCGTACATGCCTGGCCGGGAAACGGCCCTTCGTTAAGGCGGAGGAATCCCGAAGATTCCGCTAGGTCATCGAGTAGTTGACCAGTCTCAGGCTATATCATGACAGTTAGTTTTTGGCTTTCTCTACTAAGGTGCTCGTCCGGATGAACCAGGGCACAATCGCAGTAGTTCTCCTGGTGCCGCCTTAGCCGATAGAGCGGAACGTAAGGCAGCAAAACACAGGAGCCGGGCAAACCCAACATTTGACCAAACACATGATTCGGAGCTGATGCATATAAGGCCAAACTCGCGACGCCGAACACTCCCTAAGGTATTCGGTCTTTATGATGTAAACCGGGCTAAACAGTGCCCTTTGTAATAAGCCCCTGGTGTCCAGGTACGTGCAATATTCTGACGTGGCCACATGCCAATACGTCAGCATCCTTCTCAATTGTACTGAGAATCCAGGGAATGTGTATCGACAAGAGACAGTAAAAAAGGTTTACGCAGGGTCTTAATCTAAAAAGAATCCGTGGAACAGGTCCCCGCTGCACGTCTGCGCCTGTGTCTCCATTGTGCCGTATCCTGGACGGGTGTAGCACGATGGTCATCTGTAAAAGAGAGGAACTTAGTTGAAAAGTTGTCGTGCAAAAGGTAGGTTATACTAAATAAACCATGTACAGTTCAAGATGAGTAAAGTTGGGCCTAATTGTCACTTGTATACACGCGTTGAGCCCCTTGTATTATTATAGGGGTATAGCCATCAAACCTGTATCAATTATATATAGCTACACCGGACTCGTCTAATCGTGTCTGTGGTCTTAACGACCTGTCAGATGCTCTAGTTGGTGAGGTCGTCTAGTGTGCGGCTGCCAAGGCAGCCGCACGGTCTTCCAAGCGCAAGGAGCGCTCAATATTTCCATTTACTGTAATGATGCCACGTGGACTGGGCATCTTAAGCATAAGAGAAGCATAATGTGGTATTGCGTTAAAGCGAGCGAAAGCTTCGCGTCTGAGTAGTGCTTGATAGCCACTTTGGAACGGAGCGATGTGGAAGGTTAACTTTTCGCTGCGGAAGTTATCGGGAAAGCCAAATATAACCTCTAGTAGCAGGGAGCCCGTACAATGGGCTTCCGGGCCTGGCGTTACTCCTTTAAAGGTAGTATTGCTATGGCTGATTTTTGTTGGGTCTATCCCCATTTTGCGGACTGTGTCCTAATATACGAGGTTTAAACTACTGCTGCCATCCATCAGGACTCGTGTGAAGTGGTATCCGTTAATTATCGGGTCTAACACCAAGGCAGCCCATCCTGCATGCCGGATACTTGCCGAGTAATCCTGATGGTCAAAGGTGATCGGTTTGGATGACCAGTGGTAGAACTCCGCGGTGATAGGCCCTGGGGCATGTGTCTCTAGGAGTGCCGCTTTGTTTCTCCCCTTCATCATGTGTAACACATTTACTCCTTTGACTTCTGGTGGGAATTTCTTCTGTTCCCCAGTGCTTTGCTTGCGAGGCTCGTCCCCGTCTTCGCTTGGTGTATCCTGCCCCTTATGTTCGGCATTGAGTTTGCCGGACTGCTTGAAGACCCAACATTCTCTATGGGTATGATTTGCAGGTTTATCGGGGGTGTTATGGATCTGACATAGTTTGTCCAGAATCTTGTTCAGGCCGGACAGTTCGTCTCTATTGCCTTTGGAGGGCAGCTTTTGCTGACCTGGCCGAGAGCTTCTGAATCCGGCGTTTACCGCCATGCTCTTCGGGCTGTCTTCTTTATTCTAGTGCTTGTTTTTGCTGCATCGTGGCTTCCCGTTTCCGTCCCTAACTTCGGATGTACTTGGGTCGCTGGTGCTGCATCGGGCTAACCAGTTATCCTCGCCCGCGCAAAAGCGGGTCATGAGGCTTGTTAATGCTGCCATTGTTCTCGGCTTTTCTTAGCCGAGGTGTCTGGCAAGCCATTCGTCTCGAACGATGTGCTTGAAAGCTGCTAAGGCTTCGGTGTCCGGACAGTCGACTATTTGGTTCTTTTTAGTGAGAAACATGTTCCAAAGCTTTCGGGCTGACTCTCCGGGCTGTTGAGTTATATGACTTAAATCGTCTGCATCCAGTGGTCGGACATAGGTCCCTTGAAAATTTGCCCGAAAAGCGTCTTCGAGCTCTTCCCAGCTTCCAATGGAGTTTTCGGGGAGGCTTTTAAGCCAGTGCCGAGCTGGCCCTTTGAGCTTGAGGGGTAATAATTTGATGGCATGGAGATCGTCTCCTCGAGCCATGTGGATATGGAGGATGTAGTCCTCAATCCAGACCCCAGGGTCTGCCATTCCGTCGTACGCCTCTATGTTTACGGGTTTGAATCCCTCTGGAAATTCATGGTCCAGCACCTCATTGGTGAAACATAGGGGGTGTGCGGCACCCCTGTATTTGTGTGTACCGTGGTGTTCGGATTTTTGTTGTGTTGCATTGCGTGCTGGAGCGTGCTTGCTTGGCCCGTAGATGGATCTGGTTGCGCCATCCTTTTGATGCGAGCCCTCACGTGGATCACGTACTGGCTTGTGTGCGGCGTCCTTTGCCGCTCTATGTTGGCCACGAGGTCGTCTATCCGACCGGATGGCTGTTTTGTTTTTTGATTGTGGGGGATCTAAGGCCTCCTCATCGAATTCAGGTAGCAGCTTTCGCTTTGGGTAGCTCATTGTGTGGTGACTACCGCCATACTTTGCTGCAGTGTTGAGTACTTCACTCCATCTAATTCTGAGTGTGTCTTGTGCGGCCCTGAGCCTTTGCTTCTGCTTTTTCAGACTCCTCGCAGTGGCAGCAAGCCTTTGATGGGTATTCTGTTGCTCCGGGTGCCTGTCCAGTGTGATGTCATCCGGACTATTATCTTCGCCGGAGTCGGGTTGGTCGGTTTGATTCTCCGTGTTGCTGTGGTAGGACGGTGGTTCAATGCCGTGTTTGTCGTCCGCTGGCTCACCCTGCTCTATCGCTGGGTCTATATGATCGTTGTTTCTGCCGAGGCGGGATTTGGAGAGGCGCTTACGCTGCCGCTTTGACTGCTTCTCGAGGGAACGATCCTTCGATGCGTCCTTCCGTTCCTCGTCGTCGTTTTCTTTGGGTGTGTCCACCATGTATACATCATATGATGAAGTGGGCGTCCAGTGCCCTATGGGCAGTGCTCCTGTTCGTCTCCTGCATCGTCGTCCATACCGTCGATGTCATCGGAGTCGAAGGCGAGCATGTCGGTCAAATCGTCGACAATGGCTACTAAGTGGGTGGTGGGTGGGCGGGGAATTTCTTTGTCATCGCATCCCAATCCTGTCGGACATAGTTCGGCCAGGACTCTCCTGACAAGGAGAGAGACTTTAATGAATTCAGTACGTCGCTGAAGGGCGAGCGCTGAAAGATATCCGCGGAGGTGAACTCCATGATCGGCGCCCAGTCGGATTCGATAGGCACGGGCGCAGACGGTTCGGAGTCCGTGACCGGGGAAGAGTCCGGCAGTTTGGCGTCACGGTTCCCATGAAGGGTAAGGTCGATACTCAGCTCGATCGCCGCTGAGAATGCAGCCTCCGTGGCGGGGTCTATCCACCCGTCCATGGATGGCGCAATTGGCTCCAAATTGAGGGTCGGAGCGGTTGCCGGTGCGGTCTCCTGAACATTGTCCGATGGTAGAGCTAAATCATGCTCATCGTGATCGTGCGGCGCACTCAGCAGGGGCTCGAATCCATCGAAGATCAAGTCTCCACGGATGCCGGCCGTGTAGTTTAAGCTTCCAAACCTGACCTGGTGGCCAGGGGCGTAACTCTCGATCTGCTCCAGATGGCCAAGCGAGTTCGCCCACAGTGCGGAGCCGCCGGATACAAAGATCTATCCAAGGAGAAAAGTCTCACCCCGGACTGCATCCTATCGATGATTGAAGGATCCATCCAGCCTAACGATGATGACACAGAGGAACTCTCAATGAAAGCACCAATGTCGGTGTCAAAACCGGCGGATCTCGGGTAGGGGGTCCCGAACTGTGCCTCTAGGCAGATGGTAACAGGAGGCAGGGGACACAATGTTTACCCAGGTTCGGGCCCTCTTGATGGAGGTAATACCCTACATCCTGCTTGATTGTTCTTCACATTATGAGTAGTACAAGAGTTGATCTACCACGAGATCAGAGAGACTAAACCCTAGAAGCTAGCCTATGGTATGATTGTTGTTCTCGGTCCTACGGACTAAACCCTCCAGTTTATATAGACACCAGAGGGGGCTAGGGTTACACAGAGTCGGTTACAAGGAAGGAGATCTACATATCCGTATTGCCAAGCTTGCCTTCCACGCCAAGAAGAGTCCCATCCGGACACGGGACGAAGTCTTCAATCTTGTATCTTCATAGTCCAACAGTCCAGCCAAAGGATATAGTCCGGCTGTCCGGATACCCCCTAATCCAGGACTCCCTCAGTCCACATGTCATAGGCTCAATTTTTTGCCAAATCTTGCCACACTTGTGGTGGCCATAGCCACACTTTTTGTGGCAGCCACACTTTGCCTAAGGTTAGTTGTGGCAAAGGGGCTGTTTGGTTCTAGGCCTAGCATTGCCACACTTTGCCACACATTTTTTCCAAGCTTGCCTAAGGTTAGTTCATCAAAATGAGAACCACAAGTTGACAAGCCTAAGGGAATCTTGCCTTATTTTTTGTGTGTATGCCATGTGGGGTCCAAGTGTGGCTTGACTAAGGTGTGGCCTGAACCAAACACTCACTTCATAGATTCTATCCTCATAGATTCCCAATGACCGAGAAGGAGCAAGGAACCTCGCGGTAGAGCACCTGCACTCATAATATTTTATATTACTCCCTCTGTCCAAGTGAATAAGTTATCTTTGGTTGTGCACCGTGACCAAGGAGGGAAAAACAAGAGAACTTAATGTTTATTTGCTAACTAAAAGCATTGCATGCAATGAACAAACCACTGCATGTCGTGTTTGGTAATCCCGAGTCATTGAAAACATGCACGCGCACATCTCTTATTGGTTGATATGTCAAGAAACAAGAATGTTTATTTTCTAATTAATATCATTACATGCACACCCGATGACCGAGAAGGAGCAAGGTACCTTGTAGTGGAGCGTCTGCACTCATAATATTTTATATTATTCAATGATATAAAATCAACCAAACATCTCCACAGTAGACCGGAAGAGTACGAAACACGACAGCCCAGTGTAGTTACATCATACTACATGGCTAGCCCACGCTATCACCATATTTGTTAGCCTCCATGCGACACCTAGCTCTAGTAATCCAGCATCCCGTATCGCTTCTCGCTCCTCATCTCTCTCAAAGTGCGGCGGGCTGGCGTTTTTGCCATCTATTGAGGTCGGTTAACTCATCATATGTTAGCAACATGCCAAGAACATTCTAGAAAAATTATTGTACTCTATTGTTATACCAAGAAGAGGAAGCGCTTTGACCGACAGACCAAATGAGACAGGCGTGTCGTGTCGTGAGTGGGTCCAGTTTCTCGTTTTGAGCGTGTTTGGTGTAGTAGTAACACTTGGTTTTGACTATTGATAAGATTTTATATAGGGCCTAATGTATTCTTCGAGGATGCCTTTGACTATTGATAAGATTTTATGTAATTTGAAAATTATATCATTCGAAGATCCTTTCACGTTCCTTTAAAAAAGACCCTTTCACGTACGAATTTGACAGTATGCTTTGAGCAACTTGCATGTCCTATACTGCTCCTGTTTGGATACTCTAACTTAGCTAGAGGTTAGACTAACTCATGACTAACCCTGAACTAACTGTAGCCAAAGAGGTGTTTGGGTGACAGGGTTAGATTGACAATAAATGCACTTGATGGAGAGAGAAAAGTGATTTTCCAGTGGGCCCAATGAGAACTATCTCCAATTAGCACCTCTTGGGTGGGATATTTTTTGGTGGGTTCGGTGCAACTTGCTCCCATATAACCCTCATGCTTGGATACTTTAGGACTATTTGAGCCCCAACTAGCTCAAACTAACTCTAACCCATGGATCCAAACAGGGCCAAAGTTAGTCTCAAAAAACGCATTAAGCCCTATATACATGGACAGACAGAGTACATGATACTAGCAAACGCTCACCATTAGTAGTAGTTTATTGCTTGGTTTCAATTTTTGTTTCAGTTGGTGTGCTGCTACCGTTCAATATTCGCGTGTGCTTGTTTCTAGAGTAAAAAAGGAGGTACTGATACTTATTGTGGGAAAGGTGAAGTGATGGTTGCTTCGCTCGAGCAACTTATTACTTTGGGAATATAGGAGTACCAGCAGATTCAATGAACAGAGAAATGACGGTTGCTTCGTCCGAGCAACTTGCTGTGGCGAAGGTGGGGCTTTGTGATTTTACTGCTCACTAGTCATTACTACTGTGGCGCAACGACCGGGGTGAATCTTTCCCTGCAGTTGTGCACTCAATATTGTTGCATGGCAGGTGGAGCCGGATGAAGGATGTCCCACATGTCGGCAAAACCAAGTTGAATTGTTTCTGGCATTGCTATCAATCCTTTAGGATATGTTTATATGTATGCATAATTTTATTGAAATTGTATTGTGATGCTATGAAGGTTTCAACTTTGGTTCCCGCAGGAAAAAAGGTTTCAACTTAGGATTCATGTGTCCTCTTGCCTCAAGATTATCTCGTTACAACATTCCATCAAATACAAATGAAACTACCATGGCTGCTAAGGCATCTCAATGGTTCACAGATCAGTGCCAATATTCACATCACAACTGAAGACAAAGTTGAGAGATGGTGTACAAATAAAGAAAAATATATAATTGATCGATGTTGTTCATAGGCATGGCTCCATTTCCTCGGCACAGTGTTCATTGGTTGGCAGGTAGTTTCACCCAGCTCTGTAGCCAAAAAAGAGGTGTATGGAGTACATCACAACCCGATCATTTTGTGCAGCTCCACTAAAATCAAGCTGACCATCCCTGTTTGCAAAGATATCCAGTCAATGTGGTTACAATAATAGTGGAACTAGATGATGAAACATAACACACACAAATAGAAGCCGATCACCTTTGCGATCTTTCTTTAGGACTAACTACTTGTTGGAGAAGATTAGGCACGGCGTTGGATGAGGAGGATAGCAAAACCAATCTCCCTTTCCGCAGTCCCACAGAAATGTAAAAACGTTGTCGTCTGACATTTTGGTGGAACTGAACAAAACACTCTTAAGAAAAAGTGATTTGTGCAGTTCACCAAAAGGTCGCAATAGCAACGAGGTGAAATGGACAGCCATGTTTGCAAAAGGAGGTAGAAAGGAAACAATTACTGCCCAATAACACGAGTTGAAGACACATACGCCGACAAAAAAGAAGCATATTCCATGTAATAAGGGAAAGATAGCAGCATGGTGGTTTATCAAAAATGGTTTGAGGATGAGATTGCAAGATGGAAAGTGCGTCGGCCGAGATATGTTTTAAGCAAACAATTAAAGAAGATCCACATGCAGGATTTTCGATATGCAGCAACGTGGGAAGATGGGCAGTGGAGCAAGGCCAGAGGAAGCTATACCTAAGGGTCGTCGGGATGAAACTAGGAGGGCGTCGGTGGCCGGGATCTTCCCATACTGCGACAGCGAGCAAGTGGAGAAGGCCCTGCCGCGCCGGAGCTTGGTCAGAGAGAACATCGGGTAACGCAGATCGGGATGTGCTGCCTCAACACCATCGAACGGAGAAACGATGCACATCCTCCCTTTCTGCTGGCGGACGGGATGCGGCCGGATCACTGACCAACGGTGAGAGAGAGAGGCCACCACCTCCTTGTGTGAGATGGTATGATGAGAGACAAACCCCGGCAGGCAGGCCCCGTTGTATATAGTGGAGCGGATTTTTCCATTTTGCCCACAACAATCGTTTTATATTCTATACGTGCCATTGAGGAATATATTACTTTATTTAATACTAACGCGTCAAGTCAAACTTTGTTCCATCTACGCGTGGTACACGACCCTCCTTTGAGTAAACAACCACTACACGCGTCAAATTATCACGTGGGCTGCCTTTTGTACAGAAACGAAATCCACCGTGTACCCGCGCGGGTGTGGCCGGGAATGAGAAGTGGGTACGTGCATCCTGCGTGCACCTCTTCTTTAGGTGCAGGTACGTACGTGGATGGGTGTGAGAGAGATGCGAAACAGAGGCAATGTGTCGATGATATCTCAAACAAAAAATAACATATGCAATGTGTGTGAAACAGAGTCATGGATATATCATATATAGAGGGCGCGATCCACGAGAAGAGAGTGGAGGGATCATTGGCATGAGATATTGATAGAATCAAAAACATGGATGAAGTGTGTGGCTGTGTGATCGATTAAGAGTGCCATCGAATTTGTGTTTGCCCACGTCAAAGATACAGGGCGGCTAGCCTATTGGAATTTTAGAGGGCAGAGGTGCAGTTTTTCTCTATGGCATGGGTACCTACCTACAACGTTCGAATATCAGTGTGTGTGGGGGGAGGGGCAGAGACCTAACTATAGAGAGGTAGATCGACTAGTATATGTGTGGAGAAGGAGAGGGACCTAGCTATGTATTGAGGGAGATCAATCGGTATCCATGCATATGTGTAGGAGAGGAATAAGGCTGGGATAAAGACAAAGGTAGAGTGTCGGAGAGTTGGTGGTGGAGTGGCGTATCACAAATGGTGGGAGAGGCCTGCTAGACAAACGGAGGGTACGAGTGCAATATCAATAAGAGAGGGCCGGGGATGTCTGTCTGTCTATGCACGTGCGTGTGAGAGATGGGTCGGGAGGTATGCAAGGATGATGAGGGGAGACAATATGGTTGTGGTAGCATACGTAACTATATAGGAAGATCAACCGTCGTGTGTCCGAGAAAGGGAGAGACATAACTAGTGAGGTAAGTCTATCGGTGCGTGGGGAAAAAGAATTATAGTCGACCTACCTATATGTAGGGAGATCGGTACGAATACATGCATGCATGTGTTAGAAGAAAATAAGGTCCAGAGAGACAGACAGGGGGAGAGGGGTGCGGCTAGGAGGTGGGGCGAGAGGCCTACTAAGTCGAGGAGGGAGTGTGCTAGTATGAGATCGATGAAAAGAGGGGCGGGAGTGTGCACCTGCATGGAACCGTATTGGACATAGGGGGGCATGGACGGTGAGAAGAGAAGAGGGGAAGTATGTGTTTATGGTAGGCACACCTGTCTAAAGAGGTATATCAACCGGTGTGTGCCGGAAAGGAGGAGCCGGGGGGCCTACACACACCACTGGTGAATGACCTAAAGAGAAATAATGAACGCGCGCGATGGAGGGGACGCTGAGGGAGGGTGAGAGGGGGCGGGCGTGTGCATGCACGATAGAAAGTTAGCGTTAGCTAGCTACAAAGAGAGAGGGTCGTGAAGCTGTAAAAGACGAACAGAGATCATAATTCATTATAAAAAAGTGGATACGGATACTTGAAGAAGATATCATAATGTAGAACAATGATTATAATTTGGGCTAATGTGTGGCTTTTGCAGCTCAGGGCTAAATACTTGCCATAATGTAAGTGGCGGGGCACTATACTTTGTGTGATAAACACGGTGTACGTACGGAACATGGTTTAGATTATGAATATATAGTTAGTACATCAAATGTACTATTATTTGAAATCAACATCAAGTGTATTCAAAAAATTGAATTCGAGTTCATATAGTACACATAGTTCATATCTATCTCTATAGTAATCATGTGGTGTGTTGTTAAGGTAATACACGAATGATGGTTGAAGTTGGCAACAATCATGATTGTAGATTCTTATTTAAATAGAGAAACAGATTCAAATTTAGTTCGAATTACGGCGGTAGTATAGACATTTGGAATGCACTAAAATGTTGGTATGAGTAGGTTACATGCATTATACACCCAGCGAAAAAATTTAATTGGACATAACATGGATTCATACTCGAATTTAACGGTGTGCTTTGTGTAAGTTGATGTCATATATTATTGCTCTAATATTTGGTCAAAGTTAGCCTCGAAAAATGCATTAGGCCCTATATAGATGGAAGGGGGGAGTAGTTTTGAATAGCATTTGTATAGTAAAACGGGACAAGACTCTCTCTTTGTGTGGTGTGAACAATTTTATTTTTTTCGTTTTTTCGTTGAGGGAAGCGCGAATTGATTTGGTACGTACAAGTACAATATTACACGTTAGGCTTGTTCCTAAAATTCAACCCGCGTTTTGTTATATCCCAAAAATTCAGATATCGTGCTCCCAAAACTGACGCCTTCACAACCCGCGCCTTGCTATCCCAAAATTACAACACGCGTGAAAACTCCCTCCAGCTGCCAAATCCCAACACGCGAAATCCCCCTTCTAACCCTGAGTCGAAAGGGCCGCTAGTTCAAATTGGCGGGGGTACTTTTGTAACACACCCTACATTTTGGACAAGCGCGTCCCTAAGTCATGGTTCCCCCCTCCCATCACCTCCTTTTTGCCATTCAAAATCCCAGGCCGCCGTAACCTCTCCGCTCCAGCCGTGAAACCCCACCCTTCTTCATCCGCCACCTCACTGTTGCCTAGCCGGAGCCTCTTCCCCGACGACGTCGTCCATCGTAACAGCTCAACGCCCCTTGTCCACCTCCACGGATGAGGATCCATCGTCCATCTCGTCGTCCCGCCGGTTCAGCCGCCCCGTCCTCCACCTCCAAGGAGCCGCTCCGACGATCGCCTCGTCTATCGCGGCTGCTCCATCCCCACATCGTCGCCTTAACCTGCTCCATCGGAACCACAGCATCCTCACCGACTCCTTGGATGAAGCCGAGGCCTACTCGACGCCACCAAAGAGGTTGTACACTCATCGCACCTTCTCCTTAACTCGACCTCCCGGCGCCGACAGTGCTCCATCCCGCACCCCATGGAGCGGCTACCTCAAAGCTGGCACCACGGGCGACATCTCCACGGCGGCTCTCCCCAGTGTGAGGCCCCTTCGGCGGCGGCGGCCATACCAGCCGGATCTGCTGCTACTCTAGCTCTCGCTCGCTCGCTCGCGCTGTTGCTGCTGCTCCGACTCTTGCTCGCTCGCTCGTGCAGCTGCTGCTACTCTGGCTCTCGCTCGCTCGCTCTCTCGCTCGTGCAGCTACTGCTGCTCTGGCTCTCGCTCGCTCGCTCGTGCTGCTGCTGCTGCTCCGGCTCTCGCTCGCTCGCTCGTGCAACTGCCGCTACTCTGCCTCTCACTCGCTCGCTCTCTCGCTTGTGCAGCTGCTGCTGCTCTGGCTCTCGCTCGCTCGCGCTGCTGCTGCTGCTCCGGCTCTCTCTCGCTCGCGCTGCTACTCTGCTTGGATTTAGTTAGACTCCGGTCGACTGAATCGACTTCTAGGTCAGTCAATTTTTAGGGGGTGGAGAGCTCGCCAGAGTTAAGGAAGAACCACTCGCAACGGGGAGGGGAGCTCGCTGGAGAGGTACCTCACTATCTATCTTAGGATTCAGGGTGGGGGCGGTGGTCGCCGGTGGTGGTGG
>NC_041392.1:285572116-285588937 GCF_002162155.2 Triticum dicoccoides | reverse complement strand
TGGGGCGATGAGGTGGCGGCGGACCGGCGGTGGGGAGTTGTTTTGGAGCGGCGAGGCGGCACGGGGGCCGGCGGTTCGGCCGGTGGTGGTTGGCGGCTCAGGGGGGTGCAGGTTCAAGATGAACTACAGGCCCTCCCTAAACTACATGTGAAGTGCCTCTCTGCTACCATTGCGTTCAGTTTTGACAGTAACATTCAGATTCCACAGTAAATTTCAGTTTCGATAGTTAAGTTGAGAGTCAATAGTTTTTACCTCATCTGTTGTAGTCAGGTGGTTTTTGGTGGTAATGTATTTTACATCATCTATAGGAGATGCTATTAGAATCCCACTTGAGATTAACAATGTCTGTCTTGTGTTGCTTCAGCCTCGACGTCTTACGGCTCACAGGAGCTGCTCCAACAATGGAACGATCCATCACAACGAAGCAGTGACCTGGACGCCGTCTACAGATTCCTCAGATCTTCCTCCACACCTCCGACAACCACCTCTGCCTCAACTTCTTCAGCGACCAACCCAATGACGCTGAGGTCGACACGGCTACGGCAAAGAGGTTGTACACTTGTCGCATCACTTATTACTCTACATTCATGTCGATCCATTAGGGCTATTTTGGTTCAACGGAAAAACATAGCAATATGAAATTTTCCTATGGCACTCTACTATTCAATTATTCATGCATTTTGTTGAAAGGAATGGAGCAAAACATCCACCTAGACCTACTTTCCATGATTTGAATGAAACTAACCTGGATTGACGTTGTTTTCAGCAGAACTACCATGCTTTTGTTTTTGTGCGGAAATAAAAGTTCTCGGGATTGGATGAAACTTTTTGGAAAATTATTTTGGAATAAAAGAAAAATACTAGAACCAAGACCCACTGGAGGGGGCCCAGATGCCAACTAGGCACCAGGGCGCGTCACCCCCCTCTAGCGTGCCCTGGTGGGTAGTGAGGCCCACGAGGCTCCGCTGACCCTAATCTCGATCCTATAAGTTCCTATTTCCCGAGAAAAATAAGAGAGGAAGTTTAATCGTGTTTTATGATACGGGGCTGCCGCCACCTCCTGTTCTTCATCGGGAGGTCAAATCTAGAGTCCGTTCGAGGCTCCAGAGAGGGGGGGGGGGTCTTCCGTGTACGTCATCATCAACCACTACAACAAAAACCCACCTATAGCAACGTATATCTTGCAACAAAGACAACGTATATGTTGTTGAGTTGAAAAAAACTCCCACCTCCCTCGTCCCCTAAAAGAACTCCCACCTCTCGACGAAGGGGTGCCCACCTCCACCGTATTATCAGGCATCCAAGCCTGAAAAAAATTCAAACCTTTTCTCTCCAGTCTCCACCACCTCTTCTCTCCCTGATTCAGAACTCTCAAGGTTTCACCTGAGAGGCTGAGATCCATCACCACAAGAGCCAGCGCCGCAATCGATTCCAGGGATCTCCGACTCCCCACCTGCACCACCCCTAACCGGCCCATCTCCGCCTCACCATTCTCCTCTGAGTCCCCATCGTCGCGACGTCCACGTCTCTCCACGCGCCACCGCAGAAACCCTAGGCGCTACGGGCCACTGGCGCTGCTCCTGCACCTCTAGTTTGTCGGCCTAATAACCTCGGCGCCTCCGCAGTTCGCACGCATGGCTGCTGACGAGGGCTCCATGGTGCTGCTCCACCTCCGCTACCTCGACTCGAACGCAACAGTTCAGCACTCCTCCCTCTGCTCTTACCCTCTCTGGCACTTTGTGTAGTACGGCCATCGTGCCATGCCTAATTCTTTGCCGGAATTAGGCTTGTATGATTGAGTGATTCACCACTTGTATGTATGTGTTTATTCAGGAAAGAATGATTGCATCCTCTTCTTATCAATAGTTCCATCTCGTGATGCATTAGGTTTTAATTTTTCTTGCTGCTAGCGCGTGGATAATTAGTCAATATAATTTTTGTGAAGATAATCCTTGTAAATCAGTTAACTAAATAAGCTGCTAGTATCTTTGGATATGCTAGCTGTGAGATTGTGACTAGTTACCAATAAACATTATAGTATCACTTAAAAGTTTTGCACTATATATATATAATCTATGGCATCATGACTATCTTTGTGAGAGAATACGAAGATCTTTTTATCAGTACTGTCAGTGGCGGGTATAGCATGGGCATGAGCAAAGGCCCGTGGTTGGCAACCATTTGGCCATAAAAATTCTGACCACTTTCTAGTCACTAGTAGAAAAAGGGCCATTCGTCCCGGTTCTAGATGGAACCGGGACTAAAGGGTTGGTACTAAAGCCCCCCCCCCCTAGTCCCGGTTCTTATACCAACCGGGACTAAACGCCCTCCACGTGGATGCTGTCTGGAGCTCGACCTTTAGTTCCGGTTGGTAACACCAACCGGGACTAAAGGAAATTTTACTTTTTTTGAATTTTTTCGTATTTTCAAATTTCTGAATTATTTTAAAATTTAATCTCTAATCACCCCTCATCACTGCTCAATTTAACCTCTAATCTCTAATCACCCATCATCATTCAAAATCATATAACTTCCCGATCGGTCACCCATCCTCTCACTACTCCAGCCTGAGCACGCTTAACTTCCGAATTTTATTCACTCCCGTTTCTAAGTTTGCACTTGTTGTTTTCCTGACAATAGTAAGATGTCAATTCTATTAACCCTCAGGAGTTTAGCTTGAGCATGAAGTCACATGTTTCACTGTTTGAGTTTGAAACTATTAGTCTAAAAACAATAATTATTTAGTAACACTAATATTTCTTGAATAAGTAGTTTGAGCATAGTTTGACCACTGTTTCACCAAATTTGACCAAAATTCAAAAAAATGAAATAATTTTTTAGTAACACTAATATTCTTGAATAATTATGTAGTAACACTAATACTTCTTGAATAAGTAGTTTAACCAGATTTAACCAAAATTTAAAAAAATGAAAATTTGAGCATATCTTTTTTCCTTCTAGAATTTGAGGATTCTAAAAATTTGCAAACCAGCCATAGGCAGTCAAAATCAGATGCAGATTTTCGTGCTAAACATTTTTATATATTATACATTTTTTCCGACATTGTATGCAAAAGTTATAGCCGTTTTACTTTTTCATGACACTTTTTTGCAAAATATGTCCAAATTTAAGTTTTTTAATTTTCCTAACTAGTAGATGTAGTAATATAACTACATCTCGAAGGATTTTATTTTTTTGAAGTTTTCATCATTTTCTTTTGTTTTTTTTCAAAACTGAAATGGCGATACACAGGGGGGTAGAGTTTGAGAAATGGGCCCTTTAGTCCCGGTTCATATCTCGAACCGGGACTAAAGGTCTAACCTTTAGTCCTGGTTTGAGACACGAACCGGTACTAAAGGATGCGATGCCCTTTTGTCCCGGTTCGTGTCTCAAACCGGGACCAAAGGGCCCACTTGAACCGGGACTAATGCGTTTAGCCGCTCGAACCGGGACTAATGTGTATATTGTGCTGTGACCAAAGCCCTGTTTTCTACTAGTGAGTTTATTGGTGCAAGTGCAACGGTGGTTGCTAGGCAGAGCCCGGACACCTGCCCAGGGTCGCTGGGCGATGGCCCCGCCACTGAGTACTGTGTCAAAATCCTTATAGTTTCCTGTTCACATGCTCTGTAAAACTATATGAATAAGCCCCATATGTATCTCTGTCCTACTATTTATCTTTATTGTATAATCCTTAATGCAGACGACATTTGTGTGCTTGTTCTTCCTCTTATCATGTACTCCCTCCGTTCCAAATTACTTGTCAGCGGGTATGGATGTATCTAAATGTATCTTAGTTCTAGATACATCCATTTCTGCGACGAGTAATTTGGAATGGAGGGAGTAACTCTTAAGGTTCTGAATGATAATAATAGCTAGTGTTGTTGGCTTATCATCCTCTGATTTAGATTTGCAAAACTTGAATGTGCTTGCACATGCTTATGAAAAGGGTTCATAATTCTTTGCAGTACCAAAATTTCCTACATAAAAGATCAGGGCATATATCGTGGGCTTCTTCTACAAAGAGAGGTACGACTGTGATTCCCATAGGCTTGAAAGTTGTAGTTGATTTACGTGGCATAATCTGGAATATAGTTTTAAGATTTAGTTGAAAAAGTTTTATGTATTTACTATTCAGATTATTATTATTGGCAATCATCTATATAAATCAGAGTCAATAGAAAACACATTTGTTAACATTTAATACAGTTACATCTATATTTAGCTTAGTGCGAGTTATTTTCTCTCAATTTCAAGTACTTTTGGTAATTCTCAAATCTCTGCATTTTTATGTATTTTTTAGACTGTAGATCTGCATTTGCAACGAAGGATGCTCTTATATTTAAGGTGTTTAACTCAAATAACATATGTCTAATCTGTTCATAAGAAGGAAAGATCAAGGGTGATTGAACAACATAAGTGAGTGCTCTTTTTTCTGTCTAATAAAGAGTTTGGTGCTATGTTGTGACTGTAAAAGGTGTTTTGGACAAATTATGATATATCATATGTGATGATGTATTTAGGCTGATGGAATGATTTTTCTGTTCGGGTGCTTGCTTTCTCAACTAATGTGTTCAGAGAAGTGATACTTAAACTAATGTGCTCAGGGAAGCAACATATTGTATCTGAAGTGAAGCTTTCTCTATTATATGGAGACGCAAGCATCAAACAAACGTCCAACTACATATAAGGTATGTTCATTTCTATATTGTTTGGTTGAGCAACAATTTATTATTGCTCGTTCTTTTTGCAATATGAATGTTTATTATAGTTCTTTCTTAGATTGGGATATTCAAGAATGTTGCTCCTGCTACACTCCAAAGTACTGATGTTGAATATAAAACAAAAACTGAGTGTTAAACTTCGTAATGCGAGTTAATGCTACATGAGAAAATTCTGATAAGTTGATACGCCCACCAAAAAGGTCAAAACTATTGTTCATATAGCAAGAATAGTTACCACATGGCCTTTGCATGTTGCTCTTCATTTAAATTATATTGTCCTAATAGCCTGATTTTCTTTGATAGTACATCACTGTTCTCACATCTTTGTTGTTGTAGATTACCAAGATAAATTGATGATTCATGGCTCAGATGTTGACCGCAAGATCGAGAAGGCAGCTGCTACTAGATAGTTTCATATTATGTCTTACAATGTAATTTTCAATGTTGATGTTTCAAACAAGATGTTTTAGAATGACCGAGATGTTGATTGTAAGGTCAAGAAGCAGACTGCTACTAGATAGCTTCATACTCCGTATCTTGTAATCTTTTGTATCATGTTCTTTGTAAATCACCCGATTTTTTAATATATGAGACATTTATGATTATTGTGTTGTCTCTTGTGCACTATCAGCATTGGCACAAAAATACTCGGTGGGGATATATGAAGTACCATTGAATTTTCAAGCAATGTGTCAATATTTTTAGGCGTTCTAATGCTCATTTTCTGGGGTCGCCACCAATGCATATGAAGTGTTGTTAGGCTTTAGTCTATACGTTGGTACCATACAACACTTATTCATGGTGTTTACCAACGCATGTATATACGTTGTGGTAGACCTTTGCAACGCCACCAACGACAACACATCTAAATCCATTGGTGTAGACATAAGCAACACTTGTATGGACATACGACAACACATCGATGTGTTGCTGAAGGGGGGTTCTTGTTGTAGTGAACCATCCTCCATCACCAATTTCATGATGCTCACTGCCGGGAGTGAGTAATCTCTTCGTAGAGTCGCTGGATGGTGATGGGTTGGATGAGATTCATCATGTAATCGAGTTAGTTTTGTTAGGGCTTGATCCCTAGTAACCACTATGTTCTGAGATTGATGTTGCTGCGACTTTGCTATGCATAATGCTTGTCACTAGGGCCCGAGTGTCATGATTTTAGATCTGAACCGTTTATGTTTTCACCAATATATTTGGGTTCTTGATCTGATCTTGCAAATTATATGCACCTATTACGTGTTATGATCCGCATACCCAATGTGACAATATTTGGGTGTGATAGTCTGGCTTATTAGGGATGATAGACTACTCATATCAATAAGGAATTCCTTCTTTTCCGGGAGCCCATTCGGAAAGAACTCCAAAGTTAAGGGTGCTCAGCTTGGAGTAGTTTCAGGATGGGTGACCGACCGGGAAGTTGCTCTTGGGTGCGCACAAGTGAGGATAAAGTGTGCAAAAAATACTAGTATTGATCTGTGGGGCCAGTCTAGATCCCGCCAGGAGTAACGACCACCGGCAGGGGTGTCCGGGGCATTACAAGTTGGTATCAGAGCCGACCCTCGCGGTTACACTAATGTTTGCGAATAGGTGCGCGGTCATGTTGTGCATGATGTTTGTGACCTGTCGTGGCACACGGCATGGCACATGTGCCAGACTGGAAGCACAGACGTATGTGCCAAGAGGGAACGTTCCTGTGGCCCGGCGAGGACGTCGGTTCCTCTGAGTGGGGGTGTATGTGATAGTCTGGCTTATTAGGGATGATAGACTACTCATATCAATAAGGGATTCCTTCTTTTCCGGGAGCCCATTCGGAAAGAACTCCAAAGTTAAGCGTGCTCGGTTTAGAATAGTTTCAGGATGGGTGACCGACCGGGAAGTTGCTCCCGGGTGCGCACGAGTGAGGACAAAGTGTGCAGAAAAGACTAGCATTGATCTGTGGGGACAGTCTAGATCCCGCCAGGAGTAACGACCATCGGCGGGGGTGTCTGGGGCGTTACATTGGGACTCTTTCTGGTGATTACCGTAATGTGAGGAGTTCATGTATTCACTATGTGTTAATGCTTTGTTCTGGTTCTCTATTAAAAGTAGGCCTTAATATCCCTTAGTTTCCTTATGGACCCCGCTGCCATGGGAGGGTAGGACAAAAGATGTCATGCAAGTTCTTTTCTATATATAAGCACGTATGACTATATACGGAATACATGCCTACATTATATCGATGAATTGGAGCTAGTTCTGTGTCACCCTAAGTTATGACTATTATATGATGAATATTATCCAATGTTATCAACGATCCAATGTCTACGAGTTTTTCACATATTGTTCTTGCTAAGTTACTATTGCTTTTGCTACTGTTACAACTGCTACAAAACTACTTTTACTATTGTTACTGTTAGTACCATTGCTACTATTATCAACTATCATACTACTGTGCTACTGATCATGCTACTGCTGATATTTAGTCTCAAGGTGTGGTTGAATTAACAACTCAACTTCTAATACTTGCAAATATTCTTTGGCTTCCCTTGTGTCGAATCAATAAATTTGGGTTGAATACTCCACCCTCCAAAATTGTTGCGATCCACCATACTTGTGGGTTATCAGACACCCTCACATGGGCCGATGTATATTTTGGCCTACTATCGACCCATGAAATATTCAGCACAATTCAGGCCCAATCTACTTTCAACCTATTAAAAGCCCATTGTATTTTGTGGCCAATTAAGACTCGTGGTTACACGGCCTGTTATAGGCCCAAACCTACTTGGGGCCATATTTCGTTTAGGTCTGCTAATGGCCCATGATGATTATGGGCCCATGAAGCCCAATATGGGCCCAATAATTATTTTAGCTCATATATAGCGAGATGATGGCCTCCTATTTTCCTTCGCTTATTTTTTTATATTGATGACGGTCAAATAACTTTTTGGCCCTTTGGCCTCCGTCGAAGCTTACAGTTACTAAGAATATACCTAGACTATACAATAAAAAATTATAGCATATTACATCCACGAGGCATCAAACTTTGTCACCAGTGATAATAAAGTGCAACCATACAGCAAATTACATACATCGGGCATCAAAGGTCGCCACCAGTGGAAATAAACATGCAAACAAAATAATATACAGAACCGACAACACTTCAACACAGTTCAAGAAATGCTAGCCCTGCCTGGGAGCTGCTACGCAAGCATCTCCGCAAGCTGGTGAGACCGCGCATGTCCTCCAGCTCGAGCTGCTTAGCAATAATTTACGCACTTGTGTTCTCTACAATCTTCCTTAGAGATTGGACTTCGAGCCGAAGCTGAGCCAAACCATGTCTTTCCCCTTGAAGTTGAGATTGAAGAAGTCGAACCGATTTAGGCGATGAATTCATCAAGGTGGTGTCACTGCTATTGGCAAGTATCTTGACCACTACATGAAGACATGACTTTAGGGTTGTATCGCTATCTCAAGATGTTTTTCCTTATTCCCTACAATATATTTTAGAGGGACAACCGATGGGTTTGTCTCACTATCTTTGTGGCAGTTTTTCCTGGTGTCAAAGATACCACTCTAAAAGAGAAACAAGCAGGCAGATAATAGGTTTTGCACGTATAAGCATCAACGGTCAGTGTGTTATCAGTTTATCCCATTTATTATTAGCAAATAAAGAGTCATGTTTAAAAATGGCATTAACATAATATGACATTGTTCATAGTTAAGGCATGGTAGGAAATGACATTGTGGAGGAGTGTGCAGCTTCACCACACCACTGGATTACAGATCAAGAAGACAAGCATACATGCAGTGCTAATGAATATCGCTGGCTCTGCTTAGTTTAGTGTAAATGGTATGAACAAGAAACTTGGTTGTACAACAAAAAACTAAAGTTGAGAAGGACAATTATGTTTATGAACTTCTTCATAATAAAATTTAAACATGCAATTTGATGCAAACGCTGAAAATAAACGGCAGTTGTAGTCCTGCCTATCCAAATATACACAACAAAGTTTGAAGACTTGAGAAGGACAAATTTATGTTAGTAGTTAAGACCGGCTCTATAAAGCTCTTGTCCTTGTTGATGGGGCGCAACTCAAGAAGTTTATCACATAATCTTCTTCATAAGCATTTCCTTTATTCTACATTTTATTAAGACAAATATATATGTGATTATATTGGAACAGATGGAGGATATTTAATATAAGATGCAGAGTGATGATACATAATCTACTCATTATAAATGTAAGTACAACGATAAAGGCAAAAAGTACTGACAAAGAGCAATACAGAGCTAAACTTTTCAGTAGCATTGGTTTTATTTAACATTTTGGTAAGAGTAAATATAGATCTGATAATGTGTAGAAAATGGAGGGTAAGCAAAAATAAGATGCAAAATGGTGGCACATGAACAAGTAGTTGTCAGTATGAGTATTATGATAAAGGACAATAAGTACTTACAATAATAATGCAGAACTAAACTTCTTCATAAGCATTGAATTTATTCTACATTAATGTAAGCATTAATATAGATATGATAATTTGGAGCGAAGAGTGAATAATCAAATGATCATGCACATTGATGTCACATAATTAACCAGGTATGAATGTAAGTACAGTGATACAGGACAACAGGTAGTAATAAGAGCAAAGCTGTGAGCATCATAGTTGTGATATCATATTGTCCATTTCAAATCAATATTCTTGTTCGCCACCAGGACCCCATCCTCCCCGCCATCTCCTTCGCTCCTTTCCCCGTCTCATTGGACGCCGATCTCGGCAAGCAGGACGCTGACGCCACTACTGTCTCCTCGCTTGTCGCAGCAGGACCACCGACAACCATCACTATCACCTCCCCCTCCTCCTTAGAAATCCCCTCTCCCTGTCACATGTCTGCACCGACGCCGACAGCCTCAGGTACACCGCCGATGCAGTATGTTCACTGCGCCTCTTCTATCTCTTCCTATGCTGTAGCGGTCCCATTGACCACCTCCTTCTATCGCCACCACCTCCCCCTCCTCACCATGTCATCCGCCCCCTTCCCCTTCTCCACCAATGCTAACCGCTACAAGTACGCCGCCGGCTACGAGCTGCTCTTAACGGTGGTGCCGCCACCCGCTGCTCCTTATCCTTCCCTCGACTTACTATGCTTGGCTACTGTCCCTCCTTCACAATCCTCGTTGTGCCCACCCGTGCCGCCTTCCAGATTTAAATTTCTGTGACCTAGAGTTCAAATTCAGGCGCCAAGGTCGAGTTATCTAGAAACTACTCCTGCAGACCAATATAAAGCAAATGAGCAGGTCCTCAAGTACACCCAAAGAAGCAATGAGTTGGTCACAACAATATTCAGATTGAACAGACTTCGCCTTTTGATATCCTTTGTCAAGGACCAAGGTATGGGTGATTCTTCTTACTTGAGCAACGGCATATATGTGATTGTGCTAATGGATGGAACTATACCAGTTATCATTTTTCTGCAACATTAGCTATTTTAGAAATGAATCACAAGAGCAGCATGAAAATATGAACACACATGCCATTGTTACTGCTAGGGGGGATAGACCTGAATATCATGAAGACTACAAATTCTATTGAAGTTCTTTAGTATACCAAAATTTTACTAATTATTCCAACATGTCGGATTCATGATGTACTACTATTGGACAATGATAACATTTTTATTTGGCGTAGTTGACATGAAAATTGGAGATTGTGAGTCATCGTATGGTTCTATTTCTGGACTGTAAAGCAATATTTAGTTTATTACATTCTGAGTTCTTGTATTGAGCAAGATTTTTTTGTTCTATTCTCTTTGACACAAGTAACTAATCGATTAGGAGATCAAGCACTCGTACCCTTTCCCTACAATACTATAGGGATAGTTTATTGTGCTTCTATTTGCTATGCTAGCCCACTACTATACTAATATCATTGGTACATAATAAATGATATTAGTTTGATTTTTTTATTAATCTATTTGCATAGATTACTAGACAGCGGATAGCCACATTTTGAGGCACCATATTATACATGCATTCACTACTTGTTTGTATTTTCATTCTGAATTAGGGATTATTTTTTATGTGCTGCATTACATCTGCATGTAAACGTAGACTCGATTGGTTCATGTGCTCTGGATATCCCTTTTCTCCATGTGGTTTTTTGAGGAACTAAAAATTTTCATGTGAAGGAGGCATTGGGCGTTGCAACCATTGAACAATAAAATGATTTTTTTAGTTCCACCTCCTAGATATGTAGAAAAGATACCAAGTATTGCTTACAATTTAAATCTTGAAGTAGTTAATTGCTATTGTTAACCAAATGCGCATTCTTAAACATTGATATTGAAGTAATTAGTTCCACCTTGTAGCTATGTAGAAAAGATACAATGTATTGCTTACAATTGCAATCTTGAAGTAGTTGCCTGAGTTGACCAAATATGCATTTGTACTTAATCTATGCACATAAATACTCAATACTAGCTCCAACTACAATTGGATTTCGGTTCTTACCAAATCACTTATTTTTCTAAATGACGATCCACATGGCAGGTCCAAAAGATACTCCATAAGCTTAGAAATTAGAAGTCTCTGTGAGAAACCCTTGGATTTAGGTGTGAAACTGAAGAACCGCAAGGTCAGGACATAGTGGCTGAGTAGATTGAATATTCAATATGAACACTCATTTAGAGATTAGCAAGAGTTTTTACAAAAGATAGGGAAATTGTTAGAGGCTATACTTGAAGAGGAAATTACTTCTCTTTGTTCGTAGTGTTTTTTTAATATCTCTTGGGTTTCGATTTTTAGTGACATTTTTTGTGCACGAACTCGCAAATCAAGGAAACAAACCAAGGGTAAGCTATAGCTAAGGCAATTGCAATCATTTTGGAGAGAAATACATACTTAGGCAAAAGGTCTAGATATACGCCTTGGTCACAGGTATGCATATCTATACTTCCTCTCTAAATGTTATAAGCATGGTTGCCCACATCCAACATATGTTTCAGAATCATCTTTATTACTCACAGAAAAAAAGAATCATCTACATTTTGTTTCTTTGCTCTGTACAAAATGTACTCGGAGTGTTGTCTATTGTATTTTTTTTCCTTTGCTCTTTGCTCTGTACAGAATGTACTCAAAGTGTTGTCCTTGTTTTTTCACCTTTGCCTAAATATACTACAGGCCCTCTACATGTTCTTTGTTTTGTTTCCTTTCACTAAATATAACTCCAGGTGCTTGTCTGATGTTCTTTTAGGCGAGAAGGTAGAAGCGGTAGCTCAAGTGTTAAGTCAAAACACTTCTGATCCATTCTTGTTACTTTCTTCTCGACCATTTATAATTGTATGCTCTGGCTATAATATATACTCCCTCCATTCTAAAATTCTTGTCTTAGATCTGTCGAAATACGAATGTATCTAGTTATGTTTTAGCATGAGATACATTCGTATCTAGACAAATGTAAGACAAGAATTTTGGGACGGAGGGAGTATATGTTATTTGGATACATTAGCTGCCATTTATCTTCACATTTAAGTCTGGTTTTCCTAATGTACTAGAACGAAATGAGCATTATTGAATTCTTGGATAAAAGGTAACAACATATATTGTTTTGTTCTCTGCAATTGTTTCAAGGAAAGCAACAGTTGTATTGCAATCATTGACCGCTTGACGTTCCTTAAGCATATCAACCTTTTTTTTGCGCATCAACATATCAATCGCTCGACTAATCCTTAAATTTGGATTAGTTATTGATCAATGCAAAATTAGTGATCACTTGACGGTTTCTTAAGCATATAGATTAATCACGGATCAAGTTAATCCCAACACTATTGGACAAAAGATCCTAACACAGTGCACTACAGTGTTTCCCAGAGGCAGTACTCACTCTTCCCGCTCGAAAAAATGTAAACCCGTCAAATAGGAAAGTACTCTCTCTGTCCAAAAATTCTTGTCATCAAAATGGACAAAAATGATGTATCTAGAACTAAAATACATCTAGATACATCCATTTTTATTTATTTTGATGACAAGTATTTCCAAACGGAGGAAGTAGTATGACAGCTCGTAACAATTTTCTTTTTGACAAAGCGCTCGTACTACCTTCGTTCTGATTTATTGGTCCTTTTTATAATTTGTGTCACATTTTGATCAAATATTTAACTAAAAAAATGATAATGCATGTCAACAAAAATTATATCGCTGAATTCATATTTGAATATAGTTTTCAATGATATAATTTTTAGACATGCATGAATATTTTATTAGTTAAATTTATTAGAAATATAAGCAAATTACTATGAGATTTAATCTGAATAAACAGAAGATAAATCATGAAAGCAATAGCAGAGATTAAACTAATCATGCGAGCTAGCATACATATCACATCTAGGGCACATACTAGAAACATGAATTCTATCACGATCTCAAACAGAAAGGATAGAATCACATACGGTGCAGCGGGAGCAGCACCGCCGGTGTTAACGTTGTCGCCCATGTCATCGAGGATGAGGTTGCTAAGGTCGGGGAAGAAGTCGTCGTTGGCGAAGTCGTCGTTGCCAGCAGTCACGCGAGTGCACTCCCAAAAACTTAACCGCCCATCTCCCGTACAGGATCACGAGAGGCGAAGTTCTGGAGGTCTGCTGTCCCCTCTCGCGGTGCACACCGAAAGGAGGGATGGAGAATACTAGCTTAGTGGCGCAATGATCTGGAATGGTGGCGCGAAACCATACGACACGGCGGCGGCTAGGGTAGACGTCCGCCTAACTATATAATACGGGCCGTGTAGGTCGTGGCGCGTCCGTTAATTATAGCAAAAATATAGACAATGTGCATAGCTCGGTCCTTGGCTCAATCTTGCAACCCACGGCGCGGCGTGGCGAGTGAGGAGGAGGAGCGCGCGTATAGGTCTCCTCTTCTCATACTCATACAAATGATAGAAGAGCTCACTGTTGACGCTCAAAAATGGCATGATCGCAAAAAGTGACTTGAGTCTATAATAGAATGATTTAAAATTATGAGTTCATGTCACCATTTGATGGCCCTCGTCAAGATGATCGAAATAAATATAAAGATGGACCAAAACGGAGTTCAAGTGCAAAAGATATGAAAATTTTAGAGATACATGTGTTGACATCAGATTAGAAAATGGCATGAAACCTAATTAGGATGGCCCTGGATGAAAAACCTTTCAACTACAAAGTTCTTAGTCTCGTCGAAAAGGATGATTTTGATATAAAAATCGTCCCCATCCGAGGTCGTATGCAAAAGTTACAGGCAAAATAATGGGCTGCAGCAGTATTTGGCCGGATCATCCGGGCCAGGATCCGGACCATCCGGCCTTCGGCCGGATGAATGACCCGAACATCCGAGTTATCATCCGGGTAAATTAATAGAACCATAAATTTCGGGCCCCGTGAAGCCAGATCATCCGGATGGCACCCAGATCATCCGGGTAAAGCCGGATAATCCGGACGTCCGGACAACTTTTTCTGCTACAGACTTTATAAAACGTCCCGAAACACCCTCAAGATGTCCTCAGATCAAAAAGTGTTCAACAGTAAAATTGTGCGCCTCGTCGAGGCAGTTGATTTTGATATAAATATTATTTTAATCCGAGGTCGTATGCAAATGTCACAGCCCGATTAGTGAGCTGGTGTCAAAAATTGGGCTAGGTCGGATCATCCGGGTTTTGAGCCGGACATCCGGGCCGGAGATCGTGAATACTCCTTGTTTTATTAGGTTTTGATGATTTGGACGGCTAGGAAAGTCCTTTTCTTGTACGGGAAGTCCATCCGCCTCATATATAGACAAGAGGTGACGGCCGATTGAGCAACAACACACAATCGCAAACACATCTACAGCTTTTTCATCTATGTCTTGTCCTTCCCTCGTTCTTGCTCCCTCGTTCTTCGTGTTGGAGAGCTGCAAATCGCGAGGCTCTAGGGGCGGCTTGGCTGACCTAGGGCAGTCCATAGCCACCGCACTCCCCGACGGGGTCCCTCCTGGGAGTGTAGGGTTTCGGGTCCTCAAAAGCTCTCGCCGGTCGACTTGTGAATCGCGCTTCCGGTTAGACTTCTTCGACGTGAGTTGTGGTGCATCACCCCCGGCGTCGAGGGTACACGTGACGTGTTCGTGTGCGAACACACTTTTTGGCGACTCCGCTGGGGACAAGATCAAGCATCATCATCATCCATCATGTCTGGCAACGATAAGATTCCCAAGCCTTCGGAAATCAACGCGGATAACATAATCAAGCCCAATTTTGAGGAGTTATCGGAGGAACATCGCCAAGATTATGAGGAGTACAAGAAGGCGGTGAAGAGAAGGAGATGCAAGAGTTCCTTGCTAAGTTCAAGAAGGATCGCCAAGGCAATATCACTCTGGTTGGAGAAATCAAGTTCCCTCCTCTTCATGATGAACAAGTTAAACCCTCTGTAAGTAATACCTTCTCTCCCCAGGTATGGGCTGAAATTGATAGTTGCATTACTGATAGCAATAATCTCTTATACCAAATTTTCTTGGAAAATATTAATGCTAAAAATAGTATGCCTCAATCATCTAGTGGTAATGTTGGTGTGCCTGTTACTGCAGAAATCCCTAGTCCAACTTTGCCTATTTCATCGGCATCGGCGCCTCCCGTGCCGATGAATTTTTATCCTAACCTCACAAATCAAATTGTTGTTGCACCCATTAATCCTATCATGAGTATGCCAAGTTCGGTGGTGACGCCGAACCAAACCCTACCTACAAGAGCAAACATTGTTAGATCACTGCCGAATTACAATTTGGCATACATGCCACAAATCACACCTACAACTACTAACCCTACTCCTCCTATGCTACTACCACAAGCTTCATCGTCCATCGTGGATGATGGTCTAGCTAATCTTAGAGGGGAGATGGCTAAGATGCTCCGAGGGAATTTTGGAGTTGAGTTACCAAGGAACCGTATTTACCAAAAGCCATATCCAGAATACTTTGATGCAATTCAATGCCCTCTAGGATATAAAATTCCAGATTTTGTTAAGTTTAATGGAGAGGGCACAAAAACCACCTGGGAGCATGTTAGTCAGTACTTGGCACAATTATGTGAGGCAAGTTCATGAGATGAGTGGAGAATACGTTATTTTCCTTTATCTTTAACCGGTACTGCTTTCTCATGGTTTTCTGCGTTACCACCCGGTTCTATTACTACATGGTTTCACTTGGAACAAAAGTTTCATGATCATTTTTATAGTGGTGATAATGAGCTTAATTTGTCACATCTTACATCGGTTAGACAAAAGCATGACGAATCGGTCTCTGATTACGTCAAGAGATTTAGAGATACAAAAACCGGTGCTATAGTTTGGTGATAACCGAGAGAGATTTAGTTGATCTTGTGCTTAGTGGTTTGAGAACTCACATTACGGCAAGGCTAGAAGGACATGAGTTTTTAAATATCAACCAAGTCTTGCAAAGGGCTTTGGCTCAAGAAAGCCGAAGCAAAGACCTTAAAGAGGTGCATAGATATTAAATTGGTCGTCCTAAGATGAATATGGTTGAGTATGGTAGTGACCACTCGGACGATCAGGGTGATATTTATGCTGCTGAATTTGTTTGGCCATCTAAGGCCAAACCATTTACTTGCAATGATTTAAAGCCGATTCATAAGAATCGTGATGAGGAGATGAAATTTACTTTCAACATTGCTAAGTGTGATAGAATATTTGATGCTTTATTGCAAGCAAAGATTATTAGAATATCTCATACTTTACCGCCGTTTAAAGAGCTGAAACGGCGTGCTTATTGCAAGTATCATAATTCTTTTTCTCATGCTACTAATGATTGTAATGTTTTTCGATGACAGATACAATCGACCATTAATGACGGACGATTGGATTTTTCTGAGATGCAAGTTGATAAGCAGCCTTTCCCAATGAACACCATGGATTTGGAGGGGAAGAAGATGTTAATTCGGCCCAGCATAGCCGAACCAGATAATAAGAATAATATTGTCATTGGTGAGCCCAGGAAAGATAAGGGGAGCGACAAGGTCTTGGGGAGACAAGTTGTGCTTGATAAGCAACCCGATGGCAAGGAGATAATTAAGATCACCATCAAGAATCCTA
>NC_041392.1:285564113-285571900 GCF_002162155.2 Triticum dicoccoides | reverse complement strand
GGGGGGGGGGGGCAACCACAAGTGCAAGAGGACACTCATGTCAAATTTGTTAAGCCCAAGAGTCCATAGGTTGGCAAGTGGAAGACAAATGAAGCTAAAGTACAACGCAAGAGAATCAAGCCAACTTTTGATATGTTGTTGCCCAAGTATGCCAATCAAGCGGCCGGTTCTAGTTCTAACCGATCATCAAATTTGAAGCGCTCAAGGTCACCTCCTCGGGAAGAATTTCAGCACCATGCAAGGCCATATGGGTCATGGGCACCGGGACCATGGATGGCGCCGCCCCCCTATGCGCCATACTACATAGGTGGTTTCAATGGAGGATGGGGGCAGCCCCCAATGGCCCCTTATGCTTTTCATCCGGGTTGGGCAGAACCAAGGAGGTCCATTCATGAGAGGCTTTCTTATCCCACACGAGGTCCTTTGAACAATGGTGTCAATCGGCCAATGCAAGATAATCAAAAAAGGGTCAGCAGGCAAGTGTGACGTGCCAAATCACCAAGTGCTAAAATTTCAGAGCCTGGCAAGAAAAAGGCGAAGAGTACTAGTGGTGAAACTATTATGATAGGCACTAAAGAATTAATAATCAAAGAGTCGATTATTGTTGATAATCCGGCTGATGAAGCTACGTACCTAGGGTAGGGTCATAGACCTGACCTAGACATCCTCCCCTAGGACAACACCCTAAAGCCAGGATCATCCAAAGGGTACCATCATCCACTCGACCAGAGACATTCCACTCGGAAGAATCAATGTCACTCGACCGTTGCAGAAGTCACTCGACGGGCGGAAGAGCTAAAGCCACTCTACATACGCAACGGTCGAGCATTTACTTATAGACTTAATTGACATTTACAGCACTTTAATATGGGCGTTACCAGTAACGTTCTCTCTTCAATGTACCTTAAACCCTCTGTGTCGTGGGCTGGCTGGGGTCTTGGCGCACTCTATATAAGCCACCCCCCTCCACGGGCACAAGGGTTCGCACCCCTTGTAACTCGCACGCATATAATCCAGTCGACCGCCTCCAGGCTCCAAGACATAGGGATGTTACTTCCTCCGAGAAGGGTCTGAACTCTTAAAACTCGCGTGTACAACTCCTCTATAGCTAAGATCTTGCCTCTATATTCCTCCCCCCCCCCATTCTACTGTCAGACTTAGAACCACGACAGTTGGCGCCCACCGTGGGGCCGGTGTCTTAGCGGCTTGTTGGAGAAGTTGCGATTTTTCCGATCCCCATCAACATGGTTTCGGGCGGAGGTTTGGCCGAGGGCCGCGAGATCCGTCTCGGCGCGCTCGTATTCGTAGCCGACGACTCCGCTTGGCTCCAAGAAGTGCCACTCGACGTCGAGGCGCTCCCCGTCCGCGGGGCAACGCACTTTCGTGCGTGCGTCCGTGGCATCCTCCTATGGCAGCCGTCGACTCAATATCGGTCGGCTCCTGTGTTGACCTCACCCTCTGCAGCCCGCTAGAGAAAACGTTCCGGTCGATCGAGGCTTCAGCGGTGGGTGGGGCATGCAGTGGCTCGCCAATCGGCCACCCCCCAAGTCGCGGCAATCGAGCCCGACGAAACTCTCTATGGCCTGTTCGACTGGCTACGTGGAAACTGCATCCGAGTGCGACAGCAGCGACCCCGCGGTGGAAGTTTTGATGGTCAATGGACCACGTAGTCCTCCTGGCTTCACCCATGAAGACGGAGGTGGTGGAGGCGGTGATCCGTCGCGTGCTCACGAAGAGTACCGCCCCGAACCCCTCTGTTCGCAGCGGAGGGAAGAACTTCGCCGCCGGAACATGGATGCACTTCACACTCCTATCGTTGGAGAAACCCCTGAGGCCCAGGCCTTGGAGGAGGCGCACCTGGCCAACTTGGCTGAGTGCACTCGACTGGAGAACCTCCAGCGCGCACTTGACGAGCGTGCTCGGCAACGTATCCCCGAGTCCAGACGAAGCCAACTTTTTCCGCCTCCGACTCAGGTATACCGAACTCCGATCCAGAATCTCGCAGCCGTGGCCTGAATAGCGGAGTCAATCCAACCTTCCCAGTCAAAAGGTGGTCGGGGTCTGGTGCAGATCCGGGGTTTGCTCCATGCGGCGGGAGAGCAGAATACAGCAATATCTCAGTCGCGAAATAGGATCCATAGCAGGTCCGTGGTTGCAGACACAGTCCAGTCGGCTCACAGCCCGATCGAGATTGCCCCCGAGGCGTGAAGGATGTGAGGACCGGCGAGATCAGTACAGAAACCGCGAGCAGTATGGTCACCGACTCGATCACGATGATCGTCGTTGAGTGCCCACGCCTTCCCCAAGGACTGGGTCATACGTGCCTCGGCAGCATGATGACAGACGTCCTCACAGTGGTGGGCGAAGGATTCCAGTCGACCCCAGGGAGCCGGGCTTTGATGCGAGATCTATTCTCGTTCAGGGTCTGGTCGATAGAAACAGAGCTCACAAAGAGGGTCATGACAGAGATTTCCCAACCAGCAGCAGGGTACATGTCTCAGGTCCAGAGTGCTTCAGCAGAGCCATCAGGGCTGCGGTGATTCCTCCCAACTTCAGGTTGGCGACTGGAGTCAGTAAGTTCACTGGTGAGTCCAAGCCTGACACTTGGCTTGAAGATTATCGAGTGGCTGTACAGATTGGTGGTGGCAATAACGAAGTGGCCATGAAGCACCTCCCTTTGATGTTGGAGGGCTCAGCCAGAGCGTGGCTGAATCAGTTAGCGCCTGGTAGTATTTATACTTGGGAAGATCTTTTCCGAGTATTTGTCAGAACATTTGAAGGTACTTGCAAACGGCCAGCAGGGCTGACAGAATTGCAGTGTTGTGTTCACAAACCGAATGAAACTTTGAGAGATTATATCCAGAGATGGATCACGTTGCACCACACAGTGGAGAATGTGTCGGATCGCCAGGCAATTTGTGCCTTCAAAGAAGGCATTAAGTATCGGGAGTTGAATCTTAAATTCGGTCGGACAAGAGATATGACTCTGACTCGGATGATGGAGATTGCCACCAAGTACGCCAATGGTGAAGAAGAAGACCGACTCCGGAGTGGAAAGCACAAAACAGTCGCCCACGAAACCGGAGGAGGGAACTCTAGTCGGAAGCAGAAGCGCAAAGCCGAGCCAGCCGCTCCTGGTGAAGCCTTAGTCGTGACTCAAGGAAAGTTCAAAGGGAAACCCAAAGGGTCGTGGAACCCCAAGAAAGTAAAAGATCGGGATGGAAATGATGTGCTAGATTTACCATGCCACGTTCACACCAAAAAAGATGAAGAGGGTAATTTCATTTACCCGAAGCATACCACTCGATAGTGTCGACTCCTAATCCAGCAATTCCGAGAGAAACAACCCAAGGAAAAGGAGAAGGGAGCAGACAAAGTTGAGGATGAGGAGGAGGACGATGATGGTTACCCCCACGTCAATTCCACTCTGATGATTTTCGCTGATGTTGAGAGTAAGAGTCGACTGAAAGTCATCAACAGAGAAGTGAACATGGTCGCCCCGGTGACACCCA
The DNA here is from genome assembly GCF_002162155.2 of Triticum dicoccoides. NCBI lineage: Eukaryota > Viridiplantae > Streptophyta > Magnoliopsida > Poales > Poaceae > Triticum > Triticum dicoccoides. Next base: position 285,568,388 of record NC_041392.1, on the reverse strand, counting down.
GTTATTTGAAGTGGTCTCAGACTGCCATTACATTCGACCAGTCCGATCACCCAGCGCACATAGCCACCCCTGGGAGGCAAGCGCTGGTGGTTGACCCAGTAGTCAAAGGCACTCGATTGACTAAGGTTCTGATGGATGGTGGTAGTGGTCTGAATATACTATATGCAGAGACGTTGAAAGGAATGGGCATTCCGATGTCCAGACTTAGCGAAAGTAATATGAGTTTCCATGGAGTTATTCCTGGCAAGAAGGTTGCGTCACTCAGTCAGATCGCCCTTGATGTAGTTTTCGGTGATTCCAAGAATTACCGCAAAGAAAAATTGACATTTGAAGTTGTGGATTTCCAGAGTGCTTATCATGCTATTCTAGGCAGGCCAGCTTATGCACGTTTTATGGCTTGACCATGTTACGTGTTCCTCAAGTTGAAGATGCCTGGTCCTAAAGGGGTGATCACTATCACTGGTAGTCGAAAGAAGGCAGAAGAGTGCTTCCAGAAGGGCTCAAAGATCGCCGATGCACAAATGACAGTAGTGGAGTTGTAGGAGTATCAAAAAATGCAGATCCGAGTGATTTGTTGCGAGCTAAGAAGCCAGCCACAAATTCAACATTCCAGTCGTCTAGTGAAACGAAACTGATTCATATTCATCCAACAGATCCCAATGCTGCTCCGACTCACATTTCAACAACACTCGACTCCAAATAGGAAGAAGCGCTCATCCAGTTCCTCCGTGAGAACTGGGACATCTTTGCATGGAAACCTTCTGACATGCCAGGTGTTCCCAGGGGGCTGGCTGAGCATCGTTTGTGAGTCGACCCAAAGGTGAAACCAGTCAAAGAACATCTTCAACGGTCAGCCGTACAGAAGAGGAAGGCAATCGATAAAGAAGTGGCTCGGCTTCTGGCAGCTGAGTTTATCCGAGAGATTTACCACTCCGAGTGGTTAGCTAATGTTGTCATGGTCCCAAAGACGGACGACTCACTTCACATGTGCATCGACTTCAAACATATCAATCGGGCCTGTCCGAAAGATCACTTTCCTCTCCCTCGCATCGACCAAATAGTCGACTCGACTGCGGGGTGTGAGCGTTTGTCCTTTTTGGACGCTTATTCCGGGTATCATCAGATCCGTCTGTATGGACCCGATGAGATAAAAACAGCTTTCATCACCCCATTTGGGTGCTTCTGTTATGTCACTATGCCATTCGATTTGAAGAACACTGGATCCACATTCATGCGGATGATTCAGAAGTGCTTGCTCACTCAGATCAGTCAGAATGTGGAAGCATACATGGATGACATTGTGGTCAAGTCACGAAAAGGTTCCGACCTACTGGCTGACCTTGCTGAAACCTTTGCCAACCTCAGAAGGTATGATATCAAGCTCAATCTGTCAAAGTGCACGTTTGGAGTTCCAGGTGGAAAATTACTTGGTTTTCTCGTTTCCGAACGAGGGATCGACGCTAACCCAGAGAAAGTAGGTGCCATACTCCGGATGAAACGCCCTGTGCATGTGCATGATGTCCAGAATCTTACTGGTTGTTTGGCCGCCCTAAGTCGATTCATTTCTCGCCTCGATGAAAAGGCACTGCCTCTTTACCGACTGATGAAGAAGTCAGATAAGTTCGAGTGGACTCCTGAAGCTGATGCAGCATTTGCAGAGCTCAAAGCCCTGCTTTCCACCCAGCCAATGCTTGTTGCTCCAATCAGCAAAGAGCCTTTACTGCTTTACATTGCAGCCACTGGACAAGTCGTCAGTACAGTACTTACGGTCGAACGGGAAGAAGAAGGAAAAGCCTACAAAGTTCAGTGCCCAGTATACTATGTCTCTGAAGTTTTGACTCCATCAAAGCAAAGATACCCACATTATCAGAAGCTTGTTTATGGGATGTATATGACCACGAAGAAGGTTGCACATTACTTCTCTGATCACTCCATTACAGTCGTCAGCGATGCTCCATTATCAGAGATTCTGAACAATAGAGATGCAACTGGTCGAGTGGCAAAGTGGGCGATTGAACTCCTTCCCTTAGATATCAAGTTTGACGCAAAGAAAGCTATCAAGTCCCAAGCAATAGCAGATTTCCTCACCGAATGGATTGAACAACAACTGCCGACTCAAGTTCACTCGGAGCATTGGACCATGTTCTTTAATGGTTCCAAGATGCTGAATGGTTCCGGTGCTGGAGTGGTACTGGTATCCCCCCGAGGAGACAAGCTCAGATGTGTCCTCCAGATTCACTTTGATTCCTCCAATAACGAAGTAGAATATGAAGCACTCTTGTATGGGTTACGTATGGCCATCTCACTCGGCGTCCGTCGCCTCATGGTCTATGGCGACTCGGATTTGGTAGTTAATCAAGTGATGAAGGAGTGGGACGTCAGAAGCCCAGCCATGACTGGTTACTGCAACGCGGTGAGGAAGTTGGAAAAGAAATTTGAGGGGTTAGAGCTCCATCATATACCCCGACTGAAAAATCAAGCAACAGATGATTTAGCAAAGATAGGCTCCAAGAGAGAAGCTATTCCCAATAATGTGTTCCTGGAGCATATTCATGCACCTTCAGTTCAAGAAGATCCATTCGTTGAAGAGCCCCCGCATCCTAAGAGTGCCACAGATCCGACTGAAGTCGAGGTCCCAGCCGTGATCGACTTGATCATGGAGGTGTTGGTCATCGCTCCCGACTGGACGGTGCCATACATTGCATATATCCTTAGGAAAGAGCTCCCAGAGGATGAAGAAGAGGCTCGACAGATCGTCCGTCGATCCAAGGCCTTTACTGTAATAAGAGGACAACTGTTCAGAGAAAGTGCGACTGGAGTCAGCCAGAAATGCATAACGCCAGAAGAAGGTCGAGTGATCCTCCACGACATCCATTCGGGGACCTGTGGTCACCATGCGTCCTCTCAGACCATTGTGGCTAAAGCATACCGAGCTGGATTTTATTGGCCACGAGCAAATGAAATGGCGAAAGATATAGTCGACAGATGTGAAGGCTGCCAGTTCTACTCCAATATGTCGCACAAACCTGCATCAGCCCTGAAGACCATTCCACTCGTCTGGCCCTTTGCTGTTTGGGGATTGGACATGGTTGGTCCACTGAGCACTGGTAGGAGTGGCTTCACTTACGTGCTTGTAGCAGTCGATAAGTTTACCAAATGGATCGAAGCCAAGCCTATTAAGAATCTTGAAGCTAGTACTGCTGTCGGCTTCATCAGAGAGTTGACATTCAAATATGGGGTTCCGCACAGCATCATCACTGACAACGGATCGAACTTTGATTCTGATGAGTTCAGAACCTTCTGCGCCTCACAAGGCACACGAGTCGACTATGCTTCAGTCGCCCACCCCCAGTCGAATGGACAAGCAGAAAGAGCAAATGGCCTTATTCTTAAAGGACTGAAACCCCGACTGATGCGAGATCTCAAGCATGCAGCAGGCGCCTGGGTTGATGAACTTCCATCAGTTCTTTGGGGATTTAGGACAACTCCCAATCGGTCGACTAGCCGAACTCCAGTCTTCTTGGTCTATGGAGCTGAAGTTGTTCTACCGAGTGACTTGCTTCATAATGCACCACGAGTTGAGCTCTTCTCTGAAGATGAAGCAGAACAAGCTCGGCAAGACGCAGTTGACCTCCTAGAGGAGGAAAGAGAGATGGCCTTGATGCGATCGACCATTTATCAGGAAGACTTGCGTCGATTCCATGCTAGACACGTGAAGGGTCGAGCCTTTCAAGAAGGTGACTTGGTTCTTTGAGTGGATCAGCAGAAACCACACAAGCTCGCCCCAGCTTGGGAAGGTCCCTTCATTATCACCAGAGTGCTCCAAAGTGGAGCATACCGCCTTTATGATGTCGAGCATAAGAAGTACGAGCCACGGGCTTGGAATGCGGAGCTGCTCCGCCCCTTTTATACTTAAGTACTCGTTCAAATAAAATGTAATAAGAAATACCTTTGTAATTTGTACAAGAGATTTACAGTCCTCTTGAATGATTGTTGTTGCTTTTATTTACGTTTGAAATCCCCCAGTGGGTGACTTAGCTGCAAATCTATTTCGCCTAAGTTCAAAAGAAAATCCTACCGAGTGGTGAGCAAGCCTCTCACTCGGGGGCTTAGCTGCGAATCCGTTTCACCTAAGTTTGTAAAATCCTACTGAGTGGTGAGCAAGCCTCTCGCTCGGGGGCTTAGCTGCAGTCCAGTACTCGCCTAAGTTTGTAAAATCCTACCGAGTGGTGAGCAAGCCTCTCACTCGGGGGCTTAGCTGCAGTCCAGTACTCG
>NC_041392.1:285508627-285563738 GCF_002162155.2 Triticum dicoccoides | reverse complement strand
CTGTAGTCCAGTACTCGCCTAAGTTCGTAAAATCCTACCGAGTGGTGAGCAACCCTCCCACTCGAGGGCTTAGCTGCAGTCCAGTACTCGCCTAAGTTTGTAAAATCCTACCGAGTGGTGAGCAACCCTCCCACTCGGGGGCTTAGCTGCAGTCCAGTACTCGCCTAAGTTTGCAAAATCCTACTGAGTGGTGAGCAACCCTCCCACTCGGGGGCTTAGCTGTAGTCCAGTACTCGCCTAAGTTTGTAAAATCCTACCGAGTGATGAGCAAACCTCCCGCTCGGGGGCTTAGCTGTAGTCCAATACTCGCCTAAGGTTTAAAGTATGTCCTTATCCGCAAGGACGACGAGGTACAGGTCGACTACAACCTTCTCCTTCGGAGCTGCGCCACAAATACAATGTACGCTCCATCACCATCCGCAAGGACGACGAGGTGTGGGTCGACTACAACCTTCTCCTTCGGAGTTGTGCCACAAATACAACGTACGCTCCATCACCATCCGCAAGGACGACGAGGTGCTGGTCGACTGCAACCTTCTCCTTTGGAGCCGCACCACAAATACAATGTGCGCTCCATCCCCATCCGCAAGGACGACGAGGTGCAGGTCGACTGCAACCTTCTCCTTTGGAGCCGCACCACAAATACAATGTGCACTCCATTCCCATCCGCAAGGACGAGGAGGTGCAGGTCGACTGCAACCTTCTCCTTCGGAGCTATGCCACGAATACAACATTGTGCGAAGACAACGAGATGCAGATCGGAAGATTATTCAGAGTAAAGAGCAAATTCCATGCGAAGGCAAATACAAACATATTCAGAAATAAACCAAGTTCAGATAGATCCTAAAAATTCCAGGCGACGGATCAAAAGTATTCGAGCATCAAGCCCGAAGGAGTTTAATGGTTACAGCAACCACTCGGCATCCCGAGGCAAATTTAAGGCAAGTTTAAATCTCAAAGTTTGTTCATTTGACAGGAGGAGGGCTGGCAGGTTCAACGAATTCGTCCAAGTCGATTCCATCTGCAATCCGAGTGGCGGCAGCTATGAAAGTCTTCATAAAGGACTGGAAATCATGCCTTTTGGTGTTGGCGACCTTGATCGCCGCCAGCTTGTCTTCGCGAGCTTCCTTGCAGTGGACTCTTACCAAGGACAACGCCACGTCAGCACCACACCGGGCAGAGGACTTCTTCCACTCTTGCACTCTATCTGGAACCTCGTTGAGCCGAGTCATCAGACATTCGAGGTCATTTTGAAGCGTCGCCCTTGGCCAGAGTGATGAGTCGATCCGTGAAACTGCCACCTTCAGAGGAGCGAGGTAACTTGCGACACTGGCGACACGGGATTCCAGTCGAAGCACATTCATGGCAGCCTCGTCGCCGACTGGAGAAACGAGAGGGTCTAAACCCGTCTTGATCCGTCCAGTTTCCTCGTCAAAGTTTTGGCAGAATTCTGCGGTCAAAGAGTTAGTGAGTCGACTAGACAGGATTAACTCGCAAGCAGTAAAGCAGTCGGATTAAAAGGAGTACCTTCCAGCATAAGATAGAGCTTCTTGGCAAGAGTTCTCAGATAGGCTTCCACGTCATTCCTCTTATGAGTTGCAGATTCCAGCTTCTCATTCAGAGCCATCTTGTCCTTCTTCAAACGAGTTACCTCCCGGTTGGACTCAGTGAGAGAGGACTTCAGCTTGCTTACTTCTTCCTCCAGCACTCCAACTGAAGCCAGCTTCTGGTCAACAAGGGCAGTCTTATCTTGAGCCTCCTTCTGCGCAGCTGCAAGGTCCGAGTCCTTCTTCTCCAGAGCCTGACAGATAGTCTCCGCAGCGGCGTCCGACTGGCTTTCCGGAACATGATAGTTGGTGAAGAAAGGGCAGACGGCCCAGATGCGACAACCTGGAGCTCCGAGGCATGGGGTTGGGCGGCTGAAGGAAACACTGGTACAATCGACGGTGCAGGGCTCTCACTCGACAATGGGACATCAAAAGTCACAGAGGCCCCACCCGCATCTTCAGGTTGTTGGACAGTTGGTTCCGTCGTCAGTCCCGGCTGAGATGTCTTGCCAGCCACTACTTTTTTGTTCTTTCTGGACCTTGGGGACACATCTTCATCATCATCCGGAAGCTCGATAACGTTGGGTGGGGCTGCAAATAAATCAGTTGACCCCAAGTGAATCGCCGGAATTTGATCGGCCAAATAATCAAGAACAAGATCACGAGAATTTTACCTGGGTTGGAGGTAACCGCGTCTTCCATTTCCTCGTCTCGGTATTGGTGGGAACAAGTTCCAGAGGTAGCAGCACTGCAAATGTCAACTTTCAGTCGGTTATGTTCTGTTGCTCGAGTCGACCAAAAGATCGGGTCAGATGATTACCCGGAGATGGTGGGAATGGTCACTATGATTCTGGGCAAAGCCTTCGGCGGTTTGGAGGATGTGGCCTTCAATAGTTTCAGCGCAGGAGGCGGCGCAGTCTTGAGCTGTTTCGGTCCCTTCTCAGTCGGCACCGGAGAAGACGTCCGAGGGCGCTTTGAAGACTGCCCAGTCAGTGCGGCCACCAGGTCAGGGGTGTTTGCCGGGTCGTGAGTGTGCTTGGACCTCCTTTCTCTACGAGGAGGCGAGTCGACCTCTTCTTCGTCACTCGGGTCATCGCTCTCCTCGTCCTCCTCTGCATCCGAGTGCCACTCGCCGCTCTCCCCCCCCGCTCACCCCTTCCTCGACATTTTGCTCCTGCACTCCATTGGGCATCGAGTACATATCAATAAGAGCCTGAAAAGACAATGAACAAAAGAAAGACAGTCGACCGTCAACAAGATGTTACATAGTAAATCAAGAAGACACTCGATAATGCAGAATCGTACCTGTTCCGGCTGGCGCGAATGGTCGAATGGAACCACCCTTCTGGACCCCCGGGGATTATCCTTGCTGCCGGTAATACCTCTCAGCCACTTCTCCACTGTGTCCTCACTAACATCCTCCGGGTGGATCCTAGTGGAGTCCTCGAGTCCCGAATACATCCACATCGGATGGTCACAAGCTTGGAGTGTTTGGATGCGTCGACTGAGGAAGACCTCCAGCAGGTCCATACCAGTCACTCCGTCGCGGACAAGTTGGACGACCCGCTCGACCAACACCTTCACCTGTGCCTTCTCTTCCAGGATCACTCGCAAGGAGGAGGGCTTCTCCACTCGAGCCATGGAAAAGGGGGGAAGTCTAGTCGACTGACCCGGGGTCGGTTGGTCCTTGTAGTAAAACTAGGTCGACTGCCAGCCCCGGACTGAGTCGGGAAGGATCATAGCTGGGAAGGTGCTCTTGTTTCTCATTTGGATTCCAAGACCCCCGCACATCTGTATCACGTGCGTCCTCTCGTCACTCGGGTTGGCCTTCTTGACCGTCTGGGAGCGACATGTGAATATGTGCTTGAAGAGACCCCAGTGTGGTTGGCAACCCAAGAAATTCTCGCACATAGACACGAAAGCAGCGAGGTACACAATGGTGTTTGGAGAAAAGTGGTGGAGTTGAGCCCCGAAGAAGTTCAAGAAACCGCGAAAGAAAGGGTGAGGAGGCAAAGAAAACCCGCGGTCGACATGAGTGGCGAGGAGGACGCACTCACCCCCCTGCGGTTGCGGCTCGGTCTCGTTCCCCGGGAGCCGCGCCGATTGGTGAGCGATCAGTCCTCCCTCAACCAGGTCATCGATGTCATCTTGACTGATTGTCGAGCAGATCCAGTCGCCCTGGATCCAGCCAGGCGGCAGGCCGGACCTCGACAAAGATCCTCCCCGGCTGGTCTTCTTCCCTTTTGCCTTCGCCATCGCCTTCTTCGCACGCTCCAATGCCACCGTCTTCTCCTTCCCCATGGTAGTGGATCGAGCTCGAGCGAAGCGACGACACTGAGAGCAGAAGCAGGTGCAGCGGAGGAATCTGAGGAAGAGGAAGAAGAATGGGGGCGCACTGTTCAAAAGCCCCGGTCCGGCGCCTTATATAAGGTCGCTTCCGAGTGACTGACTTGTAGGCCCGGACGATCTTATCAAATCCCGCAACAGTTGCGCGCGTGATACGTGGCAAAAAAGATGGCGCAGAGATCGAGGCGACCTGTCTAATCCGTCCCGATTACTGCGGCCTCCCCCGCCCGGCGCGCTTCCCAAAATTCGAATCCCGTGAAATCCACAGGCGGCAGAACAACCCTTCAGACGGAAGATTTTTTCCATATCAACACTCGAAACTTAACAACGAAAGTTCACTCGACAAAACCAAGAATGGATCAAGGCGACCGAACAAGCAGTTGAAGCCATCATGAAGGTCCATTCGACCTCTGGGCGGGACATTCTCAAAGCACAAAAGCTGAATCGAAAGGATCATCAACTCCTTCTCCACTCGAATCCTGAACCATTCGGGGGCTAATGATGAAGCTACGTACCTAGGGTAGGGTCATAGACCTGACCTAGACATCCTCCCCTAGGACAACACCCTAAAGCCAGGATCATCCAAAGGGTACCATCATCCACTCGACCAGAGACATTCCACTCGGAAGAATCAATGTCACTCGACCGTCGCAGAAGTCACTCGACGAGCAGAAGAGCCAAAGCCACTCTGCATACGCAACGATCGAGCATTTACTTATAGACTTAATTGACATTTACAGCACTTTAATATGGGCGTTACCAGTAACATTCTCTCTTCAATGTACCTTAAACCCTCTGTGTCGTGGGCTGGCTGGGGTCTTGGCACACTCTATATAAGCCACCCCCTGTAACTCACACGCATATAATCCAGTCGACCGCCTCCAGGCTCCGAGACGTAGGGTTGTTACTTCCTCCGAGAAGGGCCTGAACTCGTAAAACTCACGTGTACAACTCCTCTATAGATAAGATCTTGCCTCTATACTCCTACCCCCCATTCTACTGTCAGACTTAGAACCACGACACCGGCTGATTCTAATAAAGATGTAGCTATTGTCCAGCAGGGTCCCATGGCTAACGATCATGAAGCTAGCACAAGCAAGGCCAAGTCGAGGGATCCAAAATATACTCATCCTAAGTGGTGTCCTTCCGGTCTGACCAAGGCGCAAAAAAGGAGATTGCAGCGAATGAGGAGTCATGAGAAGGAGGAACAAGAAGCAGAAAAGCTAAGGGATAAATTTTTCAATGAAAGTCGTCCCATGGTACCCCCAAAACAAGTGTGGAGGCCAAAGCAAAAGGAAAACATAACAGCTTCTGCATTGATCATAGCAACACCTACACCACCAACGGAGGACGATGCGGCTACTATTACATCGTCCACTTTGCCTACTACTTCCTCTTCCCTTGAAGATATTTTGGAGTCAGTGGACATGCTTGCGGAAGAAGATGAAATGCTTGATTACGAGTCTACATCGGTTCATGAAGGTATGGATATTAATATGGTGTATTACTTACCCGCTGAATTTCGTGCTATAGATCAAGAAGGGGAAGTAGCTCAGCTAGATTTTGGTCCTAAAAATGCTATATTCGAGAAGCCAAAAGAACTTGTGACGCACTTGAAGCCATTGTTCCTTAAAGGTCATATTAATGGATCGTCGGTTGCTAGAATGCTTGTCGATGGTGGTGCTGTGGTGAATCTTATGCCATATTCGGTCTTCAAAAGATTGGGGCTACCTGATGAAGAGTTAATAAAAACCACCATGGTGCTTAATGGATTTGAAGGCAAAGAGAAAACTGAAGCCAAAGGTGTAATGTATGTGGAGCTTACGATGGGAAGCAAAACTTTGGCTACCGCGTTCTTTGTCGCCGGGGTGCAAGGTAACTACAATGTGATATTAGGCCACGATTGGGTTCATGCAAACCAATGCATGCCATCTACTATGCACCAATTTTTAATTCAATGGGTTGATGATGAAGTAGAAGTCATTCATGCGGATAATTCGGCTTGTGTTGCTTTGGCCGATGCATCGGTGGATTGGCAACATCCCAATGCTACTTGCTTGACGGGGCGCGACTTATTATAATTTGATTTTCTTAGCGCCACAAAAAGTGGTTTCGTGCTTGTTTCTTTAAAGCCGGTTGGCGATAATCGGCTCCAAGGTATGATGTATTTAAATGGATCCTAACTCAGAGTGGTTACAAAAGCGTCTTGTAGAATATCGGTCCAATGAGAACGATATTTATGAGTCCATAGAAGAGTTAGATGATATGGATAAGTTAGGACAAGGTTTTACATCGGCCGATCCATTAGAAGAGATAGATATAGGAGATGGTTCAATTCCTAGGCCGACATTTGTAAACGAAAATTTAAGAGCCGATCATGAAGCTAAGTTGATCGAGATGTTGAAAGAATATGTTTGTTGCTTTGCATGGGAATATCATGAGATGCCAGGTTTAAGCCGAGAGCTAGTGGAGCATCGGTTACCTATAAAGGTAGGTTTTAGACCATACAAGCAATCGGCCAGAAAGTTTAATCCAAAAATGTATGACCGGATCAAGGAAGAGATCGGTCATTTGCTCAAAGCTAACTTCATTAGACCTTGCAGGTATGCCGGGTGGATTTCTAACATTGTGCCAGTAGAGAAGAAAGGCTCTGGCAAGTTAAGGGTGTGCATTGATTTCAGAGATTTGAATAGAGCTACACCTAAAGATGAGTATCCCATGCCAATAGCCGATATGCTTATTAATGATGCTTCTAGACATAAGATCATTAGCTTTCTTGATGGTAATGCGGGGTATAATCAGATTTTTATGGCCGAAGAGGACATGTCCAAAACGGCTTTTCGATGCTCCAGTTTCCTTGGTTTATTTGAGTGGACGGTGATGACCTTTGGGTTAAAGAATGATGGCGCCACGTATCAAAGGGCTATGAATTTAATTTTTCATGATTTACCTGGTGTTATACTTGAGGTCTATATTGATGATATTGTTGTCAAATCGGATGCTTTTGAATCTCACTTAGCCGATTTGCGTTTGGCTTTTGAAAGAATGAAGAAATATGGGCTGAAAATGAATCCTTTGAAGTGTGCATTTGGTGTATCGGCTGGGAAGTTTCTGGGTTTCATTATTCATGAAGATGGCGTGGAAATTAATCCCAAAAAGATAGAAGCTATACAGAAAGTAGAGGCTCCAACATGTAAGAGAGATATGCAAAAATTCCTTGGCAAGGTCAATTATTTGAGGAGGTTCATAGCCAATCTATTAGGGAAGGTTGATGCATTTACTCCTATCCTTCGATTAAAGAATGATGTTGATTTTACTTGGGGGGCAAAACAGCAAGAGGCATTTGATATGATTAAGAAATATTTGTGCACTCCTCCAGTTATGAAAGCGCCCAGGCACAGGGAGCCATTTAGACTTTACATTGCAGCGGAGGAAGCTGTTATTGGTGCTGTTTTGACTCAAGAGACCGAAGGAAAGGAGTATGCTATTACTTATTTGAGCCGACGCTTGTTGGACGCCGAGACAAGGTATACATTTATTGAGAAATTATGCTTATGCTTATATTATGCTTGCACAAAATTGAGACATTATCTAGTGCCTAGTACTTGCATTATAGCTTGTCAAACTGATGTCATGAAATACATGTTGCGTAGGCCAATTCTTAGTGGTAGGATTGGCAAGTGGGCTTATGCTTTAATTGAGTATGATTTGGCTTATGAATCTCTGAAATCCATGAAAGGCCAAATTGTTTCTAATTTATTGTTGATCATCGAATTGATGACAAGCGTGATATTGATATAAACCTTGTCTCATTAGTACCATGGAGATTATATTTTGATGGTTCAGTTGGTAGCAATGGCCAAGGTGTTGGTATTGTTTATATATCTCCTCATGGTGCTGTTTTTGAAGCCTCATGCCGCTTAGAATACTTTTGTACAAATAATCAAGCCGAATATGAAGCATTGTTATTCGCCTTAGAGATGTTGCTTGCCATAGGTGCTACATGTATTGAGGCTTTTGGTGATTCGTTATTAGTAGTGCAACAAATATCCAAAGTCTTTCAATGTTTTGACGAACCACTTAACGTTTATCTTGATAAATGTCTAGATATAATTTCTAATTTGGATTATTTTAGCATTGCTCATATATCTAGACATGACAATTGGAGAGCAAATGAGTTGGCACAACAAGCATCCGACTATCATGTTGATCGCGGCATGTTTCATATTTCTCAAAGGCCGATGTCTAGTCTTGCCAACATAGGGGAGGCCGAACCGGAGCCCACCGTTTCGGCCACTAATGAAATATTTAATGCAGGAGAAAATCAAGACTGGAGAAAGCCCATTATTGATTATTTGGGTGATCCTAGTAAAAGGGTGGACAGGACTGTTCGGCGTATGGCTTTGAAATACACGATGAGAGACGATGGTCTCTATCGCCGGACGGTTGATGATGTTCTTTTAAAGTGCTTGGATGAGGATCAAGCGAGAGTTGCTATGGGAGAGGTCCATGAAGGTATTTGTGGCACTCATCAGTCGCCTCCCAAGATGAAATGGTTATTGCGACGGGCTGGGTTTTATTGGCCGACGATGATTAATGATTGCTTCAGGTATTATAAAGGATGTGAAGCTTGTCAAAAGTTTGGTGATATTCAGTTGGCTCCTGCTGCTGTTACATCCTATTATCAAGCCATGACCTTTTAGAGGTTGGGGATTAGACTTTGTTGGACAGATTCATCCTTCTTCTTCAAAGGGGCATCGGTTCGTGTTGGTGGCGACTGATTACTTCACTAAATGGTCTGAAGTAATACCACTCAAGAATATGACGCATATGGAGGTAATTCAATTCATAACTGAGAACATTATTCATAGATTCAGCATTCCTCAAACGTTAACTATGGACCAAGGTTCATCTTTTATGTCACATCAAATTAGAGAATTTGCCGAATTATATAAGATAAAGTTGCTCAATTCCTCTCCGTATTATGCCCAAGCCAATGGACAAGCTGAGTCTAGCAATAAAATTTTAATCAAGCTCATCAAGAAGAAGATTGAGGATAATCCAAGGAGATGGCTTGAGCTATTGTCCGAAGCTTTGTGGGCACACAGAATCTCAAGGCATGGTGCTACAAAGGTAACTCCATATGAGCTCGTATATGGTCAAGAGGCCGTTTTACCAGTGGAAGTGAATTTGAATGCCTTGAGAATAGCCAAACAAAATAATTTATCTGCGGTGGACTTTTATAACTTGATGATGGACAATATTGATGAAGTCGCCGATAAACGTTTGGCTGCTTGGAAGGCCATAGAGAGAGATAAGTTGAGGGTGGCAAGAGCTTACAATAAGAAGGTCAAATTGAAGAATTTCCAAGTTGGTGATCTCGTGTGGAAGGTGATTCTACCAATTGGTTCAAAAGATAGAAAATTCTGGAAATGGTCTTCAAGTTGGGAAGGTCCTTTTAAGATTACAAGAATAGTTCCCGGAAATTCATATTTGGTGGAATCCGTACAAGGAACATTGTTACCTCGAGCTCTCAATGGCAAATATTTAAAGAAGTACCACCCAAGTGTGTGGCAAGAAGCTTAGACAGCCAACGGCCGATATATAACTATCGCCCTAAGCAAAGACATGGCCGATATATAACTATCGCCCTGAGCACATATAAATGGTTGATGGAGTATTGACATCGTCCTTAGAACCAACACGGTACAAGTTAATTTTCGGCACACTATCTTTGCCGAAAAACAGGGGGGCATGTGTTGACGCTCAAAAATGGCATGATCGCAAAAAATGACTTGAGTCTATAACGGAATGATTTAAAATTATGATTTCATGTCACCATTTGATGGCCCTCGTCAAGATGATCAAAATAAATATGAAGATGGACCAAAACGGAGTTCGAGTGCAAAAGATATGAAATTTTTGGAGATACCCGTGTTGACATCAGATTAGAAAATGGCATAAAACCTAATTAAGATGGCCTTGGATGAAAAAACTTTCAACTACAAAGTTCTTTGTATCGTCGAAACGGACGATTTTGATACAAAAATCGTCCTCATCCAAGGTCATATGCAAAAGTTACGGGCAAAACAATGGGCTGCAGCTGTATTTGGCCGGATCATCCGAGCTGGGATCCAGACCATCCGGCTTTTGGCCAGATGAATGACCCGAACATCCGGGCTATCATCTGGATAAATCAACAGAACCATAAATTTTGGGCCCCGTGAAGCAAGATCATCCAGGCAAAACCCGGATAATCCGGACATGAGTCCAGACGTCCGGACAACTTTTTCTGCTACAAACTTTATAAAACGTCCCGAAACACCCTCAAGATAGCCTCAGATCAAAAAGTATTCAACAGTAAAGTTGTGCGTCTCGTCGAGGCGGTTGATTTTGATATAAAAATTATCTTAATCCAAAGTCGTATGCAAAAATTACAACCCAATTAGTGAGCTGATGTCAGAAAACTGAGCTAGGATAGATTATCCGGGCTTTGAGCCGGACATCCGGGCCGGAGATCATGAATACTCCGTGTTTTATTAGGTTTTGATGATTTAGACAGTTAGAAAAGTCCTTTTCTTATAGGAAAAGTCCATCTGCCTCATATATAGACAAAAGGTGACGGCCGATTGAATAACAACATGTAATCGCAAACACATCTATAGCTTTTTCATCTACGTCTTGTCCTTCCCTCGTTCTTCGTCATTCTTCGTGTTGGAGAGCTATGAATCGCGAGGCATAGCCGCCGCACTCCCCGACGGGGTCCCTCCCGGGAGTGTAGGGTTTCGGGTCCTCAAAAGCTCTCGCCGGTCGACTTGCGAATCGCGCTTCTGGTGAGACTCCTTCAACCTGAGCTGCGGTGTATCACCCCCGCGTCGAGAGTACACGTGACGTGTTTGTGTGCAAACACTCACCTTATAAAGAGGTGTAAGTCTCACTCAACTTCTGTGATGGGACTAAACTTTAGTCTCAGTTACTCCACTCATATGTGTGCATGAATGAGCCAAAAGAATTTTAGAATTTTAGTTGGACTTTAGGCCAAAGGCTTACTAGTAAAATTTGAACAAAATTTATGATAAAAAATTGACACAAAATATAATGAAACCAATAAATTAGAATAGAGGTAGTAAGTCGTAACGAGTTTGGGTACGGCCATCTACTTTAATCAGAGGCGTGAGGGTGACAAGACTATAGTAATGACACGTGGGTTGGACTCGTACCAACGAACTAATCAGCGTGGAAAAAAATGTCGGCAAAAAAGCTAAACGACCGATCACAGTTAACACACCGTGCCAAAATATCTTCGCGATACGAGTCATATCTACTCCAGAATCTTCAAAACAATTCCGGGAAGAAAAATCTCGAGTAACTGGGAAATCGAAACAATAGATAATTTCCCTCGTGTACATTTTGTTACTGCAACGGACGGGATAGGGGAGCTCCGCGGATATTTGTTTAGTTTGGTTTGATCCAACGGTTGCGTAGTGCCGCCCACCACAATAGCATCCAACAGCTGGGATCTGCCTCGTGGAGGCGGGCCCAGCTCACACGAAACGTGTCCGGGATTCCTCCATCCCGCCTTGAACCTTCCAGAATAAGCTATAGCATGACAAAACTTCAAAAAATCCGCCGAAACTTCTCGCAGTTTCGGAGCCCCACCCACCGTCCCCTTCCCCGTCCCCACACCACCCACATCCCTCCAGGCGCCGCTCTCCAGCCACCCGATCAGCCCGAGCAACCCCAATCCAAGGGTTGACGGCCGCCCACCCGCACGGCTCTCGACGCACCGCGCGCGGCCCGCCTGACTTGGCGTTCTCGGCACGAGTGGCGGGCGCGTCGCCCTCGGGTTTATAGCTTCCCCCTCCGCAACTGCCGCTGCCTCCCCTACTCCTCCGTTCCTTCGTCTCGTCGCGTTTCCGTCTCTAACTTCCTCGCTTCTCTCCACGCTACGCTATCCGGAACCTTCCGGAAGGTTGCTTTGACACCCCCCCTTCCGTGCCGTCCAACGGTGTCGCCGGGACAGATCTGCGCTGTCGGCGGCGGCGGCGTCATGGGCGAGCAGGCCGCGGCCGTTTCCTCCGGCGAGACGCCTGCCACGGCGGAGGTGGGGACAGGGCTGGGGCAGAGGTCGCTGCCCACGCCGTTCCTGAACAAGACGTATCAGCTGGTGGACGACCCGGCGGTCGACGATGTCATCTCGTGGAGCGAGGACGGGTCGGCGTTCATCGTGTGGCGCCCCGCCGAGTTCGCGCGCGACCTCCTCCCCAAGTACTTCAAGCACAATAACTTCTCCAGCTTCGTGCGCCAACTCAACACCTACGTAAGTGGGTGCTCGTCTTCCATTTCCGCGCAACTTGATCCGGACTAGTAGTACATTTTTGTTGGTGTCGCCGGAATGTCGAGGTGCTCATGGGCGTGGTGGTGCAGGGATTTAGGAAGATTGTGCCGGACAGGTGGGAGTTCGCCAACGACTGCTTCCGTCGAGGAGAAAAGCGGCTGCTTTGTGACATACATCGGCGAAAGGTGACGCCGACGGTGGCGGCCACCGCCGCGGTCACGGTAGCTGCGGCTGCCGCGATTCCGGTAGCGCTGCCGGTGGCGAAGCGACAGGGCTCGCCGGTGCTTTCCGGCGATGAGCAGGTGCTGTCGTCGAGCTCGTCCCCTGAGCCCCCCTTTCTAAATCAGTACGCGCCGTCCTACTCCGGCTCGGGCGGCGTTGCCTCCGGCGATCTCGGGGAAGAGAACGAGCGGCTGCGGCGGGAGAACTCGCGGCTGACGCGGGAACTCGGGCAGATGAAGAAGCTCTGCAATAACATTTTCGTCCTCATGTCCAAGTACACCGACGGCCAGCAGACCGACGCCGCCAACGCGACCTCCGCCGCCGCCGACGTCGGGAATTGCTCTGGTGAGTCGGCAGAGACCACGGCGCTCCCACCTCCGCCGGTGCTCGAGCTCTTGCCTTCCTGCCAAAATGCTCCCACGGCTGCCGATTTGGGCGCGGAGGACGAGGAGGAGAAGATGAGCGCTAGGCTCTTCGGCGTCTGCATCGGGCGGAAGCGAATGCGCCACGACGGCGAGGACCGGACGAGGCGAGGAGCGGCGGCGGAGGTGAAGCCTGAGCCGATGGACGCGCAGCAGCCCTCCGGAATGGACGGTCACACACCGGACGTGCAAGCCTGGCCCATTTACAGGCCCAGACCCGTGTACCAACCCCTCCGCGCCTCCGACGGGTCAAACTGCTACAGCGGGAGTGACGACCACAACGGGTCCAACTCCAGGTGAGCTCAGCTCAAAAAAGAATAGGATAACTCCAGGTGAGCTGGGTTCAGGCTTAAGGGTCGTGTACTGGTACCGTACTTTTTTTTTTGAGGGGATTGGTACCGTACTTGAGTTAATTAAATGTAGTCTACTAATCCAGCACTAATTAATTAGTAGTAAGTCGCATGTACGTAGAGAGAAAGAAAGCAAGTTGTATGTGGAATTCCAGTTTCTCCGTAAGTTTCTCGGCAAGGCCCGAGTATTTTATCATCTCCAAAACCTAGTTTTTGTACATAAAACAAGCCAGAAAAATTAGAGCAGTGATGACAAGTTCGGTGATGTGATCTTCGTTCAAAACGAGTTTCTTTTTGAGTACTTGCAGCATCACCCCGAATAAGATAATTTAGCATGTCCACTCGAGCTAGAGAGTTCTAAACATAAAACATTACGGGTTAAAGCTTGTTTTTCAAAAAACTAATGCTTACACGTGTGGCATTTTACACATTGTTCACATGCCTTCATCATCACTTATTTTGTCACGTATGAACAGATGACATTAGCAGAAATCTTTTTGATTTTTATTTAAAAATATTTTATCTTTTAATTAAAAAATTAAATTAAAAATTTATTTTCATCATTAAATCCGTCTCGATGAGATTTTTAAAATTATCATGTCGATATGTTTTGACGAAATTTTTTATTGTCCAAAAATTGCCATGATTTTTACATTGTAGTTATCATAATGCTTAAACTAAAGTGGTAATGTGGCAATCTTAGTTTGTAGAGCATGCCAACTTTAGTTTTTTGACGATGACAATTTCAGTACTTTGACCATAAATATTATTTTTATAAACCATGGCAATTTCAAGTGCATGTCTTATGGTAATTTTAGTTTATGGTTTATGACAAGTTTAGTTTCTTAATTCTCTATTTTATAATATGTTAAAATTATTTTTAAATATAGAAAAAAATAGCTGAAAAATATTATGACAATTTAGAATAAATATCATGGTAATTTATACGCAACAGACATGATAACTTTTAACCTTAAAAAAATTCGTCAAAATATATTAATATGAGATCTAGTTTCGAAGATCTCGTCGCGAGGGACTTAATAATGAAAATGGATCTTCAATCGGATTTTTCATTTAAAAAATAAAACATTTTAAAAACTAAAAATTAAAAAAGATTCTCGCATGCATGCATGCGGTGACGTAGCGGAGTCTACATGTTATAGGGCGTGTGGATGAGTTTGGCTTCTACCACACGTATGGGCATTAGCATTTGTCCTTTTTTTTCTATGTTGGAGCGTGCCCAGCAGACTCCTTAAAATTCAACTATCTAAACAGTCTTGGCTCCATCAAATTCACACCGTATACAGTGAACAAATGTGATTGTCTAGACTACTCCAACACTTGGGCCATACACAACAACCCATCTCATGGCACATTTTTTTTGTCAGACTCTTCCTTTCCACTCAGTTTTCCATCATAGCAGTACATTTCTCGCTAGAGTCTTCTTTTTTAAAATTAGATGGCTCTCACCTCACCTTTATCATGGGTTTATAGTGGCAAAGAAATACTATAGGCAGAAAGCAGGAAATGCCATGAACATGTTACAATAAGCGTCAAAGTTTCTCTTCCATATTCGACCTTTTCATTAACCACTATGATTCGCTTGCATGCTTAAGTCTTGAAAAATAAATGGGAAAGCCAAATTAAAGTACTTTAAAAGAGAAGCAAATCATATGATGCAAGAGTTAGATGTATTTCATTTTAATTATAAGAAACATCATATTGAGTCGATGAACCCCTTTCTTCGACGTAAACTCATAAATAATAAAAGAGAGCCATGATGACTTTTCTTCAATGGCAATCAATTAGTTTTTTTGCAAAATAATCAATTAGTTGAAAGAAAGCTTAAGCAATACCACTCACAACTGACTAAAATGAAACATAAGCTCTAAAAGGTGCAAAATCTTATATAGAAAGAAAAGAAAAAATATTTTAGAAAAATAGACCCTCTTAAATAACATCTCGCGAAAAAACACTATTGAATAGCATGTCCAACCGTGCATAGGACCTCGGAAGCCACCACCCGTCGCACCGCGGCGCGTGGTTGTCGTCTCAATCACGAGGAACTGTCGAGAAGCTTGTGCATGGCTGGATGGAGTGGATCCAGATGCTAGATGTGAGGAGCATCTCCGCCCACGTGCTGACCCAGGGCCACTACCACCACCTACTGCTCCGAGGTGTCACGGTCGCCGCCATCGCTACCCGCTGCTTCGTGATGCCACTATG
Source organism: Triticum dicoccoides (assembly GCF_002162155.2). Classification (NCBI taxonomy): domain Eukaryota; kingdom Viridiplantae; phylum Streptophyta; class Magnoliopsida; order Poales; family Poaceae; genus Triticum; species Triticum dicoccoides. The sequence goes on along the minus strand of NC_041392.1, from coordinate 285,548,287 downwards.
GCTGCCACCACCACGACGAATGTCTGAGAAGTTATTCTTCATTTTATTATTGCTTGCCAATTATTTTCAATTCAACAACGTCATACTCAAATTTCATATTCTATGGGAAATCATTTAATTTGAAGAAACACAAACTGGTCTAATCGGCAACAATTCTATTACCGCCATACATCAAATTTCATATTTGTCGGCCACCGCCTTCGTGGAAGCTCCTGTGACACATCAACAAAAGAAGGACTCGGTGTGGAGGAGCCGAATCGAGTGGGTGATGCAGGTCAGACGACTTTAAATCGTCGCCTCCTCCTTCCCTCCCGGTCCTCGAGTTGCCACGGTGTAGACACACATCACTGTCGAAGGTCGGGGTCCCTCGTCATCGCATCCGTCACAAGGAATGGCCAAGAAGCTCGGGCACGGCTGAATGGATCGGATCTAGATACCAGCTATGAGGAGCATCTCCATTCACGCGCTGACCTAGGGCCGCCGCCTCCACCTACCGCCCCGAGATGTTGCCGCCACCGTCGCCACCCACTGCTTCACAATGCCTCTATGGCCATCACCATCGCGAGGATTGTCCGACAAGCCATTCTTAAATTTTATTATTGCTCGCCAAATTATTTTTAGTTTAACAACCGTCATATTCAAATTTCATATTCTATGGCGAAATTTCAATAATCAAAAAGAGGCCCAATCAACAACAATTCTATTACCATCATACATCAAGTTTCATATTCGCCGACCGCCACTTCCATGGAGGCTCCTGCAACACATCAACAACAGAAGGATCGAGTGTGTGTGTGGGGGGGGGGTGAATCAAGCGGGTGCTGTAGGGTAGATGGCTTTAAATCGCCGGGGAAGAGCATGACACCACAACTTCTCCACCTTGACCACCCTGCCTGATCCTCGAGTTGCCGCAGAGCGGGCACACAACACTATTGGGGGTCGGGGTCACTCACCATGGCGAAAGAAGTGTGACATCCAGAGGTACGTGCACATCATGGTGTGCATCCAACTTGATATAGAAACCCTAGTCAAGGGAAGAGGATGAGTCGAGCAGCGGAGGCGCAACCTCATTTTGTAGGAGGATCCCTATGCAGCGGATGCAGATGCTGGATGTGAGGAGCATCTCTACCCACGGGCTGGCCCAGGGTCACTGTAACGCCCTCGATGCGGCTATATCTCCCACGTGTCGAAGCACGACTTAGAGGCATAACCGCATTGAAAGCAATGTCGCAAGTGAGGTAATCTTCACACAACCCATGTAATAGAAAGGGAAAGAGATACATAGTTGGCTTACAATCGCCACTTCACACAATTACATGAATAAAACATTACATCAACCAGATACAAACAAGGTCCGACTACGGAACCAAAATAAAAAAAGACTACCTCAATGCTACACAGATCCCCGATCGTCCCGACTGGGCTCCACTACTGATCGACTAGAATGAAACAACACAAAGGACAAGATCTTCATAGAGCTCCTCTTTGAGCTTGGTTGCATCATCTGCACGGTTCAACGGCACCTGCAAGCTGGTTTTGGAAGTATCTGTGACTCACGGGGACTCAGCAATCTCACACCCTCGCGATCAAGACTATTTAAGCTTATAGGTAGGGTAAAAGGTATGAGGTGGAGCTGCAGCAAGCGACTAACATATATGGTGGCTAAACTTACGCAAAAGAGAGCGAGAAGAGAAGGTAAAGCACGTTCGAGAAACTATGATTAAGAAGTGATCCTAGAACAACCTACGTCAAGCATAACTCCAACACCGTGTTCACATCCCGGACTCCGCCGAGAAGAGACCATCACGGTAACACACGCGGTTGATGTATTTTAATTAAGATCAACTTCAGGTTTTCTACAACCGGACATTAACAAAGTCCCATCTGCCCATAACCGCGGGCACGACTTTCGAAAGTTCAAATCCCTGCAGGGGTGTTCCAACTTAGCCCATCACAAGCTCTCATGGTCAGCGAAGGATATTCCTTCTCCCAAGATATTCCGATCAGACTCGGCATCCAGGTTACAAGACATTTCGACAATGCTAAAACAAGACCAGCAAAGCCACCCGAATGTGCTGACAAATCCCGATAGGAGCTGCACATATCTCTTTCTCAGGGCACACCGGATTGTCCAAGGTTCCGGTAGGCCAGCCCAGAGTTGCCCCTGGTGGCCACCGGCAGCTGACAGGTTGGACCAACACTCAGAGGAGCACTGGCCCGGGGGTTTAAATAAAGATGACCCTTGAGTCTGCAGAACCCAAGGGAAAGAAAAAGGCTAGGTGGCGAATGGTAAAACCAATGTTGGGCCTTGCTGAAAGAGTTTTATTCAAGGCGAACTGTCAAGGGTTCCCATTATAACCCAACCGCGTAAGGAACGTAAAATCCGGAAACATAACACCGATATGACGGAAACTAGGGCGGCAAGAGTGGAACAAAACACCAGGCATAAGGTCGAGCCTTCCACCCTTTACCAAGTATATAAATGCATTGATTAGATAATAGATATTGTGATATCCCTATAAAATATCCATGTTCCAAACATGGAACAAGCTCCAATCTTCACCTGCAACTAACAACGCTATAACAACATAGTAAACAACGCTATAACAACATAGTAAACAACATAGTAAACCAACATAGTCGAACGGATCCTCACAACACGACGTTATCAAAACCAACCCGAAGAAGCACACCGGAAAGAAGCAAATAACATAGTAAACAACCACCACATAAAACATGGCATGATGCACAAACAATTATGATGCATGTCCGGTTTGATGAAGCATGGCATGGCAAAGTGCACAAGCAAACCTACAAATTAAGTGGAGCTCAATATGCAACTCTGTTGCATATTGACGGAACACCACATCAATTATTTAGTTCACTCTCGGTTAGGTACTCAACAATATTAAATGTTGGTTAGCATGGCAAGAGGTGAAGCATAAAGAAAACTACCTATCTAGGCACGTTTAAATTAGGCCGGAAGCAACGAACAACAATTCCCGTAAATCCCCATATGCAAAAATTAGGTTGGTACTGTTCTGTCCCAAAAACAATTTTAGAGTTGTTAAACATGCAAAGTAAAGCCACCATGTTAAACTAGGCATTTTTCCACCCCATTTACATGTAAAGTTTATTAAATTCGGAGTTACGGTTATTTAGTTATGAATTAAACCATTTTAACATGGCATTAAGCAAAAATTACACAAACAGCATTTTAAACATTTTAAACATAGATGAAAGTGGCAAATTATTAATCTACACAAAATTCTAAGCAAGTTCCATATATAACTTATTTTAATTCGATGCACGGTTTGTGAGATATTAAATGCATGAACATGAGGGTCTTCTCTGAAAAACTGACATCTCTGGATAAAAAACAAACCCCCCCATAACTGAAAAAAAACGTAATGGGCCGAATCTAAAGTATGTTGGGCCAGCAGTGCGCAGGGCGCTGGATCTGGGTCTGCTCACCTAGTGGCCTTGGGCCGAGTCGAAGGGGAAGCAGGCCGGGGCGCTGCTGGGCCAGATCTAGAGGCGCTGGAGGGTGGCCCAGGCGAGGCAGTGTGCGGTCAACGCGGGGCGCGGGGCAGGTGCTCGCTTGGCCGGATCGAACAGGCGAAGCAGAGGTTTGCGGGGGCGTGCGTCCTCGTCCTGGAAGAAGCAGAGGACACCGGCGGCGGTGGACCTTGCGGGCGCGCAGAGGAAGGTCGAAGACGGTGGGGCAGCGCCGGATCCCGATGTGAACGCTGAGGGGGCGGAACTGGCGGCCGGCGCCTCGATCTGAAGCAGAGGACAGCCGCACATTCGGCAGGGACAAGGACAAAGCTCCAGCGACGGGCGGCGCTGGCCTTGGAGACCTGACACGGGAGGCCACACACGCGAGGCAGGGGACGAGCGATGCAGGAGCAGAGGAGGCGGCCTAGGGTCTCTGCTTCCCGGTTTGAAGAAGAGGCGAGGCACTGGCCTCGAACGATGATGACGGCGGCAGGAGATGCGATACAGGGCAACCGCTTCAAGGGGACTCCGGCGAACGGACTTGGCAGGGAGGTGGCTCGGTCTGCGGCTGCAGGTTCGACGGGAGCACAGGGGCGGAACGGGCGACCGGGCTTGAGGAGGTCGTCGGCCATGGAGTCAGGCGAAGCTCCTGTGAAGATGTGAGAGAGAGATCATCAGAGAACGAGAGAAAAAAGGGAGACATGGAAGGAGAGGAGGAGGGCGATGGGGCCTGGCAGGGGTGGTCTCCGGCGACGTTCTCTGGAGGCGGCAGGGTCGCGAGCTCGATCTCGCTCGATCTGGAAAACAAGGAGGAATTGGATTTTGTTGGCTGGTGTGTGAAATCGAGGAGGGGATGGATCCCGAGAGGGATTTGGTGTGGCGGTGGCAGAGAAGGATGGATGGGACAAGAGGCCTAAAATTTAGGGTTAGGTCCTAAATTAGACTAGGGAGTCTATATATATAGGGAAAGAGGGGAGTTTTGATCATCTGATTGAAATCCGACAGTCGAGAATAAATGGGTTAGGAAATCCAAATGAGAAAATGGTGATGTTTTGTAGATGTTTGGGGATGATCCGGACACAACGGTGGCGACTGCTCGGGTCGGGTCCGGGACAACTTTTTGGACGCGCGCGCGAGGAGAGCCGCGGGCTGACGAGAGAGGTTAGATTGGACCTAGCGGTAGGTCGTGAGCTGTGTAGACGGTCTCGAGCTGAGAGAAGAGAAGAGAGGGAGGACCGGCGACTGTTTTCGGAGACCGAAAACGTCCGACGTTAGACCGACTATATTGCCGCTATAGTTAAACGTTGGGGCGTCAAACGAACTTCAAATGCGATGAAACTTGGCAGGTGGCCTACTAACAACAAAACAACAGTGCACGCCAACTCTCATCCCATTCCGAGAACATTTTTCGGCCACTTATAAAATAATATTTCGGACGTGCCGCGGGCGCGTGCAAGTGTGTCTGGACTCAGAACGGACAACGGAAGGAACGGGGAGACCTGGACGGATGCAAGTTTTGAAAACATGATGATGCAATGCACATGATGACATGACAAGATGCAACACGCAAGCGAATGACAAGGCAATGACAATGAATAACTGGAAGACACCTGGCGCGTCGGTCTCGGGGCGCTACAACACTCCACCACTACAAGAGGATCTCGTCGTGAGATCTAGGATGGCACCGGAGGAAAACGGAAGAGAAAGAGGAGAGGTAAAGCTAAGTTGCTTCTTTGACAAAGAGTGAAACCACGAACCTTGAGAGGTTGAACAAATTGAAAGAAAGAATGCAACGAAGATGAATGAAGTTGAAAGCACTCCGTTAGAAAAGAGAAACAAGGAAGAACAAATTCGGGCAGCACTCCGCTTGAAGAGAAAAGGAATTGAATAAGAAGTTGACAAGATGAGAGTATTCTTGATGAAATCAACAGCACACTGTCTTCAGAACTATTGAAAGAATGGCACAGGGGGTAAGAAAGATTTTAGACAGCACTCCGGTTGAGAAGGGAGTCAAAACTTGATAAGACGAGAGAGCTCGAAAGAAAACACGACACTCCGGTTGGATGGATAAGCAAAAGAAAGAACATGAACTTCACAATACGAGATGATGAGTGAAGAGAGCATCGTCACAATGCCTCCAGAACAAAAGAATGGAAGTTGGATCGTTGGAAATGAAGGAGTTGAGAAGAATATGACATCTTCTACCACAATAGAATTTGAGAAGCATCCTTAGAAAGAAGTATGGGACGGAGTTGTTGGAAAATAAACAACGAAAGGAGTACGCTTGTAATGGTCTTATAGAAGACATCTCAGCATTATGAGGTGACAACTTGCCACGTACGGAAAAGATTTGATTGATAAGAACAAGGAGACGAGAAACTATTTCACCGGGAGGATAAATGAAGAAATTGGATCATTTATAAGCACCATAATAGCAACAAATCTTAGGGAAGGCTTAAGGTGAAATATAGCCCAAGATAACTCCAATGAAGAGATTGATGGATTTAAAATACATCATTCTTAACAACATGTGACTCATGAAACATGAACTCTAATTATCAAGAATGACATAATACCACCTCCAATGATACGGCAGAAAGAATTGTACTCCGGATTGCAAGATGAAGAAACTTAAGCTCCTTAGAAAAGAATCTCGATGAACACTTCGAGAAGGAATTAAATCCTTGGTGAACCATCATGTAGAACCTCCGTGAAGAACTCCAGTAACAAAAGGATGATCAAACAAAAGGAAAGATAAATTGAAGGCACAAGGTGAAACCTTGTAATGATTTAGATGAATCTCCGTGATGAGATAAAGCGGAAAACTGGAACTCCAGAAAAGAAAGAAGAACAAATGAGATCGAGAATTTGATGAACCTCCGGAATAAGGAATTGAATTCACTCGATGAAACAAGAATAAGAAATACATTATGCTTATCCTTCACCAGTTAAATTGATGACAAACAATGGATTTGGCACACTACTTATTCTTGTAGAGAGGATTAAGATAGATATTGCATAAATTTGAGAAGGTCTTCGACGAACCACTGGTGGGATGAAAGAACGAATGAATCGATACAATAACAGGAAGAGAAATCTTGAACGAGCCACCGGTAAGAATTGAAAATGAACAAAGTAAAGGGATGAATCACCGGGTAAGAATTGTGAAAAGAACGAAGATACTTGAGACAAACTAGATACATGAGAACGAAGGGATGACGACTGATTAGAGATCACTTGAACGATGCACCGGTAAGATTTGGAGAATGATAGCTGAAAGCTGAGAATGAATAAATCTTCTGAAATGATGGGCTCCGGATAATCAAACTGAGAAGACTCTTGAATTGCTCCAGATGAGAGAAAAGAATTCTCACAATCGAAAACAATTATGAGAGGATGGCCTCGAACGAGAACCACAAATCTCTGAGAGAACGGATAAGATATGGAGGTAAAACTCTTCTTCGGTCTTCAGAATCAGAGACAGACGACGAGAAACACCACCGTGAATTGTTGAAACACTCCGGAATAAAGAAGAATAGAAAAGTTGAACCAATGATGAAAAGAAATTAAGAGATCTTGGAGAAAGATATTTGACTGATGATAAATCATTCTTACGTCAAACTTCGAAAAGAAATTTTTTAGAATAGCTCCGGTAGAATTAGAAGAGTCAGGTAAGATCCTGGAAAAAGACCTGTGGGTTAGGGCCCACTCAAAAGAAACACCGTAGAACGATTTAAAATAGAGGATGCACCGGTAAGATTTAAATGGCTAGAATGAGATAACAACCTCGAAATAGGTTGAACTGATCTTGAAAGACAAGAAGATCTTTCTAAGATATCTTTAGCACTCCGGAATCATTGAATAGCGAGAAATGGACGATTAAGAGGTCCACCGGCACGAAAAGGCATAGAAATGAAGAAAAGGGTAAATAAGCACCAAAAGCTTGAATTGAATCCACCGGAGGAGAAAAAGGAACGAAGAATGATGAACTTGAAGCTCCGTTAAAATCTTCATGAGAAACACCGGGTAAGAACATTGACGGGAAAGAATGGAGAGACTTCTCATCAATAACATAATTGTTGGTTAAGAATTCCGAATCCTTGAAGGAAAGAGGGTGGGAGGGCGGGAAAAATAAAGGCAACTTGGAGACGGATGAAACAAACACCGTTGAGAAGAACTGATACTAGATCTTGCGGATGTTGGAAATGGACGGATCCGCTTGAAGAGAAGCACACCGGTTGAAAAGGATTGGCAAGACAATCTCGATGATCAAGAATGATTAGTATTCACATAGGAATATGAGAACACCACTTAGACAAGGGATGGAATCAACATTTGACTTTGAAGCAACTCGAATACCACAACTCAAAACAAAACAAAGGATTGGCTTGCAGAATAAGCCGGAACAAACATATGATCGAGATTTCGTCCGAAGTTTTCATGGTGGGGCCTACACGGGCTAGATCGTACAACACCATCATGTACAAGGAAGTGCACATGACATACGAAGCGTCCCCGAGTCGGCATAGCCAAGGACTCTTTAAGACACAACGAGACCACTGTAAAACCAACCGTGAATAGGCGGACCACTAGACGTCGAACCCCAATTTCATATCATACATCTGTCAGAAAGATATCCTAAGAGCTACTTGAATTCCCACTTATAAACTCCCGAAATTTTCCGGTTATGCAATCAGGTGTTGGGGATACAGGGGAAGCATAATATCTCACTCAAAACTAGCAAATCCTACATCCAGCTGTATCCATCCTTCAACACATAACCAATAAGCCTCCGGAAATCGTCTACCTCAACCTTCGAAAAGCATTCGTTATACAAGTTATGGCAATACTCCCGAACTCCCGCCCCAGTACTGGGTGGCGTCGAGGTTATCTCACCAACAACTGCATAAAAGAGATTTTCGATGTCGGCGAAACTAATCTCAGGTATTCCAGAACTGTAACGATAAAATTGTGACGACAACACCTCGGAGCTCAACTCCCCGGGACACTTCCACAACCCCTAAATGTCAGGAGGCACCAAGAACAATGTTCTCGTCACAAAACCATCGGAACTATTCCAAGATACCCGCGTGATCCTGATTTTTTTTTGTGAAATTTGAGAAGAGAAGAGTCAAAACTCTATGTCAGGATGCCTCACCAGAGCGACGAAGGGACTGAGGAGTAAAAAGAATTCCTAACTCTCCGATATATATAATTCCTAAATGACTCAAAACATTTCTAGACTCAATAACGCCAGCGATTCGATCAAGCAGGGGGCTCCTAAGGCCGGGGAAGGCTCTGATTACCAACTTGTAACGCCCTCGATGAGGCTATATCTCCCACGTGTCGAAGCACGACTTAGAGGCATAACCGCATTGAAAGCAATGTGGCAAGTGAGGTAATCTTCACACAACCCATGTAATAGATAAGGGAAAGATATACATAGTTGGCTTACAATCGCCACTTCACACAATTACATGAATAATGCATTACATCAACCAGATACAAACAAGGTCCGACTACGGAACCAAAATAAAAGAAGACTACCTCAATGCTACACAGATCCCCGATCGTCCCAACTGGGCTCCACTACTGATCGACTAGAACGAAACAACACAAAGGACAAGATCTTCATAGAGCTCCTCTTTGAGCTTGGTTGCGTCATCTGCATGGTTCAACGGCACCTGCAAGCTGGTTTTGGAAGTATCTGTGAGTCACGGGGACTCAACAATCTCACACCCTCGCGATCAAGACCATTTAAGCTTATAGGTAGGGTAAAAGGTATGAGGTGGAGCTGCAGCAAGCGACTAGCATATATGGTGGCTAAACTTACGCAAAAGAGAGCGAGAAGAGAAGGCAAAGCACGTTCGAGAAACTATGATCAAGAAGTGATCCTAGAACAACCTACGTCAAGCATAACTCCAACACCGTGTTCACATCCCGGACTCCGCCGAGAAGAGACCATCATGGTAACACACGTGGTTGATGTATTTTAATTAAGATCAACTTCAGGTTTTCTACAACCGGACATTAACAAATTCCCATCTGCCCATAACCGCGGGCACGGCTTTCGAAAGTTCAAATCCCTGTAGGGGTGTCCCAACTTAGCCCATCACAAGCTCTCACGGTCAACGAAGGATATTCCTTCTCCCAAGACATTCCGATCAGACTCGGCATCCAGGTTACAAGACATTTCGACAATGGTAAAACTGTTGGGGAACGTAGTAATTTCAAAAAAAATCCTACGCACACGCAAGATCATGGTGATGCATAGCAACGAGGGGAGAGTGTGATCTACTTACCCTTGTAGACCGACAGCGGAAGTGTTATATTAACGCGGTTGATGTAGCCGTACATCTTCACGATCCGATCGATCCAAGCACCGAAACTACGGCACCTCCGAGTTTCAGCACACGTTCAGCTCGATGACGATCCCCGGACTCCGATCCAGCAAAGTGTCGGGGAAGAGTTCCGTCAGCATGACGGCGTGGTGACGATCTTGATGTTCAACTGTCCCAGGGCTTCGCCTAAGCACCACTACAATATTATCGAGGATTATGGTGGAAGGGGGCACCGCACACGGCTAAGAAAACGATCACGTGGATCAACTTGTGTGTCTAGGGGTGCCCCTGCCTCCGTATATAAAGGAGCCAAGGGGGGGTGCGGTCGGCCCTAGTAGGAGGCGTGCAGGAGGAGTCCTACTCCTACCGGGAGTAGGACTCCCCCCCCCCTTTCCTTGTCCAAGTAGGAGAGGGGGAAGGAAGGGAGAGAGGGGAGGAAGGAAAGGGGGGGCGCCGCCCCTCCCTCCTTGTCCAATTCGGACTAGGGGGAGAAGGGGCGTGCGGCCTGCCCTGGCAGCCCCTCCTCTTCTCCACTTTAGGCCCATGAGGCCCATTAACCCCCCGGGGGCGGTCCCGTAACCCCCCGGTACTCCGGTTTTATCCGAAACTTCCCCGGAACACTTCCGGTGTCCGAATATAGCCTTCCAATATATCAATCTTTATGTCTCGACCATTTCGAGACTCCTTGTTATGTCTGCGATCATATCCGGGACTCCGAACCAACTTCGGTACATCAAAACTCATAAACTCATAATATAACTGTCATCGAAACCTTAAGCGTGCGGACCCTACGGGTTCGAGAACAATGTAGACATGACCGAGACATGTCTCCGGTCAATAACCAATAGCGGAACCTGAATGCTCATATTGGCTCCCACATATTCTACGAAGATCTTTATCGGTCAGACCGCATAACAACATACGTTGTTCCCTTTGTCATCGGCATGTTACTTGCCCGAGATTCGATCGTTGGTATATCAATACCTAGTTCAATCTCATTACCGGCAAGTCTCTTTACTCGTTCTGTAATACATCATCTCGCAACTAACTCATTTAGTTGCATTGCTTGCAAGGCTTAGGTGATGTGCATTACCGAGAGGGCCCAGAGATACCTCTCCGACAATCGGAGTGACAAATCCTAATCTCGAAATACGCCAACCCAACATGTACCTTTGGAGACACCTGTAGAGCTCCTTTATAATCACCCAGTTACGTTGTGACGTTTGGTAGCACACAAAGTGTTCCTCCGGTAAAAGGGAGTTGCATAATCTCATAGTCATAGGAACATGTATAAGTCATGAAGAAAGCAATAGCAACATACTAAACGATCGAGTGCTAAGCTAACGGAATGGGTCAAGTCAATCACATAATTCTCCTAATGATGTGATCCCGTTAATCAAATAACAACTCTTTGTCTATGGTTAGGAAACATAACCATCTTTGATTAACGAGCTAGTCAAGTAGAGGCATACTAGTGACACTCTGTTTGTTTATGTATTCATACATGTACTATGTTTCCGGTTAATACAATTCTAGCATGAATAAAAAACATTTATCATGAAATAAGGAAATAAATAATAACTTTATTATTGCCTCTAGGGCATATTTCCTTCAGTCTCCCACTTGCACTAGAGTCAATAATCTAGATTACACAGTAATGATTCTAACACCCATGGAGCTTTGGTGCTGATCATGTTTTGCTCGTGGAAGAGGCTTAGTCAATGGGTCTGCAACATTCAGATCCGTATGTATCTTGCAAATATCTATGTCTCCCACCTGGACTAGATCCCGGATGGAATTGAAGCGTCTCTTGATGTGCTTGGTTCTCTTGTGAAATCTGGATTCCTTTGCCAAGGTAATTGCACCAGTATTGTCACAAAAGATTTTCATTGGACCCCATACACTAGGTATGACACCTAGATCGGTTATGAACTCCTTCATCCAGACTCCTTCGTTTGCTGCTTCCGAAGCAGCTATGTACTCCGCTTCACATGTAGATCCCGCCACAACGCTTTGTTTAGAACTGCACCAACTGACAGCTCCACCATTTAATGTAAATACGTATCTGGTTTGTGATTTAGAATCATCCGGATCAGTGTCAAAGCTTGCATCAACGTAACCATTTATGATGAGCTCTTTTTCATCTCCATATATGAGAAACATATCCTTAGTCCTTTTCAGGTATTTCAGGATGTTCTTGACCGCCGTCCAGTGATCCACTCCTGGATTACTTTGGTACCTCCCTGCTAGACTTATAGCAAGACACACATCAGGTCTGGTACACAGCATTGCATACATGATAGAGCCTATGGCTGAAGCATAGGGAACATCTTTCATTTTTCTCTATCTTCTGCATTGGTCGGGCATTGAGTCTTACTCAATTTCACACCTTGTAACACAGGCAAGAATCCTTTCTTTGCTTGTCAAGGTATGTGCTTTGTGAAAGTCCAATTAAGCGTCTTGATCTATCTCTATAGATCTTAATGCCTAATATGTAAGCAGCTTCACCGAGGTCTTTCATTGAAAAACTCTTATTCAAGTATCCCTTTATGCTATCCAGAAATTCTATATCATTTCCGATTAGTAATATGTCATCTACATATAATATCAAAAATGCTACAGAGCTCCCACTCACTTTCTTGTAAATACAGGCTTCTCCAAAAGTCTGTACAAAACCAAATGCTTTGATCACACTATCAAAGCGTTTATTCCAACTCCGAGAGGCTTGCGCCAGTCCATAAATGGATCGCTGGAGCTTGCACACTTTGCTAGCTCCCTTTGGATCGACAAAACCTTCCGGCTGCATCATATACAACTCTTCTTCCAGAAATCCATTCAGGAATGCAGTTTTGATATCCATCTGCCAAATTTCATAATCATAAAATGCGGCAATTGCTAACATGATTCGGACAGACTTAAGCATCGCTACGGGTGAGAAGGTCTCATCGTAGTCAATCCCTTGAACTTGTCGAAAACCATTTGCGACAAGTCGAGCTTTGTAGACAGTAACATTACCGTCAGCGTCAGTCTTCTTATTGAAGATCCATTTATTCTCAATTGCTTGCCGATCATTGGGCAAGTCAACCAAAGTCCATACTTTGTTTTCATACATGGATCCCATCTTAGATTTCATGGCTTCGAGCCATTTTGCGGAATCTGGGCTCACCATCGCTTCTTCATAGTTCGTAGGTTCATCATGATCTAGTAGCATGACTTCAAGAACAGGATTACCATACCACTCTGGTGCGGATCTTACTCTGGTTGATCTACGAGGTTCAGTAGTAACTTGTTTTGAAGTTTCATGATCATTATCATTAGCTTCCTCACTAATTGGTGTAGGTGTCACAGAAACCTGTTTCTGCGATGTACTACTTTCCAATAAGGGAGCAGATACAGTTACCTCATCAAGTTCTACTTTCCTCCCACTCACTTCTTTCGAGAGAAACTCCTTCTCCAGGAAGGATCCATTCTTAGCGACAAATGTCTTGCCTTCGGATCTGTGATAAAAGGTGTACCCAATAGTCTCTTTTGGGTATCCTATGAAGACACATTTCTCCGATTTGGGTTCGAGCTTATCAGGTTGAAGTTTCTTCACATAAGCATCGCAGCCCCAAACTTTTAGAAATGACAACTTTGGTTTCTTGTCAAACCACAGTTCATAAGGCGTTGTCTCAACGGATTTTGATGGTGCCCTATTTAACGTGAATGTGCTGTCTCTAGAGCATAACCCCAAAACGATAGCGGTAAATCTGTAAGAGACATCATAGATCGCACCATATCAAGTAAAGTACGATTACGACGTTCGGACACACCATTATGCTGTGGTGTTCCAGGTGGCGTGAGTTGTGAAACTATTCCGCATTGTTTCAAATGTAGACCAAACTCGTAACTCAAATATTCTCCTCCACGATCAGATCGTAGAAACTTTATTTTCTTGTTACAATGATTTTCAACTTCACTCTGAAATTCTTTGAACTTTTCAAATGTTTCAGACTTATGTTTCATTAAGCAGATATACCCATATCTTCTTAAATCATCTGTGAAGGTGAGAAAATAATGATATCTGCCACGAGCTTCAACATTCATTGGACCACATACATCTGTATGTATGATTTCTAACAAATCTGTTGCTCTCTCCATAGTACCGAAGAATGGTGCTTTAGTCATCTTGCCCATGAGGCACGATTCGCAAGTACCAAGTGATTCATAATCAAGTGGTTCCAAAAGTCCATCAGTATGGAGTTTCTTCATGTGTTTTACACCGATATGACCTAAACGGCAGTGCCACAAATAAGTTGCACTATCATTATCAACTCTTCATCTTTTGGCTTCAACATTATGAATATGTGTATCTCTACTATCGAGATTCATCAAAAATAGACCACTCTTCAAGGGTGCGTGACCATAAAAGATATTACTCATATAAATAGAACAACCATTATTCTTTGATTTAAATGAATAACCGTCTCGCATCAAACAAGATCCAGATATAATGTTCATGCTCAACACTGGCACCAAATAACAATTATTTAGGTCTAATACTAATCCCGATGGTAGATGTAGAGGTAGCGTGCCGACCGCGATCACATCGACTTTGGAACCATTTCCCACGCGCATCGTCACCTCGTCCTTCGCCAGTGTTCGCTTAATCCGTAGTCCCTGTTTCGAGTTGCAAATATTTAGCAACAGAACCAGTATCAAATACCCAGGTGCTACTGCGAGCTCTAGTAAGGTACACATCAATAACATGTATATCACATATACCTTTGTTCATCTTGCCATCCTTCTTATCCGCCAAATACTTCGGGCAGTTCCGCTTCCAGTGACCAGTCTGCTTGCAGTAGAAGCACTCAGTTTCAGGCTTAGGTCCAGATTTGGGTTTCTTCTCTTGAGCAGCAACTTGCTTGCTGTTCTTTTTGAAGTTCCCCTTCTTCTTCCCTTTGCCCTTTTTCTTGAAACCAGTGGTCTTGTTGACCATTAACACTTGATGCTCCTTTTTGATTTCTACCTCGCAACTTTTAGCATTGCGAAGAGCTCGGGAATAGTCTTATTCATCCCTTGCATATTATAGTTAATCATGAAGCTCTTGTAGCTAGGTGGCAGTGATTGGAGAATTCTGTCAATGACGCAATCATCTAGAAGATTAACTCCCAATTGAATCAAGTGATTATTATACCCAGACATTTTGAGTATATGCTCACTGACAGAACTGTTCTCCTCCATCTTGCAGCTATAGAACTTATTGGAGACTTCATATCTCTTAATCCGGGCATTTGCTTGAAATATTAACTTCAACTCCTGGAACATCTCATATGCTCCATGACGTTCAAAACGTCGTTGAAGTCCCGATTCTAAGCCGTAAAGCATGGCACATTGAACTATCGAGTAGTCATCAGCTTTGCTCTACCAGACGTTCATAACATCTGGTGTTGCTCCAGGAGCAGGCCTGGCACCCAGCGGTGCTTCCAGGACGTAATTCTTCTGTGCAGCAATGAGGATAATCCTCAAGTAACGGACCCAGTCCGTGTAATTGCTACCATCATCTTTCAACTTTGCTTTCTCAAGGAACGCATTAAAATTCAACGGAACAACAGCACGGGCCATCTATCTACAATCAAACATAAACAAGTAAGATACTATCAGGTACTAAGTTCATGATAAATTTAAGTTCAATTAATCATATTACTTAAGAACTCCCACTTAGAAAGACATCCCTCTAATCTTCTAAGTGATTACGTGATCCAAATCAACTAAACCATAACCGATCATCACGTGAAATGGAGTAGTTTTCAATGGTGAACATCGCTATGTTGATCATATCTACTATATGATTCACGCTCGACCTTTCGGTCTCAGTGTTCCGAGGCCATATCTGCATATGCTAGGCTCGTCAAGTTTAACCTGAGTACTCTGCGTGTGCAAAACTGGCTTGCACCCGTTGTAGATGGACGTAGAGCTTATCACACCCGATCATCACGTGGTGTCTGGGCACGACGAACTTTGGCAACAGTGCATACTCAGGGAGAACACTTTTATCTTGAAATTTAGTGAGAGATCATCTTATAATGCTACCGTCAATCAAAGCAAGATAAGATGCATAAAAGATAAACATCACATGCAATCAATATAAGTGATATGATATGGCCATCATCTTCTTGTACTTATGATCTCCATCTTCGAAGTACCGTCATGATCACCATCGTTACTGGCGCAACACCTTGATCACCATCGTAGCATCATTGTCGTCTCGCCAATCTTATGCTTCCACGACTATCGCTACCGCTTAGTGATAAAGTAAAGCATTACAGCGCAGTTGCATTGCATACAATAAAGCGACAACCATATGGCTCCTGCCAGTTGCCGATAACTCGGTTACAAAACATGATCATCTCATACAATAAAATTTAGTATCATGTCTTGACCATATCACATCACAACATGCCCTGCAAAAACAAGTTAGAAGTCCTGTACTTTGTTGTTGCAAGTTTTACGTGGCTGCTACGGGCTTAAGAAAGAACCAATCTTACCTACGCATCAAAACCACAACGATAGTTTGTCAAGTTGGTGTTGTTTTAACCTTCGCAAGGACCGGGCGTAGCCACACTCGGTTCAACTAAAGTTGGAGAAACTGACACCCGCTAGCCACCTTTGTGCAAAGCACGTCGGGAGAACCGGTCTCGCGTAAGCGTACGCATAATGTCAGTCCGGGCCGCTTCGTCCAACAATACCGCCGAACCAAAGTATGACATGCTGGTAAGCAGTATGACTTATATCGCCCACAACTCACTTGTGTTCTACTCGTGCATATAACATCAACACATAAAACCTAGGCTCGGATGCCACTGTTGGGGAACGTAGTAATTTCAAAAAAATTCCTACACACACGCAAGATCATGGTGATGCATAGCAACGAGGGGAGAGTGTGATCTACGTACCCTTGTAGACCGACAGCAGAAGCATTATATTAACGCGGTTGATGTAGTTGTACGTCTTCACGATCCGACCGATCCAAGCACCGAAACTACGGCACCTCCGAGTTTCAGCACACGTTCAGCTCGATGACGATCCCCGGACTCCGATCCAGCAAAGTGTCGGGGAAGATTTCCGTCAGCATGACGGCGTGGTGACGATCTTGATGTTCAACTGTCGCAGGGCTTCGCCTAAGCACCACTACAATATTATCGAGGATTATGGTGGAAGGGGGCACCGCACACGGCTAAGAAAACGATCACGTGGATCAACTTGTGTGTCTAGGGGTGCCCCCTGCCTCCGTATATAAAGGATCCAAGGGGGGGGGGTGCGGCCGGCCCTAATAGGAGGCGCGCAGGAGTCCTACTCCTACCGGGAGTAGGACTCCCCCCCCCCCCCTTTCCTTGTCCAAGTAGGAGAGGGGGAAGGAAGGGAGAGAGGAGAGGAAGGAAAGGGGGGCGCCGCCCCTCCCTCCTTGTCCAATTCGGACTAGGGGGAGAGGGGGCGCGCGGCCTGCCCTGGCAGCCCCTCCTCTTCTCCACTTTAGGGCCATGAGGCCCATTAACCCCCCGGGGGGTTCCGGTAACCCCCCGATACTCCGGTTTTATCCGAAACTTCCCCGGAACACTTCCGGTGTCCGAATATAGTCGTCCAATATATCAATCTTTATGTCTCGACCATTTCGAGACTCCTCGTTATGTCCGCGATCATATCCGGGACTCCGAACCAACTTCGGTACATCAAAACTCATAAACTCATAATATAACTGTCATCGAAACCTTAAGCGTGCGGACCCTACGGGTTCGAGAACAATGTAGACATGTCTCCGGTCAATAACCAATAACGAAACCTGGATGCTCATATTGGCTCCCACATATTCTACGAAGATCTTTATCGGTCAGACCGCATAACAACATACGTTGTTCCCTTTGTCATCGGTATGTTACTTGCCCGAGATTCGATCGTCGGTATATCAATACCTAGTTCAATCTCATTACCGGCAAGTCTCTTTACTCGTTCCGTAATACATCATCTTGCAACTAACTCATTTAGTTGCATTGCTTGCAAGGCTTAGGTGATGTGCATTAACGAGAGGTCCCAGAGATACCTCTCCGACAATCGGAGTGACAAATCCTAATCTCAAAATATGCCAACCCAACATGTACCTTTGGAGACACCTGTAGAGCTCCTTAATAATCACCCAGTTTACGTTGTGACGTTTGGTAGCACACAAAGTGTTCCTCCGGTAAACGGGAGTTGCATAATCTCATAGTCATAGGAACATGTATAAGTCATGAAGAAAGCAATAGCTGTTGGAAATATGCCCTAGAGGCAATAATAAAAGCATTATTATTATATTTCCTTGTTCATGATAATTGTCTTTATTCATGCTATAATTGTGTTATCCGGAAATCATAATACATGTGTGAATAACAGACATCAACATGTCCCTAGTGAGCCTCTAGTTGACTAGCTCGTTGATCAACAGATAGTCATGGTTTCCTGACTATGGACACTGGATGTCATTGATAACGAGATCACATCATTGGGAGAATGATGTGATGGACAAGACCCAATCCTAAACATAGCACAAGATCGTATAGTTCGTTTGCTAGAGTTTTCCAATGTCAAGTATCTTTTCCTTAGACCATGAGATCGTGTAACTCCCGGATACCGTAGGAGTGCTTTGGGTATGCCAAACGTCACAACGTAACTGGGTGACTATAAAGGTAGACTACGGGTATCTCCGAAAGTGTCTGTTGGGTGACATGGATCAAGACTGGGATTTGTCACTCCGTATGACGGAGAGGTATCACTGGGCCCACTCGGTAATGCATCATCATAATGAGCTCAGAGTGACCAAGTGTCTGGTCACGGGATCATGCATTGCGGTACGAGTAAAGTGACTTGCCGGTAATGAGATTGAACGAGGTATTGGGATACCGACGATCGAATCTCGGGCAAATAACATATCGATAGACAAAGGGAATAGCGTACGGGATTGATTAAATCCTCGACATCGTGGTTCATCCGATGAGATCATCGTGGAGCATGTGGGAGCCAACATGGGTATCTAGATCCCACTGTTGGTTATTGACCGGAGAGTCGTCTCGGTCATGTCTGCTTGTCTCCCGAACCCGTAGGGTCTACACACTTAAGGTTCAGTTACGCTAGGGTTGTAGGGATATGTATATGCAGTAACCCGAATGTTGTTCGGAGTCCCGGATGAGATCCCGGACGTCACGAGGAGTTCCGGAATGGTCCGGAGGTAAAGATTTATATATGGGAAGTCCTGTTTCGGGCATCGGGACAAGTTTTGGGGTTATCGGTATTGTACCGGGACCACCGGAATGGTCCCGGGGGTCCACCGGGTGGGTCCACCTGTCCCGGGGGGCCACATGGGCTGTAAGGGGGTGCGCCTTGGCCTAATGGGCCAAGGGCACCAGCCCCACATAGGCCCATGCGCCTAGGGTTTGAAAGGGGAAGAGTCCTAGGAGGGGAAGGCACCTCCTAGGTGCCTTGGGGGGGAGGGAAACCCCCCTTGGCCGCCGCACCCCCTAGGAGATTGGATCTCCTAGGGCCGGCCACCCCCCCTTGGCACCCCTATATATAGTGGGGGAGAGGAGGGACTTCATACCTGAACGCCTTGGCCTTTGGTTGCCTCCTTCTCCCTCCCCAACACCTCCTCCTCCTCCATAGTGCTTAGCGAAGCTCTGCCGGAGTACTGCAGCTCCATCAACACCACGCCGTTGTGCTACTGCTGGTGCCATCTCCCTCAACCTCTCCTCCCTCCCTTGCTGGATCAAGAAGGAGGAGACGTGGCTGTTCCGTACGTGTGTTGAACGCGGAGGTGCCGTCCGTTCGGCGCTGGTCATCGGTGATTTGGATCACGTCGAGTACGACTACATCATCACCGTTCATTTGAACGCTTCCGCTCGCGATCTACAAAGGTATGTAGATGCATCTAATCACTCGTTGCTAGATGAACTCCTAGATGATCTTGGTGAAACGAGTAGGAAATTTTTTGTTTTCTGCAACGTTCCCCGACAGTGGCATCATGAGCTAGGTCTATGCGTAGTTCTTCTTGCGCGAGTAGAACACAATTTGTTGTGGGCGTAGATTTGTCAACTTTCTTGCCGTTACTAGTCCTTTCTTGCTTCAGCGGTATTGTGGGATGAAGCGGCCCGGACCAACCTTACACGTACGCTTACGTGAGACCGGTTCCACCGACTAACATGCACTAGTTGCATAAGGTGGCTGGCGGGTGTCTGTCTCTCCTACTTTAGTTGGAGCGGAATCGATGAACAGGGTCCTTATGAAGGGTAAATAGAAGTTGACAAATCACGTTGTGGCTTTAACGTAGGTAAGAAAACGTTCTTGCTAGAACCCTAATTCAGCCACGTAAAACTTGCAACAACAATTAGAGGACGTCTAACTTGTTTTTGTAGCAAGTGGTTTGTGATATGATATGGCCAAAGTTGTGATGAATGATGAATGATCTATATGTGATGTATGAGATGTTCATGCTATTGTAATAGGATTCACGACTTGCATGTCGATGAGTATGACAACCGGCAGGAGCCATAGGAGTTGTCTTTATTCTTTTATATGACCTGCGTGTCATCAAGAAACGCCATGTAAATTACTTTACTTTATTGCTAAACGCGTTAGCCATAGTAGTAGAAGTAATAGTTGGCGAGCAACTTCATGGAGACACGATGATGGAGATCATGATGATGGAGATCATGGTGTCAAGCCGGTGACAAGATGATCATGGAGCCCCAAGATGGAGATCAAAGGAGCTATGTGATATTGGCCATATCATGTCACATTTATTATTTGATTGCATGTGATGTTTATCATGTTTTGCATCTTGTTTACTTAGAACGACGGTAGTAAATAAGGTGATCCCTCACACTAATTTCAAGAAGTGTTCCCCCTAACTGTGCACCGTTGCGACAGTTCGCTGTTTCAAAACACCACGTGATGATCGGGTGTTTTATTCAGACGTTCACATACAACGGGTGTAAGACAGATTTACACATGCAAACACTTAGGTTGACTTGACGAGCCTAGCATGTACAGACATGGCCTCGGAACACAGAAGACCGAAAGGTCGAGCATGAGTCGTATAGAAGATACGATCAACATGTAGATGTTCACCGATGTTGACTAGTCCGTCTCACGTGATGATCGGACACGGTCTAGTTTAACTCGGATCATGTAATACTTAGATGACTAGAGGGATGTCTAATCTAAGTGGGAGTTCACTAATAATTTGATTAGTTGAACTTAATTATCATGAACTTAGTCTAAAATCTTTACAATATGTCTTGTAGATCAAATGGCCAACGTAGTCCTCAACTTCAACGCGTTCCTAGAGAAAACCAAGCTGAAAGACGATGGCAGCAACTATACGGACTGGGTCCGGAACCTGAGGATCATCCTCATAGCTGCCAAGAAAGATTATGTCCTACAAGCACCGCTTGGTGACGCACCCGTTCTCCCTGCAGAACAAGATGTTATGAACGCTTGGCAGGCACGTTTCGATGACTACTCCCTCGTTCAGTGCGGCATGCTTTACAGCCTAGAGCCGGGGCTCCAAAAGCGTTTTGAGAGACATGGAGCATATGAGATGTTCGAAGAGCTGAAAATGGTTTTCCAAGCTCATGCCCGGGTCGAGAGATATGAAGTCTCCGACAAATTCTTCAGCTGTAAGATGGAGGAAAACAGTTCTGTCAGTGAGCACATACTCACTATGTCTGGGTTGCATAACCGCTTGACTCAGCTGGGAGTTAATCTCCCGGAGGATGCGGTCATTGACAGAATCCTCCAGTCGCTTCCACCAAGCTACAAGAGCTTTGTGATGAACTTCAATATGCAGGGGATGGAAAAGACCATTCCTGAATTATTTGCTATGCTGAAATCAGCAGAGGTAGAAGTCAGGAAGGAACATCAAGTGTTGATGGTCAATAAAACCACTAAGTTCAAGAAAGGCAAGGGTAAAAAGAACTTCAAGAAGGACGGCAAGGAGGTTGCCGCGCCCGGCAAGCAAGCTGCCGGGAAGAAGCCAAAGAATGGACCCAAGCCCGAGACTGAGTGCTTTTATTGCAAGGGAAGCGGTCACTGGAAGCGGAACTGCCCTAAGTACTTAGCGGATAAGAAGGCCGGCAAAACAAAAGGTATATGTGATATACATGTAATTGATGTGTACCTTACTAGTGCCCGTAGTGGCTCCTGGGTATTTGATACCGGTGTAGTTGCTCACATTTGTAACTCAAAGCAGGGGCTGCGGAATAAGCGGAAACTGGCAAAGGACGAGGTGACGATGCGCGTCGAGAATGGTTCCAAGGTCAATGTGATCGCCGTCGGCACGCTACCTCTGCATCTCCCTTCGGGATTAGTTTTAAACCTTAATAATTGTTATTTAGTGCCAGCTTTGAGCATGAACATTGTATCGGGATCTCGTTTAATTCGAGATGGCTACTCTTTTAAATCTGAGAATAATGGTTGTTCCATTTTTATGAGAGATATGTTTTATGGTCATGCTCCTATGGTGAATGGTTTATTCTTTATGAATCTCGAACGTGATGCTACACATGTTCATAATGTGAGTACCAAAAGAAGTAAGGTTGATAATGATAGTCCCACATACTTGTGGCACTGCCGCCTTGGTCACATAGGTGTCAAATGCATGAAGAAGCTCCATGCTGATGGACTTTTAGAGTCTCTTGATTATGAATCATTTGACACGTGCGAACCATGCCTTATGGGTAAAATGACCAAGACTCCGTTCTCGGGAACAATGGAGCGAGCAACCGACTTATTGGAAATCATACATACTGATGTGTGCGGTCCGATGAGTGTTGAGGCTCGCGGTGGCTATCGTTATGTTCTCACCCTCACTGATGATTTAAGTAGGTATGGGTATATCTACTTAATGAAACACAAGTCTGAAACCTTTGAAAAGTTCAAGGAATTTCAGAGTGAGGTTGAAAATCAACGTGACAGGAAAATCAAGTTTCTACGATCAGATCGTGGTGGAGAATACTTGAGTCACGAGTTTGGGGCACACTTAAGAAAATGTGGAATAGTTTCACAACTCACGCCGCCTGGAACACCTCAGCGTAATGGTGTGTCCGAACGTCGTAATCGCACTCTATTAGATATGGTGCGATCTATGATGTCTCTTACCGATTTACCGCTTTCCTTTTGGGGCTATGCTTTAGAGACTGCCGCATTCACTTTAAATAGGGCTCCGTCGAAATCCGTTGAGACGACACCGTATGAATTATGGTTTGGGAAGAAACCTAAGCTGTCGTTTCTAAAAGTTTGGGGATGCGATGCTTATGTCAAGAAACTTCAACCTGAAAAGCTCGAACCCAAGTCGGAAAAATGCGTCTTCATAGGGTACCCAAAAGAAACTATTGGGTACACCTTCTACCTCAGATCAGAAGGCAAGATCTTTGTTGCCAAGAATGGGTCCTTTCTGGAGAAAGAGTTTCTCTCGAAAGAAGTAAGTGGGAGGAAAGTAGAGCTTGATGAAGTATTACCTCTTGAACCGGAAAATGGCGCAACTCAAGAAAATGTTCCTAAGGTGCCAGCACCGACTAGAGAGGAAGTTAATGATAATGATCAAGATACTTCTGATCAAGCTCCTACTGAAATTCGAAGGTCCACAAGGACACGTTCCGCACCAGAGTGGTACGGCAACCCTGTCTTGGAAATCATGTTGTTAGACAACGGTGAACCTTCGAACTATGAAGAAGCGATGGCGGGACCGGATTCCGACAAATGGCTAGAAGCCATGAAATCCGAGATAGGATCCATGTATTAAAACGAAGTATGGACTTTGACTGACTTGCCCGTTGAACGGCGAGCCATAGAAAATAAATGGATCTTTAAGAAGAAGACAGACGCGGATGGTAATGTGACCATCTATAAAGCTCGGCTTGTCGCTAAGGGTTATCGACAAGTTCAAGGGGTTGACTACGATGAGACTTTCTCACCGGTAGCGAAGCTGAAGTCCGTCCGAATCATGTTAGCAATTGCCGCATTCTATGATTATGAAATATGGCAAATGGACGTCAAAACGGCATTCCTTAATGGTTTCCTTAAGGAAGAATTGTATATGATGCAGCCGGGAGGTTTTGTCGATCCTAAGAATGTTGACAAAGTGTGCAAGCTCCAACGCTCGATTTATGGGCTGGTGCAAGCATCTCGGAGTTGGAACATTCGCTTTGATGAGATGATCAAAGCGTTTGGGTTTACACAGACTTATGGAGAAGCCTGCGTTTACAAGAAAGTGAGTGGGAGCTCTGTAGCATTTCTCATATTATATGTAGATGACATACTTTTGATGGGAAATGATATAGAACTCTTGGACAGCATCAAGGCCTACTTGAATAAAAGTTTTTCAATGAAGGACCTTGGAGAAGCTGCTTATATATTAGGCATCAAAATCTATAGAGATAGATCGAGACGCCTCATAGGTCTTTCACAAAGCACATACCTTGATAAGATATTGAAGAAGTTCAATATGGATCAATCCAAGAAAGGGTTCTTGCCTGTGTTACAAGGTGTGAAATTGAGCTCAGCTCAATGTCTGACCACGGCAGAAGATATAGAAGAGATGAGCGTCATCCCCTATGCCTCAGCCATAGGTTCTATTATGTATGCCATGCTGTGTACCAGACCTGATGTTAACCTTGCCGTCAGTTTGGTAGGAAGGTACCAAAGTAATCCCGGCAAGGAACACTGGACAGCGGTCAAGAATATCCTGAAGTACCTGAAAAGGACTAAGGAAATGTTTCTCGTTTATGGAGGTGACGAAGAGCTCGTCGTAAAGGGTTACGTCGACGCTAGCTTCGACACAGATCTGGATGACTCTAAGTCACAAACCGGATACGTGTATATTTTGAATGGTGGGGCAGTAAGCTGGTGCAGTTGCAAGCAAAGCGTCGTGGCGGGATCTACATGTGAAGCGGAGTACATGGCAGCCTCGGAGGCAGCACATGAAGCAATATGGGTGAAGGAGTTCATCACCGACCTAGGAGTCATACCCAATGCGTCGGGGCCGATCAAGCTCTTCTGTAACTACACTGGAGCTATTGCACTTGCCAAGGAGCCCAGGTTTCACAAGAAGACAAGGCACATCAAGCGTCGCTTCAACTCCATTCGTGAAAATGTTCAAGATGGAGACATAGAGATTTGTAAAGTACATACGGACCTGAATGTAGCAGATCCGTTGACTAAACCTCTCCCTAGAGCAAAACATGATCAACACCAGAATTCCATGGGTGTTCGATTCATCACAATGTAACTAGATTATTGACTCTAGTGCAAGTGGGAGACTGTTGGAAATATGCCCTAGAGGCAATAATAAAAGCATTATTATTATATTTCCTTGTTCATGATAATTGTCTTTATTCATGCTATAATTGTGTTATCCGGAAATCGTAATACATGTGTGAATAACAGACATCAACATGTCCCTAGTGAGCCTCTAGTTGACTAGCTCGTTGATCAACAGATAGTCATGGTTTCCTGACTATGGACACTGGATGTCATTGATAACGAGATCACATCATTGGGAGAATGATTTGATGGACAAGACCCAATCCTAAACATAGCACAAGATCGTATAGTTCGTTTGCTAGAGTTTTCCAATGTCAAGTATCTTTTCCTTAGACCATGAGATCATGTAACTCCCGGATACCGTAGGAGTGCTTTGGGTATGCCAAACGTCACAACGTAACTGGGTGACTATAAAGGTAGACTACGGGTATCTCCGAAAGTGTCTGTTGGGTGACATGGATCAAGACTGGGATTTGTCACTCCGTATGACGGAGAGGTATCACTGGGCCCACTCGGTAATGCATCATCATAATGAGCTCAGAGTGACCAAGTGTCTAGTCACGGGATCATGCATTGCGGTACGAGTAAAGTGACTTGCCGGTAACGAGATTGAACGAGGTATTGGGATACCGACGATCGAATCTCGGGCAAGTAACATATCGATAGACAAAGGGAATAGCGTACGGGATTGATTAAATCCTCGACATCGTGGTTCATCCGATGAGATCATCGTGGAGCATGTGGGAGCCAACATGGGTATCCAGATCCCGCTGTTGGTTATTGACCGGAGAGTCGTCTCGGTCATGTCTGCTTGTCTCCCGAACCCGTAGGGTCTACACACTTAAGGTTCAGTTACGCTAGGGTTGTAGGGATATGTATATGCAGTAACCCGAATGTTGTTCGGAGTCCCGGATGAGATCCCGGACGTCACGAGGAGTTCCGGAATGGTCCGGAGGTAAAGATTTATATATGGGAAGTCCTGTTTCAGGCATCGGGACAAGTTTCGGGGTTATTGGTATTGTACCGGGACCACCGGAATGGTCCCGGGGGTCCACCGGGTGGGTCCACCTGTCCCGGGGGGCCACATGGGCTGTAAGGGGGTGCGCCTTGGCCTAATGGGCCAAGGGCACCAGCCCCACATAGGCCCATGCGCCTAGGGTTTGAAAGGGGAAGAGTCCTAGGAGGGGAAGGCACCTCCTAGGTGCCTTGGGGGGGAGGGAAACCCCCCTTGGCCGCCGCACCCCCTAGGAGATTGGATCTCCTAGGGCCGGCCACCCCCCCTTGGCACCCCTATATATAGTGGGGGAGAGGAGGGACTTCATACCTGAACGCCTTGGCCTTTGGTTGCCTCCTTCTCCCTCCCCAACACCTCCTCCTCCTCCATAGTGCTTAGCGAAGCTCTGCCGGAGTACTGCAGCTCCATCAACACCACGCCGTCGTGCTGCTGCTGGTGCCATCTCCCTCAACCTCTCCTCCCTCCCTTGCTGGATCAAGAAGGAGGAGACGTGGCTGTTCCGTACGTGTGTTGAACGCGGAGGTGCCGTCCGTTCGGCGCTGGTCATCGGTGATTTGGATCACGTCGAGTACGACTACATCATCACCGTTCTTTTGAACGCTTCCGCTCGCGATCTACAAAGGTATGTAGATGCATCTAATCACTCGTTGCTAGATGAACTCCTAGATGATCTTGGTGAAACGAGTAGGAAATTTTTTGTTTTCTGCAACGTTCCCCGACAATAGCAACATACTAAACGATCGAGTGCTAAGCTAACGGAATGGGTCAAGTCAATCACATCATTCTCCTAATGATGTGATCCCATTAATCAAATAACAACTCTTTGTCTATGGTTAGGAAACATAACCATCTTTGATTAATGAGCTAGTCAAGTAGAGGCATACTAGTGACACTCTGTTTGTCTATGTATTCACACATGTATTATGTTTCCGGTTAATACAATTCTAGCATGAATAATAAACATTTATCATGAAATAAGGAAATAAATAATAACTTTATTATTGCCTCTAGGGCATATTTCCTTCAAAAACAAGACAAGCAAAGCCACCCGAATGTGCCGACAAATCCCGATAGGAGCTGCACATATCTCTTTCTCAAGGCACACCGGATTGTCCAAGGTTCCGGTAGGCCAGCCCAGAGTTGCCCCTGGTGGCCACCGGCAGCTGACAGGTTGGACCAACACTCAGAGGAGCACTGGCCCAGGGGTTTAAATAAAGATGACCCTTGAGTCTGCAGAACCCAAGGGAAAGAAAAAGGCTAGGTGGCGAATGGTAAAACCAATGTTGGGCCTTGCTGGAGGAGTTTTATTCAAGGCGAACTGTCAAGGGGTTCCCATTATAACCCAACCGCGTAAGGAACGCAAAATCCGGGAACATAACACCGATATGACGGAAACTAGGACGCCAAGAGTGGAACAAAACACCAAGCATAAGGCCGAGCCTTCCACCCTTTACCAAGTATATAAATGCATTGATTAGATAATAGATATTGTGATATCCCTACAAAATATCCATGTTCCAAACATGGAACAAGCTCCAAACTTCACCTGCAACTAACAAGGCTATAAGAGGGGCTGAACAAAGCGGTAACATAGCCAAACAACGGTTTGCTAGGACAAGGTGGGTTAGAGGCTTGGTTTAACAATATGGGAGGCATGATAAGCAAGTGGTCGGTATCACAGCATAGGCATAGAAAAAGAGCGAGCAACTAGCAAGCAAAGATAGAAGTGATTTCGAGGGTATGGTCATCTTGCCTGCAATCCCGCAAGGAAGAAGAACGAGTCCATGAAGAAGACAAACGGACGTAGTCGAACGGATCCTCACAACACGAGTTATCGAAACCAACCCAAAGAAGCACACCGGAAAGAAGCAAACAACATAGTAAACAACCACCACATAAAACATGGCATGATGCACAAACAATTATGATGCATGTCCGGTTTGATGAAGCATGGCATGGCAAAGTGCACAAGCAAACCTACAAATTAAGTGGAGCTCAATGTGCAACTCCGTTGCATATTGACGGAACACCACATCAATTATTTAGTTCACTCTCGGTTAGGTACTCAACAATAATAAATATTGGTTAGCATGGCAAGAGGTGAAGCATAAAGAAAACTACCTATCTAGGCACGTTTAAATGAGGCCGGAAGCAACGAACAACAATTCCGGTAAATCCCCATATGCAAAAATTAGGTTGGTACTGTTCTGTCCTAAACACAATTTTAGAGTTGTTAAACATGCAAAGTAAAGCCATCATGTTAAACTAGGCATTTTCCCACCCCATTTACATATAAAGTTTATTAAATTCGGAGTTACGGTTATTTAGTTATGAATTAAACCATTTTAACATGGCATTAAGCAAAAATTACACAAACAACATTTTAAACATAGATGAAAGTGGCAAATTATTAATCTACACAAAATTCTAAGCAAGTTTCATATATAACTTATTTTAATCCGATGCATGGTTTGTGAGATATTAAATGCATGAACATGAGGGTCTTCTCTGAAAAACTGACATCTCTGGATAAAAAACAAAAACCCCCATAACTGAAAAAAACGTAATGGGCCGAATCTAAAGCATGTTGGGCCAGCAGTGCGCAGGGCGCTGGATCTGGGTCTGCTCACCTAGTGGCCTTGGGCCGAGTCGAAGGGGAAGCAGGCCGGGGCGCTGCTCGGCCAGATCTAGAGGCGCTGGAGGGTGGCCCAGGCGAGGCAGTGTGCGGTCAACGCGGGGCGCGGGGCGAGGTGCTCGCTTGGCCGGATCGAACAGGCGAAGCAGAGGTTTGCGGGGGCGTGCGTCCTCGTCCTGGAAGAAGTAGAGGACACCGGCGTCGGTGGACCTTGCGGGCGCGCAGAGGAAGGTCGAAGACGGTGGGGCAGCGCCGGATCCCGATGTGAACGCTGAGGGGGCAGAACCGGCGGCCGGCGCCTTGATCTGAAGCAGAGGACAGCCGCACATTCGGCAGGGACAAGGATGAAGCTCCGGCGACGGGCGGCGCTGGCCTTGGAGACCTGACACGGGAGGCCACGCACGCGAGGCAGGGGACGAGCGATGCAGGAGCAGAGGAGGCGGCCTTGGGTCTCTGCTTCCCGGTTCGAAGAAGAGGCGAGGCGCTGGCCTCGAACGACGACGACGGCGGCAGGAGATGCGATACAGGGCGGCCGCTTCAAGGGGACTCCGGCAAATGGACTGGGCAGGGAGGTGGCTCGGTCTGCGGCTGCAGGTTCGATGGGAGCATAGGGGCGGAACCGGCGGCCAGGCTTGAGGAGGCCGTCGGCCATGGAGTCAGGCGGAGCTCCTGTGAAGATGAGAGAGAGATCATGAGAGAACGAGAGAAAAAAGGAAGACATGGAAGGAGAGGAGGAGGGCGATGGGGCCTGGCAGGGGTGGTCTCCGGCGACGTTCTTTGGAGGCGGTAGGGTCTCGAGCTCGATCTCGCTCGATCTGGAAAACGAGGAGGAATTAGATTTGGTTGGCTTGTGTGTGAAATCGAGGAGGGGATGGATTGCGAGAGGGATTTGGTGTGGCGGTGGCAGAGAAGGATGGATGGGACAAGAGGCCTAAAATTTAGGGTTAGGTCCTAAATTAGACTAGGGAGTCTATATATATAGGGAGAGAGGGGAGTTTGGATCATCTGATCGAAATCCGACGGTCGAGAATAAATGGGTTAGAAAATTCAAATGAGAAAACGGTGATGTTTTGTAGATGTTTGGGGATGATCCGGACACAACGGTGGCGACTGCTCGGGTCGGGTCCGGGACAACTTTTCGGACACGCGCGCGAGGAGAGCCGCGGGCTGACGAGAGAGGTTAGGTTGGACCTGGCGGTAGGCCGTGAGCTGTGTAGACGGTCTCGAGCTGAGAGAAGAGAAGAGAGGAAGGACCGGCGACTGTTTCCGAAGACCGAAAACGTCCGACGTTAGACCGACTATATTGCCGCTATAGTTAAACGTTGGGGCGTCAAACGAACTCCAAATGCGATGAAACTTGGCAGGCGGCCTACTAACAACAAAACAACACCGCACGCCAACTCTCATCCCATTCCGAGAACATTTTTTGGCCACTTATAAAATAATATTTCGGACGTGCCGCGGGCGCATGCAAGTGTGTCTGGACTCAGAACGGACAATGGAAGGAACGGGGAGACCTGAACAGATGTAAGTTTTGAAAACATGATGATGCAATGCACATGATGACATGACAAGATGCAACACGCAAGCGAATGACAAGGCAACGACAGCGAATGACTGGAAGACACCTGGCGCGTCGGTCTCGGGGCGCTACAGTCACCGCCACCACCTATCGCTCCGATGTGTTGCGATCGCCGCCATCGCTGCCCGCTGCTTCGCGATGCTGCTATGGCCGCCACCACCGCGAGGAATGTCCGAGAAATTATTCTTCGTTTTATTATTGCTTGCGAGATTATTTTTAGTTCAACAACTGTCATACTCAAATTTCATAGTCTATGGAAAACCATTTAATTTCAAGAAACAGAAACTTGTCTAATCGACAACAATTCTATTACCGTCGTACATCAAATTTCATATTCATCGTCCGTTGCCTTCGTGGAAGATCATGCGGCACATCAACAACAGAAGGACTCAGCATGGAGGAGCCGAGTCAAGCGGGTGCTGCAAGTTAGACAACTTTAAATCGTGTGGGGAGAGCGTGACACCACAACTACTCCACCTCCTCCTTCCCTCCTGGTCCTCGAGCTGCCGTGGTGTATACACACGTCATTGTCGAGGGTTGGGGTCGCTCACAATGGCAGAAGAATGGTGACATCATAGGTAGATCGTCGCATCTGTCACGGGGAATGGCCGAGAAGCTCGGGCATGGCTGAATGGAGTAGATCCGGACGCCGACTATGAGGAGCATCTCTGTTCACGCGCTGGCCTCGGGCCGCCGTCTCCACCTACCGCTCTGTGATGTTGCCGCCACCATCACCACCCACTGCTTCACGATGCCTCTATGTCTGCCATCACCGCGAGGATTTTCCGAGAAGCCATTCTTCATTTTATTATTGCTCGCCAAATTATTTTCAGCTTAACAACTGTCATACTCAAATTTCATATCCTATGGCAAAATTTCAATAAACAAAAAGAGGTCTAATCGACAACAATTCTATTACCGTCATACATCAAGTTTCATATTCGTCGACCACTGCTTTCGCGGAGACTCCTACAACACATCAACAACAAAAGGACCGAGTGTGGGGGAGCCCAATCGAGTGGGTGTTGTAGGGTAGATGACTTTAAATCGTCAAGGGAGAGCGTGACACCACAACTTCTCCACCTCGACCATCACGCTTGGTCCTCGAGCTGCCGCAGAGCGGGCACACGTCACTATTGGGGGTCGGGGTCTCTCACCATGGCGGGAGAAGGGTGACATCCAAAGGTAGGTGCGCATCATGGTGTGCATGCAACTTGATATAGAAACCCTAGTCTAGGGGAGAGGAGTCGAGCAACGGAGGCGTAACCTCATTCTGTACGAGGATCCGTATGCAGAGGGGACTCAACCTCTGTAGAAACACATAGAGAGAAGAGAGGCTCGTGTGGTGCAGGGTGAATCGTGAATAAAAAAATCAGTAAAATCGGTGGAAGAGGAACGATAAAATATGAGTAGGGTATCCTTTCGATCGATGGGAGCCGTGGATACCAACTAGGACTACTATGGATTGTCATTTAATAATAAATGGAGAGATTCTAGACATGTGGTTGATTCCTTTCCACAAATGTTAACTTGTGTTATCAAACATGGATTCCTTTTCATAGTTTTGGTCTTTAAAGATTGATTAGAGATCACCGTTATTGATTCTTTTCCATAACGATGTTATTAAATATACCGATCTGCATGATTTGTGTAGATTTTTTAGATAAAACCTAGATTAAATAGATTAGTGGGCTAAAAATCAGCTTAAATAAATTGGTGAGATAGAAAAAATCGACAGGGAAGTTTCACTTGAATGGTGGCGACACGGATAACTTACCATGGCATATAGGTTTGTGCCGATTCTAATAATATATGTGTACAAAATAATAGGTTGGTCATGAAAAAAATGAATCAGAAGTAAATGAAACAAAAAATGAAACTTAGAAAAAAAGCATGCACACGTCACATAGGCCGGCCAAATTTAATTATTGTTGATGTTTTGGTATGATTTAATCTCTACTAGGAAAAGTGCCCGTGCGTTGCAACGGGAGAAAAAAAAATTCACGCCTCATACATACACTTAACGACATCAGCAAATCCTTGAAATCTTTCATGATGCCACGCAACAAGCAACATGATAACTTTTCTAAAAAAACAAGCAACATGATAAGTGGTGTTGTGCAAAAACATAAAGGTGTGATGATTTTTGAAGTGAACTGAAGGTGTTTAGAATTCATTATACAACGCAAATATCTACCTAGTTGCCAATATATGTTTATGCATTTGTTGTTGTTTCTCGGTGACGCAAAAAAAATATTGCATTAGAATGAAATAGCAAAGTACATTTTAGTATTTAATGATAACATGTGCATAAGTGTTTTCATATACTCCCTTCGTCCAAAATAACTTGTCCCAAGTTTGTCCCTCAAATGGATGTATCTAACACCAAATTAGTGCTAGGTATATCTCTTTGAAGGACAAGTTTTTTCGGACGGAGTAAATATACCCAGCGCATATATATGCGACGCGACGCGAATGTGTGTGTGTGTGTGTGTGCAATCATAATTCAGTTCAAGACTTAATTTGGTTGCAAACATATAGGATAGCTCCACAAAAACAACCAATCTATAAGGACATATGTAATAGGCATTTCTAAAATATCTCATCATACAAAGAAGGTATTATTTAAGTTTGCACCCTGAACGTAATTTCAAAAATTAATGATAATAGCATATTTGAAATCTACATATTTTTCTGATGAATTTTTATATATGGCATGTCAGATTTAAAGTTAGGGTTTCAAAGATATGTTTATGCATTTGTTGTTGTTTCTCGGTGACGCAAAAAAAATATTGCATTAGAATGAAATAGCAAAGTACATTTTAATATTTAATGATAACATGTGCATAAGTGTTTTCATATACTCCCTTTGTCCAAAATAACTTGTTCCAAGTTTGTCCCTCAAATGGATGTATCTAACACCAAATTAGTGCTAGGTATATCTCTTTGAAGGACAAATTTTTTCGGACGGAGTAAATATACCCAGCGCATATATATGCGACGCGACGCGAATGTGTGTGTGTGTGTGTGTGCAATCATAATTCAGTTCAAGACTTAATTTGGTTGCAAACATATAGGATAGCTCCACAAAAACAACCAATCTATAAGGACATATGTAATAGTCATTTCTAAAATATCTCATCATACAAAGAAGGTATTATTTAAGTTTGCACTCTGAACGTAATTTCAAAAATTAATGATAATAGCATATTTGAAATCTACATATTTTTCTGATGAATTTTCATATATGGCATGTCAGATTTAAAGTTAGGGTTTCAAAGATATGAAAATTTCAAAAAGTAAGTGATTTTTTAAAGGAAAAGGATGGTTGTGGGAATCGAACCGACGACCTCTAGCGCGGTAGGTCACGGAACCAACCAGTGCGCTGCCCGCCTGGTCGTTGTATATGAGGGGATCTCCCCTTATTGAGCTATGGGCGAGCGCGGAAAAAAAAAACAAAACGTTTTTCTCACTTACCGGTGGCATTGATGGGTAATTATTTGCAACTTTAGGGGCAGTTTTAATGACGGACGGATAGCCGCTTTATTAGTAAAAAAAATAAGGTAAAGATAAAGAGGTAAAGATTCCTAATGGAGCAGTTGGTAGTCTTTACCGGTTAATTTTCGTTCCACCTCATCTGGTTTTTTTGTACCTCCTCCCACCTCTTCCTTATCCACCAGAACCAAAAAAACCTCCTTGTGAGACCCTAACCCGCACCCATCCATGTACCAAAAAATAGACGTTAACCAACGAAAAAAAGACCTACGAAGGTTAACCAGCGACAAAAAAAAAACTAAACCTATCGCCCGCTCCCTCGCGCCCCTGTTGCTCCCTCCTCGATCCCGATCTGGATCGAGGGGACGAGGAGCTCCTGCCTCCCCGACGGCTGACCTCCTCCTCGCCCCTCTGCTTTGTCCGGCGCCGCCACGGCCTCTGGAGCCAGGGAAGCCATGGCCTGAGCTCGGCCTCGAGGTCCCCGCCGCCGTCTCCTGCAGCTTCTGCCCCGCCGCCTCACCGCCCGAGCTCGCCGTCGCACCAACCTCGGCTCCGCGCCGCCGCCGGCTCTGGTCGCCGCGCCGCCACCGGCTCTGGCGTCGATCTGGGCATGGCAGCGCGAAGTGGCCGTTTCTCTGGCTCGATCTGCTGCTACGGTGTCCAGGCGGCCGGAAGGAGATGGTCGGTGATTGGAGGGGCTGTAGGCGCGCTGGTCTTACACGGTGAGGGTTGGCAAGGTGGGCTACTCGGGTCCACTGGTTGGATGGTTAAGGTTGCCGGCGAAAGCTGAACTCCGGCAGGCCGGAGTTGTCGATGGCGGCACCGGCAGGCCGTTTCCTTGCTGAAGGTATCAATGTTGCAGTCCTCACCTTCCACTGCCCCATGCCTCCCCCTGTGATTCACTGAAAACCTGATTCTTTTTCTTAACCTGAAGGTATCAATGCTTGGATATGAACTCTGTTGTCATCCTATTTTAACAATATTAGGCCCAAATTTGATGTATTTTCATAACATTGAGCTCTTTTGTCATCCTATTTTCTACAATCTTATGCTATTCTTTTTCTTCCATTCGTTTGCTTAACATTATATTCTCTGTAGATATGTCAAATTTGATGTGTTTGAAAGATGACTAAGAGTAGCAATACTGTCGTATGGCCGGCTTAATTAATATTCCAACCACCAATCATGGCTACTAACTACCAAGAAAAGCAGTCATATGTGTACCTTTACTAAGAGTAGCAGTTCCTGAAGTTTATATATTGCAGACTGCGGTGTGGTGGTCAGTAAATCATGTCAAATGTTGTAGGGTGCTCGAAGTAATGAGTTTGCTGCTGCTTCAAGGTTGGAAGAAACATTCAACTTCTACCATACTACCAGTCCTGATGTAGCTAAGCTTTTCCACATTGACCCTGCAGCCAAGTGCACCTCTGTAGTCTTGCTGAAGAAAGAGGAGGAGAAGTTGAACGTATAAGGTATTTTTATCACTAACTTGGTTCAGCTTCCAGCAGCTGCATTTTCTTTCTATGCGTATTAGATTATTTGACCTATGAATTCAATATAAATGTACCGTGCTTTGTGCTGACAATGAGTTCAGAGCATCTAGCATTGCCGAAGTCATATCGGTTAACACACTAACACTGATCACCACCCTCACACAGGAAAATGCCTCTGCGATATTTGATAGTCCAGTCAAGAAACCAATATGTTCCGTCCTCCTCTATTTTGCAATAACTCGCTCGGTTTTCCGGATCCTTCGTGTCCTTTTCCTATCAAGGCTGGTAGTTATTCCTCTTCTTGATTGTTGTGTGTGTCGTCACAGGTGTCGTGGCCGGAGGCCACATGGACCCCACCTCCGCCGCAGGGGCGACGTGTATTTCCTCTTGCTTCACCGCCTTATAGCCAAGCAGACCAGGAGTGACCTCCTCTCCTACTACACCAGCGGCCTTCACTGGCTCTGGAGACATGGTGGCCATTGACGCTCCGACGCCGATGAGTAATCAGTTCCATCATTGACATATAACCTGACAAGGTAGTGGCACATGCTCTCCTCATCGTGATATGATCTAATTGTTGTTCGCTTGATCTTGATGTGTCGTTTGCTGCCTGTTTATCTTTACTTTAACTGCTCACTACAGAGTACGGTTGTCGGTATATACTCTCATTCCATGATTTATCTTTACTTTAACTGCTCACTTCATCTCACAGTTGTTGGGCAGGATGGGTTCCGTTGGCGTTGTGGTCCAGACACAATAATTCTTTGAAGCAGCACCGTAGTGGAATGATGTAAAAAAAGTGTGATGTGCCACAATTTGGATGAAATGATTTCTAGCTGCTATGAGGAACGAAGCTTAATCGGTGACTGCACTCTTTTTAACCAAGCTTCAGTCTAAGGTAAGTGATACCACACATTATGACTCCTCTTTTTAATCTTCTATTTCTCATGCTGAATTGTTGCTATTAATACTTGTATGTTAATTTAGCTATTGGAATCCTTCGTCATCTTCCTGTTTGGTTAGTAATTATTTGGGAGATAATCACTTTGGGGTTTCAGGCACCTTGGTATGCACATGGCAATGCAGAGCCCAAGAATATGATTCTGGACAGTAACCTGTAGTTTCATCAACCATACTTCTGGTCATACTACTGTACCTACAATCACTCTCATTCATTTTTTTAGAGGAACTGCATTTCACCGATCTGGACATTCTGTTAAGGAATTTGAAAGGTTCAGGTCATACATGATTGATATGTGCATTTAATTGCAAGGTCAAAACTTTTACTAAGATGCTTCTTTACCCCATTACAAGTTATGAATGACACACTTATTTTCAAGTTTGACGTCTAATTGCTCCCTTCTTCTTGATGCATAATTTTCAGCAATCAAGGTTGGTCGCTACCTTACCCTGTCCTCGCATAGTTAATAGAAATCCAATTTAAGGTTTTATAATTAAATACAACGCCAAGAAGTACTACCGCGGGCATCATGTGTGCTTGAAACAAATCTTCTCTTTTTCTAAAAGAGTGGTATCAATTTGTTCGGAATTAGAATATTCCTCTTTTTGAAACACTCACATGTCTTTTGATTATTCTAACCTGGGACTAAGTACAGTTGGATGCAAGCTTGATATGTAAGTACGTCTTAGTTTAATTATTAGTCCTTGACCATGAGCAAGAATCTAGCTAGATGGGCTTTCATGTTACACATATATGCTTGTTACTGTTTTGCGAGCTAATATCTATTAATTAATTAGTTAGATGCTTGAATTAACCTGTACTAACTATTATTGGTTATCACCGTCCACTGTCTTCGTTTGGTTGTAAGTTGTTGACCATTAGCAAGAAGCTAGCTAATTGTGTGTGCATGCCACACACGTGCACATATATCAGTTGTTGCGAGTTAAGATCATCTGCCAACTACCTT
The DNA here is from genome assembly GCF_002162155.2 of Triticum dicoccoides. Classification (NCBI taxonomy): domain Eukaryota; kingdom Viridiplantae; phylum Streptophyta; class Magnoliopsida; order Poales; family Poaceae; genus Triticum; species Triticum dicoccoides. The sequence continues at coordinate 285,510,973 of NC_041392.1, read as the reverse complement.
TATATGTAATTGTGTGCTGCATTCTCACTGCTTCCAGTAGATACTATCATTTCAGAGTTCACCTAAAATTTGCAATGTTCAAATTTTTGGGACCAAAATACAACTTTTTTTAAATTTAAGCCAATATAAAGTGTGTGCAGGTTGACTTTTAAACCATTTTTGCTTACAAGAAGCTTATCAGTTGTAATGTTTAGCACCTACATAACCTGATGGTCCTGTAGTGACTTGGGATTGGCGATTAAAGAAACATGGGTATCGAGCATATTAATGTGAGAAGTAGATATACAATATGTTATAAAGGAGAAGACAAGTAAATATTGAGTGTGAAAGATAAGTATGATTTTTTTACTATCATATGAATTATTGAATTTAATCTGGTATTCAACCCCTCAAAATTAGATTTAATACATGCTACTACACCATTACTTATCTCTACTATTAAAGGAGAATTTGACAAGTAATCAAGCAAGTCATCACTATCGTCGATGGAAGTTGTCGTGCGGAGATGGAAGTTGACAAGTTTCTCCATGAAGCTGATCTGATGTGAAGCTTGTGCCAGATAAAAGGTTAATTGAGTTCTCATCTCCAATATGTGTGCATTCTAACTATCCTTGTTGATTCAGTGGTTCCATGATGCTACATTTCACATGTTTTTCACCTCTTGATGCTACTATGGACAGAAGGCGTTTACTAATTTGCACTTTAATTTTTTTCTAATAAACTGTGCCAATATCACCTGCATTATGATTTTTAAATTATTGATCCCTGCTATAATGTAACGTGCCCACATAACAAGTATTCCGCAATCTTCGCAAGCATGTATTTGTATGTCTAACTGTAGGTGGAAGAACAAGATCCACTGTGTGTGCAACGGCAACAATAAATATCATGTCATTAGGGAGACTTCTGATAATTCTACTCTGCATTTTTTTTCCTTTAGTAGAAGTGTTCTGCCGCATTATTCAACTATGTGTGACCAATCTGACACACCTCAGGAGTTCTATATATATATATATATATATATATATATATATATATATGGGCTGAACAATTGATTCAGGTTTTTTTCTCAAGTGGGGATGCAAATTGGGCATCAAGGTGTACGACAGAGGATGACAAACGATTACGTTCTGCACGTTAGTCCGCGTACAACTTAAAAGTTGATTGATACTTTTCATTTTATATTGATGTTCCCTCCATCGAGAACAATTTTTTGACTGGATGTGTTTAATTAGATATGCTCTTTTATTTGTGCGAAGTTGTTCAGACTTTTCTTTGATTCATTATTTTAGCTGCATAAAAAAGGAGTATGAGTACTGTTTGGTTCCATGCAGGACCAACCAAGGAAGAGAAGCAAATCACAACCCTTTAGTTCATGGTCTAGGAGCAGGAAGGTACACATCCATCTTTGTGATATTCTGATATGAATATGCATAGTACTATGTATAGAATCCCTCAATTGTGTAGATAGGTCATCAAGTAATGGTTAGTAATTCCTACTTCTGCTTCACCTTTCAGTTAATTATCCGCTTTCAAGTATTTGTTGCCGAAGTGAGCATCTAATTGCAGGAATTCTGTGAGGTAACCATCTCAATCTTTTTGTCACAAGGCTCTTGCGCGGCAGAGATTTTTGCTTGGTCATAAATGAATTAGTTCCATTCTTTGACAGTAAGATACCTCACAGAATTCCTGCAATTAGATGCTCACTTCGGCAACAAATACTTGAAAGCGGATAATTAACTGAATAGTTCACTTTAGATCACTTTCTGGATAGTTCTTGCGAAACTATTATTTAGTTAGAAGGCTGATTGCTGATGAACATTGATTTTAACTATAAACATATATATTCACATAATGTTACAGTTAATCCCAAAAATATAGTATTCGCTGGTACACGATTTGAGGCATAGGAGGGAGGGGCATGTTGCGATGTCGTCTTTGGTCATGGCTATAGCTTATGAGAAGAATGGGATTTATGCTTTGGCAGACTGCCCCGTGGTTAGCAAGTCATTATTGCGGCCTCCGCTTCCCAAGTTGACTCGGCTTGCTGTTGGTGTGTGCTGCTTCTGCAGCTCCTGCCGGCCGCCTCTTAGGTTGGGTTTTGCTACCACTACTGAAGTTTCCATTGCCAAGGCAAGGCGTCGTCGTCTTACTTGCAAGGCACACATTGCACTGCGGGCAACATTTTGCTATGCATGGCCACTCATGTCAAAGCTGGGTCCCAGTTTGACGACCTCTCTACCAAGTCTCCATGTTCTTCTTCCCTGTACTTTCTCCATCTGCTGTTATACTCTCTTGCAAGTACGGCTTATCCAGTTTGATGCCATGTTGCTTCGGCAGTTGTGT
>NC_041392.1:285488717-285508417 GCF_002162155.2 Triticum dicoccoides | reverse complement strand
GGCCGACCGTCGTTAGACCAGGATGAGCTAGCGGCGGTGGTCGTCGAGGACTCTAAGCATTCGCGGATTGTCGTGGCGTAGTGGTGCCACCGAGGGCACCAACATCAGCAGTAGATGGATGGCGGCGGCGGTAAGAGACATAGGCCAAGGATAGGGATAGAGCAACTCAGCCACAATAATGTTTTACTAATTATGAGATGTTTCTTATTTATTCTGGATATGATCTACTCCCTACATTTCATAATGTAGTGCTCTTGAGAGGTGGAGCATTAAAGAGCAAATCAACTGGGCCAGGCCTTCATGGCTTCGTCCCCTACTTTCTACTGATCCATGCCAACTGCATAGTTATTTACTTTGGAAAGGCCGAGATATATTTCACATTTAACAGAAAAGTTCACACTGCAATTGTCTCTACAAAGTTATGTTTTGTTTTCATTATTTGTTTATGTAACTCAGTTTTGGACTTGGTACTCATCTTGACAATAGTGTTTTTAGATGGTGCTGGCGAATAGATTCAGTTGAGTGGTGGAGTTAGCACTTGCTCATGGTCATGGATGACTCTTCCTCATCAATGGATGTATGTTTAGTACTCCGTCAGTTTCATAATTCTTGTCGTGCTTTTAGTTCAAAGTAGAACCATGACAATAACTACGGAACGGAGGGAGTACTTATTTGTCAAACCGGAGTTAGTATGTGCATGGTGTGTGGTAACTACTCTTGCATTTGAATTTTTTTGTGCTTTTAGTCTTTTAGAGGGAAAGCTGCTGCCTTGTGACCATGAGGTCACGGGTTCAAGTCCTGGAAACAGCCTCTTGCAGAAATGTAGGGAAAGGCTGCGTACAATAGACCCAAAGTGGTCGGACCCTTCCCCAGACCCTGCGCAAGCGGGAGCTACATGCACTGGGGCTGCCCTTTTTTTAGTCTTTTAGAGGCTTTGTACTCCATTGATACACATGTGGCGTATCTGCAGGATAGATAATGCTTCATTGGTAGCACACACAGTGCATCTAGAGAAAACAATTGCTTTCATCAGCATACGGGGATATATTCTTCAGTGGACATTCAGCTAGAATACATATGCATTTTTGTTGAACCGGTATGGGCCCAAGCCCATCAAGCCTTGTCACTTAGGGCCCAAGCCCATGTGGAGGTACTGACCTAGAAGGAGGCATCCAGTCCTCCCGTTCTCAGGAGAGCCGCCACACACACATACGACACAGCCAAAACAAGGTGAGTCTGAGACACAACATGGTATCAGACGCAGGCGAGGTGCTGGGGACGACGGCGATGGTGGCCTAGTCGCCGGCCGGCGGCGGAGTCCGGTGGGGAGGCGGCGGCGCATGGATGTATGGAAGAGCCCAGTTGTATCAATGAATGTAATGAAATACTTTGTTACATTCATCGATTGCTATTCTCGTATGACTTGGATTTATTTGATGCGTCACAAAGATGAGGTGTTTAGCTGTTTTCAGAATTTCCATGCCTTGGTGAAGAATCAGTTTCAGGTGCAGGTGCAGGTGATCAGGACTGACAACGGGACAGAGTATGTGAACAACACATTTGGGGCTTACTTGTCTGATCACGGTATTCTTCATCAAACTTCATGCCCAGACACCCCTCCTCAGAATGGAGTGGCAGAAAGGAAAAATCGGCATATTCTTGAGGTTGCCCGGTCATTGATGTTTACGATGAATGTGCCCAAATTCTTGTGGAGTGAAGCAGTTATGACAGCCACATACTTGATCAACAGGACACCATCAAGAATACTAAGCATGAAATCTCCGTGTGAGCTAGTATATGGAGAAACTAAGTTTGTTGTCCCCCCAAAGTTGTTTGGCAGTACTTGTTTTGTTCGAGATCACCGTCCTTTTGTTGGAAAACTTGATCCGCGGGCAGTGAAGTGTATTTTTCTGGGCTATTCTTCTAGTCAGCAAGGATATAAATGTTGGTGTCCCTCAGAGAAACGCAGGTTTGTCAGTATGGACGTAACCTTCAGGGAGTCTGAGCCATTCTATGGTGAGCCAACAGATCTAAGTGTGTTGTTTCAAGAGCTTGACCATTTCCACTCTGTGCAAGATGGTCAAGAGGGGGAGAAGGCTGTATCTCACACACGCGGATTCTGTGGGCACTAACATTGATGATGATGATGTGCAGGTTCAAGTCCAGCCAATTGTGGGTACAATTTCGGTTGGTACTCTCACTGATGGTGATATGCAGGTACGGGTCCAACCAACCGTGGGTTCCATTCAGATTGGTAATCTCCAGCTCCCTGTTCGAGATTGGTGGCAGAAGATCCCCCTAGTGTACTCTCGGCGAGAGCCACAAGTGCCACAGGTGCATGACTCATCTGACACTCGTCTGGTATATTCTCGGCGGCAGCCACTTGTGCAGGAGGGGGAGCAACAAGTGCAGGGGGAGCAGTCAGTGCAGGGGGAGCAGCAAGGCAGTGGTGCAAGCTCATCTGACACAGTGGAGCTACCTATTGCCGTTGCGAAAGGGGACACGTGAAGCGGATGAGAAGGCTTTACCACTGGAGTTTTTGGATGATCATGACATTGGAAATTTTGTGTCTTATGAGGCTTTGTCTCCTTCCTATAGAGTGTTTGTTGCCTCTCTTCAAACTGTGTCAATCCCAAAGGATTGGAAGATTGCAAAGCAAGATCCGAAGTGGCATGAAGCAATGATAGAAGAGTTGGAAGCACCGAGGAAAAATAAGACGTGGGTGCTAACCACATTGCCGGCAGGAAAGAAAGCAGTGAGTTGTAAGTGGATCTATACAGTGAAGCAGAATCCTGAGGGGAAGGTGGAACGGTATAAGGCCAGATTGGTCGCCAGAGGATATAGTCAAACTTATGGAATTGACTATGACGAGACGTTTGCTCCAGTGGCAAAGATGAACACAGTAAGGATATTGGTTTCCTGTGCTGCAAACTTTGGGTGGAAATTGCATCAATTAGATGTCAAGAATGCCTTCTTGCATGGTGAGTTGCAGGAAGAAGTGTACATGGAGATACCACCAGGTTTTGGTACTTCACTGACAACGGGGAAGGTATGCAGGCTGAAGAAATCCTTGTATGGACTGAAGCAATCGCCGAGGGCTTGGTTTGATAGGTTCAGGCGTGCTGTCCGTGCTATGGGGTATGGTCAATGTAATGGTGATCACACGGTGTTCTACAGACACTCACTCTCTAATCGAAAGATCACCATTCTTGCAGTTTATGTGGACGACATTATCATCACCGGAGATGATGAGGAGGAAATAAAGAGATTGAAGGGGTGTCTGAGCAATGAGTTTGAGGTGAAGGATTTGGGCAACCTAAAATACTTCCTTGGGATTGAAGTGGCCCGGACAGAGAAGGGAATATCTTTGTGCCAAAGGAAATACACCTTGGATCTCTTGAGTGACATGGGCATGATGGGATGCCGTGCAGCCCCTACGCCGATTGAACAAAATCATCAAGTGACAGCTCAGTCAGGCGAGCTGGTGAATAAGGAAGATTATCAGAAACTGGTTGGGAGGTTATTGTACTTGTGTCATACCAGGCCTGACATTACGTATGCCGTGGGTGTGGTGAGCAGATACATGCATGAACCAAGGAGTGGGCATCTTGATATTGTGCACAGAATTCTGAGATACTTGAAGGGGACTCCAGGTAAAGGGTTGTGGTTTGCGAAGAGTGGACATCTTGAAGTGGATGGCTATAGTGACTCTGATTGGGCCAGTTGTCAAGATGATAGAAGATCAACTTCTGGCTACTGTGTGTTTGTGGGAGGAAACTTGGTGTTGTGGAGAAGCAAGAAACAACCTGTTGTGTCTAGATCAACAGCAGAAGCCGAGTATAGAGCTTTATCTCAAGGGTTATGTGAGATGCTCTGGGTGAAGTACCTACTGAGCGAGTTGAAACTTCTGAGGAAGGGACCCTTGAAGGTGTGGTGTGACAATCAGTCAGCTATAGCTATTGCTAATAACCCAGTTCAGCATGATAGGACAAAACATGTGAAAATTGATCGCTTCTTCATTAAGAAGAAACTTGATGCTGGTATCATCAGTCTTACTCACGTCAGCTCTGGGCAGCAGTTTGCAGATTGCTTGACAAAGGGACTGGGAACGAAGGACTGTAACTTGGCATGTGACAAGATGGGGATGATAGATATCTACCACCCATCTTGAGGGGGAGTGTTGAACTGGTATGGGCCCAAGCCCATCAAGCCTTGTCACTTAGGGCCTAAGCCCATGTGGAGGTACTGACCTAGAAGGAGGCATCCAGTCCTCCCGTTCTCAGGAGAGCCGCCACACACATACGACACAGCCAAAACAAGGTGAGTCTGAGACACAACAATTTTCCATATACTTCAGAGTTTTTTCTCTCAAGGGAGCTGCATTTTTTTTGAGAAAGGGAATAACACATATTGGTTTTTTTTCATGGTATTAGCCACCTCTATTGTGGGTCTCAATCATTTAAATTTTTGGCATTGTACTATCATGCATCAGTTTTGCAATAAATTTGTAGAAGTTTTTGCCCCCAAGAATATAATGAGAAATATTTGCCGCAACTAAACTTTGTTGAGCATGTCTAGAAGGCCACCGAAGAATTTTACAGAACAAGAGAAGATGGCGTGCACCGTATCTTTAAGATGACTTCCCTCACCATGTGGCATGCACTTTTTGGTTTTACTTTAGCGCAATTGCCATGTATGTAAGGGGTGAAATTAGGTTGAATATTACAATTGTAGTTTTTTCTGAACTTTTTCAACACCCCAGCATTAGTAAAATACTCCCCTCATTTCATAATGTAAGACGTTTTTGCAAGCTATATGTTTGTTATACATTATATTGCTGGAAATCAAGAATTTACTCTTTTTGACTAATATTGTGTTTCAATAGTCCATTTCGTGTGTTTCAAAGGGCTGCGATAGTGCATCTTGCTATGCATGGCCACTCATGTCAAAGCTGGTTCCAGTTTGACGACCTCTCTACCAAGTCTCCATGTTCTTCTTTCCTGTACTTTCTCCATCTGTTGTTGTACTCTCTTGCAAGTACGGCTTATCCAGTTTGATGTCATGTTGCTTCGGCAGTTGTGTATTAACCCCTCAAGGAAGAAGAGGAGGGGGAGATGGAAGTTGTAGGCGCGTGCCCCCGGGCGACCATCATTAGACCAGCATGAGCTAGCGGCGGTGGTCGTCGAGGATTGTAAGCATCCGCGGATTGTCGTGGGCGTAGTGGTGCCACCGAGGGCACTAACATCAGCAGTAGATGCAACAACGGCGGCAGCAGTAAGAGACACAGGCCAAGGATAGGGATAGAGCAACTCAGCCACAATAATTTTTTACTAATTATGAGATGTTTCTTATTTATTCTGGATATTATCTACTCCCTACATTTCATAATGTAGTTTTCTTGAGAGGTGGAGCATTAAAGAGCAAATCAACTGGGCCAGGCCTTTGTGGCTTCGTCCCCTACTTTCTACTGATCCATGCCAACTGCGTAGTTATTTACTTTGGAAAGGCCTAGATATATTTCACATTTAACAGAAAAGTTCACACTGCAATTGTCTGTATGAGTTATGTTTTGTTCTCTTATTTGTTTATGTAACTCAGTTTTGGACTTGGTACTCATCTTGACAATAGTGTTTTTAGATGGTACTGGGGAATAGATTCAGTTGAGTGGTGGAGTTAGCACTTGCTCATGGTCATGGATGACTCTTCCTCATCGATGGATGTATGTTTAGTACTCCGTCAGTTTCATAATTCTTGTCGTGCTTTGCGTTCAAAGTAAAACCATGGCAAGAAGTAGGGAACGGAGGGAGTACTTATTTGCCGAACCGGAGTTAGTATGTGCATGGTGTGTGGTAACAATTGTTTTTAAGGCGGTAAGGTGAACTAAGGCGCTGGGGGCGCCTTATCGCCTAGGCGACGCCTAAGCGCCTAAGGCGGGCATATTTGTAAGGCGCCGGGAGCGCCTTATCGCCTAAGCGTCCAAGGCGGGACGCCTTAAAAACAATAGTGATAACTACTCTTGCATTTCAATTTTCTTTTGTGCTTTTAGTGTTTTAGAGGCTTTGTACTCCATTGATATACATGTGGCGTATGTGCCGGATAGATAATGTTTCATTGGTAGCGCACACAGTGCATCTAAGAAAACAATTGCTTTCATCGGCATACAGGAATATATTCTTCAGTGGACATTTAGCTAGAGTACATATGCATTTTTCATATACTTTAGAGTTTTTTCTCTCAAGGGAGCTGCATTTTTTTAGAAAGGGAATAACACATATTGGTTGTTTTCATGGTATTAGCCACCTCTATTGTGCGTCTCAACCATTTAAATTTTGGCCATTGTACTATCATGCATCAGTTTTGCAATAAATTTGTAGAAGTTTTTGCCCCCAAGAATATAATGAAAAATATTTGCCTATTGATTCTGTGTTTTGATTGCAAATTCTTGAGAAAGGGAATAACACATTCAGAAACTCTATACGAAGCTGGTGCACATTGGTCCTGGGTTCGTATATTTTCTTATGTAGCCTTTGTTTAGGTAAATCAGACAGAGATGAGGACTATAGGTGGCCTCTCTTTTTACCCATCACTGTTATTGTTAATGAGTCTAACAATGAACTGACTACATCTCCATCTTTTCACCTTTGTTACCAGAGAGATTCTCAAAGGTGCAAAATATTACGTCGGCACTTTAAGTCTCCCATTTTGATTGCCGTGATTTGCAATTTGTGTGTGGGGGCAGTAGTAAGCGCTCGTGCAGTTACGTTGTTGCCAGGTGCTACATTCTCATGTGATTGTTCAAGCGAAGGTTCTCGAAAACAGCATAGCCATTTATGTTGCTTCTATTAGGTGTGGCTGACAAAGACGGGGGTGATTTGGGCACGCGAAAGTCACTGAAAATCAAGACAAATCCTACGTTTCTACATGTGAAATTTAACATATAACTCTTGCAATCTACTCCATCCGTCCCAAAATTCTTGTCTTATATTTGTCTAAATACGAATATATCAAGTCACATTTTAGTATTAGATACATCCGTATCTAGACAAATCTAAGACAAAATTTTTGGGACGGATGGAGTATTTCAAGAGCCCGTGGCAAAGCACGGGCACCCTACTAGTGTAGGTTGTAGTAGCTCTATTTTTCTGAAATTCCAATTATACCAATGTATTTGTTAGAATAAAATATGTAAAACAATATCCTACTTAAGTATATTTAGATGGTTTTTATATTACTTTTTTTATCAACTTAGGATATATTTTTACCAACTTAAAATCACGGGGAAAATCACGCCATAAAATCATGGGAAATATTTATGCATTAATAGACAAGACCTGAGTTAACCAAGTGAGCTAGCACATGTTCCTTAACATACAAGATGCCTTTCTATACATTACTAAAGGCTGCTTGCATGGCCTTTTTTAATCAAATCGTTAGGCCTATTTGAGCATCAAATAATACTGTAGTTGTTAGGCTTTTCTGCGTCGCGAGCCACATGAGAGAAACATAATCATCAGTCTAGTATGCTAAAAAAAATCGATATTTCATGTGAAATAAACCCAACTTCCTCCTTTAAGACGATTCCCATCCGTTTATATAGGTTAGCAAGTTGGTTGTAATATCAACAAGACACTTAGAAAAAGGGAAGGTGACAACGGACGAGAGGGTGATTAAACTCCTGATGAAATCAAGGATTGATTTGGGACTTGGTGCACGCTGCAAAGAGGGACATGTGGGCTAAAAGAATTAACTTACTAGGAAGGATTGTGTGTAGGCGGGAAGGAACATGCAAGGAAGGAAACATGAATGTGTGTGTTTGTGTGTCCATGTCGTGCGCCGAGGATTACCTTTTTCTTTCTAAACATTGGTGACTCTCTGCCACATGTCATTGTTCGGATGTCGTGTTACTGGTAGGCATTTTGGTGTAGCGACATCAAACAAAATGCTAGCCAATTTATTTTATCCGTTGCCACGCACGGGTATAAGAAAAGAAATAGTTTGGGGCACGCATGAAGAAGCTTAATACTCTTTTTTTAGGCTAGAAGCTAAATACTCCGCACGAACTATTTTTATCCCACCACTTTCATCCGGATTTTTTTCAACTGGTTTTTTCGTCCCTCCCACCACCCCAATCCCATGCACGAAAAAAAACACCCCGCACGAAACGGACAGGGATCAGGTGACATGCACCTTTGCATGTCACCGTGTGACTTGCGGCCCAAATTCATATTTAAACATTGTAAAAAAATCTGAAAAAAAATCATGCATATTCATAGCACACATTAAGATAATCCCTAAAAAAATTCAGATCAAAATTCGAAACATACATCAAGAAGCAAAAAAGAGAAATCTGTTATGAATAGTTGCGAATGGTTCTCTGTATACTATTCACATATGAGTTTCTCTTTTGCTTCTTGGTGTATGTTTCGAATTTTGATCTGAAATTTTTAGGGATTATCTTAATATGTGTTGTGAACATGCATGATTTTTTATCAGATTTTTTTGCAATGTTTAAATATGAATTTCGGCCGCAAGCCACACGGTGACATGCAAAGGTGCATGTCACCTGATCCCTGTCCGCACGAAACACCCATCCTCTCGATCCCCTCCCATTGCCGCCTCCGTCGTCTCTCGACCCCCTCGAGTAAACGGCACCACGGCTGTCTCTCGAGCCCCTCAAGATCGTCGCGCCATCGTCGTCTCTTGACCTCCCAAGATCGCCGCCGCCGACCTCACATAGAAGGCGCTGCCGGATCTCTTGGGATCTCACTGCCGCTGTGACGCCCCCGATTTAATTGTACACTAATCATACACGCAAACGTGTACGATCAAGATCAAGGACCCACGGGAAGATATCACAACACAACTCTACAAATAAAATAAGTCATACAAGCATCATATTACAAGCCAGGGGCCTCGAGGGCTCGAATACAAGAGCTCGATCATAGACGAGTCAGCGGAAGCAACAATATCTGAGTACAGAGATAAGTTAAACAAGTTTGCCTTAAGAAGGCTAGCACAAACTGGGATACAGATCGAAAGAGGCGCAAGCCTCCTGCCTGGGATCCTCCTAAACTACTCCTGGTCGCCGTCAGCGGGCTGCATGTAGTAGTAGGCACCTTCCGAGTAGTAGTAGTCGTCATCGACAGTCGCGTCTGGCTCCTGGGCTCCGTCGTCTGGTCGTAGAAATCGGGTACAGGAAGGGGAAAAAGGGGGGAGTAAAGCAACCGTGAGTACTCATCCAAAGTACTCGCAAACAAGGAGCTACACTACATATGTATGCATTGGTATCTAATGGAGTAAGGCTATCATATGTGGACTGAACTGCAGAATGCCGGAATAAGAGGGGGATAGCTAGTCTTATCGAAGACTACGCTTCTGATAACCTCCATCTTGCAGCAAGAGAAGAGAGTAGATGGTAAGTTCACCAAGTAGCATCGCATAGCATAAACCTAACCGATGATCCTCCCCTCGTCTCCCTGTGAGAGAGCGACCACCGGTTGTATCTGGCACTTGGAAGGGTGTGTTTTATTAAGTATCCGGTTCTAGTTGTCATAAGGTCAAGATACAACTCCAAGTCGTCCTGTTACCGAAGATCACGGCTATTCGAATAGATTAACTTCCCTGCAGGGGTGCACCACATAACCCAACATGCTCGATCCCATTTGGTCGGACACACTTTTCTGGGTCATGCCCGGCCTCGGAAGATCAACACGTCGCAGCCCTACCTAGGCACAACAGAGAGGTCAGCACGCCGGTCTAAATCCTATGGCGCAGGGGTCTGGGCCCATCGCCCATTGCACACCTGCACGTTGCGAGGGCGGCCGGAAGCAGAACTAGCCCCCTTAATACAAGAGCAGGCTTACGTTCCAATCCGGCGCGTGCCGCTCAGTCGCTGACGTCACGAAGGCTTCGACTGATACCACGATGTCGAGTGCCCATAACTGTCCCCGCGGAGATGGTTAGTGCGTATAGGCCAGTAGCCAGACTCAGATCAAATACCAAGATCTCGTTAAATGTGTTATCTTGGAATAATCGCGAACGCCGGCCAGGGCCAGGCCCATCTCTCTCCTAGGTGGTCTCAACCTGCCTTGTCGCTTCGCCACAAAGATCCACTCGCGGGTACTCCTACGAGCCGACCCGTCTTTTTGTCATCACATGTATCATGTATAAGGTATATAGTATATACCCGTGATCACCTCCCGAGTGATCATGGCCCGATAGTATAGCATGGCAGACGGACAAGAATGAAGAGCCACTGATGATAAACTAGCATCCTATACTAAGCATTAGGATTGCAGGTAAAGGTAACAACAGTAGTAGCAAGGACAGGCTATGCATCAGGATAGGATTAACGAAAAGCAGTAACATGCTACACTACTCTAATGCAAGCAGTATAGAGGAGAGTAGGCGATATCTGGTGATCAAGGGGGGGCTTGCCTGATTGCTCTGGCAAGAGAGAGGGGTCGTCAACACCGTAGTCGTACTGGGTAGCAAAGGCGTCAATCTCGGTGTCTAGCGAGAGAAGAGGGGGAAGAAACAATAAATATTAAGCAAACAGATGCATATCGATGCATGACATGACAAGTATCGGTGCTAGGGTTGCCCTAACGCGGTATGAGGTGATACCGGTGAAGGGGGGAAACAACCGGGAAAGTATTCCCGGTGTTTCGCGTTTTCGGGCAAAGGTGCCAGAGGGGGAAAGTTGTGTGTTCGCTATGCTAGGGATGCGTGGTGGACGAATGGGCTGCGTATCCGGATTCATCTCGTCGTTCTGAGCAACTTTCATGTACAAAGTTTTTTGATCCGAGCTACGGTTAATATCATATGATTTTTCAAAGTTTTAATATTATTCTGAAACTATTTTTAATTCGAAAATAAATGCTAAATTGCTAGACGCATCCAGCACAGTGTACACAAAAGTGTACCCAGTGGCTGACAGGTGGGCCAGAGGGACCCAGTTGACCAGTCAACGTTTGAATGGTCAACAGGGGTGGGACCCCTGTCATTAACTATTTTAGTCTACTCTAACAGTTTAGTTAGCTGATTAGGTTAATTAATTATAATTAATTAGGTTAATTAATTTACTTAATGAATTAATTAATTATTTTTTATTTTTTATTTTAGAATCTTTTTATTTTAAAATCGTTCTGGGGCTAGGCCCACCTGTCATTGGCACATGGGGCGGGGCCCAGCTGTCAAAGGCCCATGTGGCCTCAGCGGGCATACAGGCAAGCGGGTACGGGCGCTGGGCGCACGGGCGTAGGCGCCCGAGCGTGGTCGGGCGCGACCCAGGCGACGGTTGCGGCGGCGACCGGGGCAGCAAGCAGCGAAGGAACGACACAGGCGCGCGGTCCGGTGAGGCATCAGCAGCGTCGGCGAGGCGGGGCAGCGCGCGCCGGCGAGGGGCGGTTGCGGCGGGGCCACGGGCGGCCGAAGGTGGGCGCGGCAGCGAGGGCTGTTGGAGGCGAGCACGACCGGCCGGAAGGCAAGCTCTACCGCGAGCGGGAGGCGGGAGGCAGACGCGGGGCGTGGCAAGGTGGTGAGCACCGGCAGAGGGAATAGGCAGAGCAAGCAGCAGCAGCCGGGACGCAGTCTGGCGGTGAGCGTGCACATGGGAGTAGAGGAAACTCGGGATGGGGGTTCTCACGATCGTTGGTGAGAAGGGGGGGCGTCGTGGCTCGAGGTAGTCCGGTGGGGAGGCGGTCGGGGAGGTCCGGCGTGGCGACACCTGCGACGGGGTCGGGGCGGGCGGCGACCGGCGGATGTATCTGAGGAAGAAGATCGAGGGCAACAGCGTTGAGGCCCCCCGACTCGGTCCAGTGCGGGGATGAGGCGGCCGGAATGGGCGACGACGACGAGCGCCAAGGCTGCGAGCCTGGCCCCGACGCGGTCAGGCGCACGGGCAAGGAGGAGGCCGGTGGCGCAAGGAGATGGCGAGCTGCGAGGAGGCAACTGGTCTCCGGCAAGGTCGGCCGGTGCGGGGTGCGGCGGAGGAGGTTGGTGAGGTCGCCGGCGAGAGATAGGAGGCGCACAGGGCGAGGCGGGGCACTGCCCTGCACGAGCGCAGGTGAGTGGCGGCGCGTGTGGAGTGAGGGGGAGAGGAACGGGGTTGGGGCTCTAGGGTTCGGGGGGATGGAGAGGTAGGCCATTTAGGCCAGGGTGGGGTGGGTCGGCTGGCCAGTTGGGCCTCACGGCCCAACGGGGGAAGGGGGGACTGGTCTTTTGTTCTTTTTTGTTTTCTTTTGTTTTGTTTTCTATTTTGTTTTCTATTGCACTTTTAACAATAATCCATTTTTGTAAAATGTGTGGCTGGTCTTAATATTTAGTATTCAACATACCTCACTGTCACTAAAAGTTTGGGAGTGATTAGTAGTTATTTTTCGTATTTTTATTAAATGGAAATGACCTAAATGTGGCGGTCTTGGTTACCATTTTTATATCTCGGGGCATTTTAAACCTTTAGAAAAATGTTGATTGATGCACGACAATTATCTAAGGAATAATTACAACCTAATGAATATTTTTAATTCATTATTTTATGAAACTATAATTGATTTGTTATTTGAGTTTGTATTTGAACTAATTTTGAAACGAGCGAGGTTTAGCAAAATTTTAATTACGATGACCTGGCATCATTAACAAGGATTTACTGTAGCTTAACTATCGGGGTGTCACAACTCTCCTCCACTACAAGAAATCTCGTCCCGAGATTTAAGAGGTAGTGAAAGGGGGAAAGGTTTGGTAACGGAATTCTAACGGGTGTCCTCGGTCTTGGTTGCTCTTCTCAAAGAGGTCGATCCATTATGTTGATGTCTTCATTTCTCTGTTTCAGGGCATCATGATGAAGTCGTCATCCTTTCTTCAGGATCTTCACCGTACTTACGAAAGGGTAAGAAGGGAAAACTCTATATGGATGGATTCTAACAAGATCTAACATCAGACGGTTAACTCAGGGAAGAAGCATAAGTATCTCTCGATTTGAAACTTAAGAAGATATCGAGAGCAAAGTAAGAAGGTATCATGAGAAGTTTCAAACGAATAGGCAATCGTTTGATGCCTAATCAAAAGGTGAAAGGGTTTCAGGGCAACGGGAATAGGTATTGCGCCTCATACCAGAATAGATCACTAGACAGGTGGTCCATGAATCACATACGAAGTCAAGCGCGAGGAACAACCTTGGGAACATGTGGTGTATAGGAGAGTCAGGTTTCGATCCTGTGGAACCGTGGGTTATGGGCCCACCATGTGGGATAAAAGTAGGAGGAATGGTGACATCTTGCATGGTCATGATAGCAAGGCATGTCAGAGGGTAGCATGTCGATTATGTCGGCAACAACGTCGGTACCAAGGGCGAGGGACGAAGAGAACCATTTTCCTGCTCATTGAACGAGGCGGACCAATAGGCAAAGTTCCCGTCCATCGGTGGTTACCAGAATGTCATCAACAATAGTAACAGGGTCTTGCTGACACAGTTGTACACCAAGGTGTTTACATAAGCAGGGAATATTACTGCTTTGATCATATAGATCACAGGAAAGGTTAAACAAAACAATGGAAAGGAAAATGTGTATACACACATATTTCGGGGGTATATCCTTCCCAAGGGCAAGCAGAGCATGATATCCATGACGGGATATAACATAGAAAACCCTTTAGGAAAGGGGAGAGAAATTTCATGCCATTACCCATACAACGGTGTTTGGATAATTGAGCAAGAAACATTTAGCATTGGGCTTCAAATGTTCTTGTTGAAAATCGGAGTACCACAGACATGCTTCGAGATAGCATTGACATGGTCACTGGATAAAGATCAGACTTTGGATACACAAAGGATCCATCAAGAACAACTTGTAGAATGGGTCTTACAATTCCCTCATGGAAGAAGAGCTAACCTTGCAAAAAAGGAAACTATAACAATAGGTCCTCCGGCCAGGTGTGCTAGGCATGACATCACCTTACCGGGTCATATAAGGACCAGTGTTATAACTCTTGAACATATATGCCAACCATCATATCTGACCGAGATTCAGATCTGATTGGTGTCAGGATACCTCAGACTCGGGATGCCTGAGAAGAAAAAGGTGCAACACAAATTGACGAGAAAACATTGTAAGATTCTCGGGAAATGAACAATGGAAGCGAGTTCCAAAAGAAGAGTTCATCATTAAACCAAGGAGAGGACGAGGAGATGGCTGATGGTATCAGCGACAATTCATCAAGATTTCCAAAAGGATGGATTTCCGAAATTATGTGAACAAGGAGATAACATTTGTCAGATCAAATGATATAATGATGTATGCTCGAAGAAAACATACACAATTAAAAATTGGTTGAAAGATGCACCCAAAAATCTGGACTAGGTGGCACGATCAATGTTTGAATGATGATTCAAATAAGCAATAGACTTAGAATGAAGCCATCGACCATTAACGTCAAAGCAATAAGGTTGCTAGAATTTTTGAATTTTACACATCACAGATCATTTGTCGGCATTTCGGTTAGAAACAACGCGAGAAAGAATGGCGACGGTGAGAAGTATCACTATACCAAGAATTCTTAAGAGGTGGAGCAATGCTCACAACATCCTTGACATAAAAGATGGTATTACTCCAAGGGAGAACATATCACAAGCTGGATAAAAAGGAACTCAATGTACTACAGCAAACATGAACAAGTTTGTGTTGGAGGGAGGGCAATAAAGTTGCCGTTGATAACACAAATCATCGAGGGGCAATGATTGTATTTCTCATCATGAATTCAATTGATCTCTTGGACGGAGTCAAAACATTGATTATGATGATCATGACAAATTTTGTCGAGAGGCTTCACGAAGAAGCAATCGATCAACGATGACATAAGCAAAAGCAATGGTGAAGCGCGGGGTCAATGGAACCACGAATACGACACAAACTCAAAATCAAGCTTGATGTTCAAGGCGAAACGAAAGACGAGGAAGATCGACGTAAGCTTGGCTCATTGTCAACGGTGGTGCTCCGAGAATAAGGGCCAGGTAGCATAGTTAAAATTTAGCACAATAATGATATAGCCGATTAGGCTATGAATGACTTGAAGGATTATTAAACTCCTAAGCAACGAAAATTAATTAGGGTTATCGAACCGGAATGCGGAATCGGTTCACATATCGGTGTTCTCGGTTGACGACAACCCAGAACCCAGAAAAATTGGAACTGGTGAGAAATAACAGTTAATGAAGAACCCATAAGAAGTTATGCAGTTCCCTGACATTATCAAGATATCATAGTGTAATACTCGACAGTAGATCAAAGTAAAGGTTGGACAGGTGCAATGATCTGCACAAGACAAGTACTTCAACTTGTCTGAGAAATGGGATCAAAGAGAACATATGGTCGGAACCATGATTGCATAGGATCAATTCACAGATACCAGATGATATTATATCAACGAAATAGTTATAATTACAAGAAGCTTCTATGGTAGGATCTACATCGTGTCCATGGGCATGAACACAAAGTTCAAGGTCGACTCCCACTTCTTCAATGTATAACCTTCCATTCACCTCTCACTTTCGAAGAAGTTGCAGTGTTGAAATTTTATCTAGCAACATACAAGAAGAGTATGACTCGTGAAAACTTTTGAGTTCACACATATTAAGGAAGGCATAGGTTCAACCCGTCAGGGTATCATGGAAACATATACCACAAGCTTCAATAGTAAATACCACCAGCTCGAAAATAGAGCATGGTTGAGAAAACAGAGGATACAATTTACCAAAGGCTTTATATATCCATGGAAAGGCTCAGAAGGTTATTTGAATATGAAGGACACTGTCGGATAATAATCCAACAAGAGGTCTAGTGGTCTACAACGGAGCTAATATGAGTATCAGTACTCTATCAAAGGAAGAATGAATGCAAGTGCATCGGATTATAGAAACAACTGACTAACTCAAAGCTCAAATGCAAAGGAATTATGAATTCCAAGACAAGGGATCAGAAGCAATGCTCTGATTAGGGATGGATAAATTGAATAGCCTTAGGGGTACAATCGATGGCAATTTGATTGGTCGAAATCCAGCTCATCCTTCAAATGATGTCTGAGCCGAAAGGATAAATTCTAGGATCTGATTGAGGATTGCGAGCATTCGCAACATATTGAATCAATGGACTCAAAATCATAGTGACAAGGGCTGCCAATAAGATTACTATACTTATGGGATTAACCATAATGCAAGCAAGCAAGAATTTCAAGAGCAATAAGCTGCTAAGGATTTTCAAAAGATCGAATAGTATTTTGAAGACCTTAGTGAACCACATGAACAACTAGGGATGGGTGGATACTCGGCAAGTGCGAGCAATTATCCGTAGGGGTATTTATGTAGCAAGGGACTCAAGGCAGTAGGCACAAAGTATTCTCAGGACAAAGGAGAGAATTTCGGGGTATTTTGTAATAACAAGACCAACGGGGAATGATTGTATAAATGACAAGTGTATGTATTTATCCAAAAGGATATTTGGTGGTAGGGAATTGCAAAAGCAACGGGCACAAGTCTCAAAAGAATATCGAAGAATAACTTCGAAATCTTCTGGTGCAGCCGACGATCATCTGTGATTAGGAGCTCTCCGGGAGGGAGTAGTTACGAGATCCTAAAGTTAGAATTAGTAAAATCATTTAACCCGAATAGAAGAGAGTTCAGAGTCCCAGAGTAAGGATCGAGGAGTAAAAGATCCTAATACCACCCAGATGGCGACGTGGGCCTGTAAGGCACACAACCATATTAGTAAAAGTTTTATAATGTCTAGACTCGACTTCGGCCAAGGAGTTGGGAAGGGGGATTCCTACAGGCAGTCGGCTCTGATATCAACTTGTGACGCCCCCGATATAATCGTACACTAATCATACACGCAAACGTGTACGATCAAGATCAGGGACTCACGGGAAGATATCACAACACAACTCTACAAATAAAATAAGTCATACAAGCATCATATTACAAGCCACGGGCCTCAAGGGCTCGAATACAAGAGCTCGATCATAGACGAGTCAGCGGAAGCAACAATATCTGAGTACAGACATAAGTTAAACAAGTTTGTCTTAAGAAGGCTAGCACAAACTGGGATACAGATCGAAAGAGGCGCATGCCTCCTGCCTGGGATCCTCCTAAACTACTCCTGGTCGCCGTCAGCGGGCTGCATGTAGTAGTAGGCACCTCCCGAGTAGTAGTAGTCGTCATCGACAGTCGCGTCTGGCTCCTGGGCTCCATCGTCTGGTCGTAGCAATCGGGTACAGGAAGGGAAAAAAAGGGGGAGTAAAGCAACCGTGAGTATTCATCCAAAGTACTCGCAAGCAAGGAGCTACACTACATATGTATGCATTGGTATCAAATGGAGTAAGGATATCATATGTGGACTGAACTGCAGAATGCCGGAATAAGAGGGGGATAGCTAGTCTTATCGAAGACTACACTTCTGGTAACCTCCATCTTACAACAGGAGAAGAGAGTAGATGGTAAGTTCACCAAGTAGCATCACATAGCATAAACCTAACCGATGATCCTCCCCTCGTCGCCCTGTGAGAGAGCGACCACCAGTTGTATCTGGCACTTGGAAGGGTGTGTTTTATTAAGTATCTGGTTCTAGTTGTCATAAGGTCAAGATACAACTCCAAGTCGTCCTGTTACCGAAGATCACGGCTATTCGAATAGATTAACTTCCCTGCAGGGGTGCACCACATAACCCAACACGCTTGATCCCATTTGGCTGGACACACTTTTCTGGGTCATGCCCGGCCTCGGAAGATCAACACGTAGCAGCCCTATCTAGGCACAACAGAGAGGTCAGCACGCCGGTCTAAATCCTATGGCGCAGGGGTCTGGGCCCATCGCCCATTGCACACCTGCACGTTGCGAGGGCGGCCGGAAGCAGAACTAGCCCCCTTAATACAAGAGCAGGCTTACGTTCCAATCCGGCATGCGCCGCTCAGTCGCTGACGTCACGAAGGCTTCGATTGATACCACGACGTCGAGTGCCCATAACTGTCCCCGCGTAGATGGTTAGTGCGTATAGGCCAGTAGCCAGACTCAGATCAAATACCAAGATCTCGTTAAATGTGTTATCTTGGAATAACCGCGAACGCCGACCAGGGCCAGGCCCATCTCTCTCCTAGGTGGTCTCAACCTGCCCTATCGCTTCACCACAAAGATCCACTCGCGGGTACTCCTACGAGCCGACCCGTCTTTTTGTCATCACATGCATCATGTATAAGGTATATAGTATATACCCGTGATCACCTCCTGAGTGATCACGACCCGATAGTATAGCATGGTAGACGGACAAGAATGAAGGGCCACTGATGATAAACTAGCATCCTATACTAAGCATTATGATTGCAGGTAAAGGTAACAACAGTAGTAGCAAGGACAGGCTATGCATCAGGATAGGATTAACGGAAAGCAGTAACATGCTACACTACTCTAATGCAAGCAGTATAGAGGAGAGTAGGCGATATCTGGTGATCAAGGGGGGGCTTGCCTGATTGCTCTGGCAAGAGAGAGGGGTCGTCAACACCGTAGTCGTACTGGGTAGCAATGGCGTCAATCTCGGTGTCTAGCGAGAGAAGAGGGGAAAGAAACAATAAATATTAAGCAAACAGATGCATATCGATGCATGACATGACAAGTATCGGTGCTAGGGTTGCCCTAACGCGGTATGAGGTGATACCGGTGAAGGGGGGAAACAACCGGGAAAGTATTCCCGGTGTTTTGCGTTTTCGGGCAAATGTGCCGGAGAGGGAAAGTTGCATGTTCGCTATGCTAGGGATGTGTGGTGGACGAATGGGCTACGTAACCGGATTCGTCTTGTCGTTCTGAGCAACTTTCATGTACAAAGTTTTTCGATCCGAGCTACGGTTAATATCATATGATTTTTTAAAGTTTTAATATTATTCTGAAATTATTTTTAATTCGAAAATAAATGCTAAATTGCTAGACGCACCCAGCACAGTGTACACAAAAGTGTACCAGTGGCTGACAGGTGGGCCAGAGGGACCCAGTTGACCAGTCAACGTTTGAATGGTCGACAGGGGTGGGACCCCCTGTCATTGACTGTTTTAGTCTACTCTAGTTAGTTGATTAGGTTAATTAATTATAATTAATTAGGTTAATTAATTTACTTAATGAATTAATTAATTATTTTTTATTTTTTATTTTAGAATCTTTTTTATTTTAAAATTGTTCTGGGGCTAGGCCCACCTGTCATTGGCACATTGGGCGGGGCCCAGCTGTCAAAGGCCCATGTGGCCTTAGCGGGCATACAGGCAAGCGGGTACGGGCGCTGGGCGCACGGGCGTTGGCGCCCGAGCGTGGTCGGGCGCGACCCAGGCGACGGTTGCGGCGGCGGCCGGGGCAGCGAGCAGCGAAGGAACGACGCGGGCGCGCAGTCCGGTGAGGCATCAGCAGCGTCGGCGAGGCGGGGCATCGCGCACCGGCGAGGGGCGATTGCGACGGGGCCACGGGCGGCCGAAGGCGGGCGCGGCAGCGAGGGCTGTTGGAGGCGAGCACGACCGGCCGGAAGGCGAGCTCTGCCGCGAGCGGGAGGCGGACACGGGGCGTGGCAAGGTGGTGAGTACCGGCAGAGGGAATAGGCAGAGCAAGCAGCAGCAGCCGGGATGCAGTCTGGCGGTGAGCGTGCACAGGGGAGTAGAGGAAACTCGGGATGGGGGTT
>NC_041392.1:285483857-285488270 GCF_002162155.2 Triticum dicoccoides | reverse complement strand
TCCGGCAAGGTCGGCCAGTGCGGGGTGCGGCGGAGGAGGTTGGCGAGGTCGCCGGCGAGCGGTAGGAGGCGCACAGGGCGAGGCGGGGCGCTGCCCTACGCGAGCGCAGGTGTGTGGCGGCGCATGTGGAGTGAGGGGGAGAGGAACGGGGTTGGGGCTCTAGGGTTCGGGGGGATGGAGAGGTAGGCCATTTAGGCCAGGGTGGGGTGGGTCGGCTGGCCAGTTGGGCCTCATGGCCCAGCGGGGGAAGGGGGGACTGGTCTTTTGTTCTTTTTTTGTTTTCTTTTGTTTTGTTTTCTATTTTGTTTTCTGTTGCACTTTTAACAATAATCCATTTTTGTAAAATGTGTAGCCGGTATTAATATTTAGTATTCAACATACCTCACTGTCATTAAAAGTTTGGGAGTGATTAGTAGTTGTTTTTCGTATTTTTATTAAATGGAAATGACCTAAATGTGGTGGTCTTGGTTACCGTTTTTATATCCCGGGGCATTTTAAACCTTTAGAAAAATGTTGATTGATGCACGACAATTATCTAAGGAATAATTACAGCCTAATGAATATTTTTAATTCATTATTTTATGAAACTATAATTGATTTGTTATTTGAATTTGTATTTGAACTAATTTTGAAACGAGCGAGGTTTAGCAAGATTTTAATTACGATGACATGGCATCATTAACAAGGATTTACTATAGCTTAACTATCGGGGTGTCACAGCCGCCGACGTACGGGTTCACCTCCACGGTACTGGATCGCCGCCACCGCGGACGTAAGGGGTCACTTCAGCGGAAATCCCATGAGGAGACGCACTCGGGCTGTCCCCGGGCCGGCGAGGGGAATGATTTGACTCTTGGTACACCGGATCTTGGGACGCTGAAGCCAGATCCGACCCGATCCTCCTGATCGCCACGACTACGACGAAGACAACAAAACGATGAAGCTACCGTATCCACCAGACGAGTCCACCACTCGATGTCGGTGGGAAACTCGAAGACGGCATATAGCCAGACGCCAAGGCAACATCTAATCTAAACCTGCTATATACAGCGACACCCTGCTCTTTTTTCGAGGGCTGGCCTCGCCGGCGAAGAAGGGGGAAAGGGAGCTGACGGAAGGGAGGAAGAGAGGTTGTTCTTAACTACGTTGCTCCAATAAATAAGATTTCATGCCGGTGTTATAAAAATCCACCGTTAATCCCATCTAGAGTGCTGGAAGAGACTCAGGAATATAATTTCGAATGATTTGCCTAATTGACCGGTACTAAATACATTAAATTCCAAGCAAATACAAGACACTAATTGTTCCACCTGCTACAGCAAAAATAACTCGGATAACACACATAGCAAACGTGCAACTACTAAGAAGATATTGCATACTTCAATAAGCGACTAGACATAGATACCGTCAGACACAGTAGTCGTGTCATCCTCAAAATTAAAGCGGAAGCCAAGGATGTCCCCATAAGGCCCTTCCCAGTACTCCACGGTGTACAGATGCTAAGGGTGCCACATAGACAGAAAAATGATGTGGCAAAACAATTAAAGAGGAGAGAGAGCATTATGATGACCCCAATAAGAACCAATGCTAAGCACATGGACCTATGCAAAAACACTACCAACCAATACATGAAGAAGTTTTATTACTAAACAATTAAATAGAGGAGGCTTAGCTACAAAATTTAAGCACCGATGCATTGGGGACATTGGTTGCCAAGCATTTTAATGCACTTAGCACCCCACTTTAGGCTGGTCATAGTAGGGAGTAACTTAGACTAGTGTCATGCATATGACACTAGTCTAAGTTACTACCTTCATAATGCAAAGTAACATACTAGTAGTATCATATATGGCTTCATTTATTAGCTCGTAGACTCATCTTGTCTTGGAAAGCATTATGAGGGTGCTTGGATCCAAGGGGCTATTTTTAGTCTGACTAAAAATAGTCTCTTTTAGAGGCAAAAATTCCAAGCACCCCTGACTAAAGAGAGGCTAGGACTAGTCTTGATGCTAAATTTTTTTAGTCATAGGAAACCTACTAAAATATGTATTAGCCCTCTCTCTCCTCATTTAATTCCTCTCCTTTAACACATGCGAGTTCTGGATTGGAGGGTTTGGAGGATAATAAATGCTCAATAACTTGATTTTAGTCTCTTTAGTATTTGGATCCAAGCATGGGTGAGGCTAACAAATTTTAGTTCCACTACTTTTAGTCATGAGACTAAAACGTATCCAAGCACCCTCTATGTTACAGTAACATATTATGTTACCACCTCTCATTAATTACTTGCCACATAAGCAGAATTTTCTCGAAGTGCGTTATGTTAGGGCATCTTCAGCCGTTGCCCCCCCAGGACGCATAAAAATCGCCCCTTGGGGACGAGCCGGCGATACACTCGGTGCTGGGGGCGGTTTTGCGCCCAGTCGTCGCCCCCAGGCGCCGAAATTGGCCCACTTTGCAGCCCAATTTCGGCGAATAAAGGGCCCATATGGGCGAGAATAGGCCCATATTCGGCGTAGTTTCGCCGTGTCTCGGCTTTCAATTATCAACACAATTATTTCTTATCACATATTTCATCACAGAAAAATCAAATACTTCAACAAAATAGTACAACAACAAATAGTTCAATACAAATTATATAGTTCAACAAATAAAAACTCGTATTTCATCACACGGCGTCCCCCTTGAGCCTCCATAGGTGCTCAATCAGATCTTTCTGCAGTTGATGATGCACCTGTGGGTCTTGGATCTCCTGACGCATACTGAGATAGGCAGTCCAACTTGCCGGTAGCTGGTGATCAACTTCGGCTAGAGGACCCTGCATGTAGTATGGTTCAGTGTCAAACACTAGGTCTTCTTGCTCGCTCTCGATGATCATGTTGTGCAAGATGACACAACAAGTCATAATCTCCCACATTTGATCTTTGGACCAGGTCTGAGCGGGGTACCGAACAACAGCAAATCGAGATTGGAGCACACCAAATGCCCGCTCGACATCCTTCCTACAAGCCTCCTGAAGCTTCGCAAACCAGGCGTTCTTGCCTCCTGCCACAGGGTTTGAGACCGTCTTCACAAATGTCGACCATCTCGGATAGATGCCGTCAGCTAGATAGTACCCCTTGTTGTATTGGTGCCCATTGATCTCGAAGTTCATCGGAGGAGAATGGCCCTCAACGAGCTTGGCAAAAAAGGAGAGCACTGCAGCACGTTGATGTCATTGTGAGTTCCTGGCATACCAAAGAAGGAGTGCCAAATCCAGAGGTCCTGTGTGGCTACCGCCTCAAGCACCACACTTCAACCGCCTTTGGCGCCTTTGTACATCCCCTGCCAACCAAATGTTCTTCCATTTCCAATGCATGCAGTCGATGCTTCCAAGCATCCCAGGAAATCCTCTTGCTGCATTCTGGGCTAGGATCCGAGCAGTGTCTTCCGCATTGGGTGTTCTCAAGTATTGTGGCCCAAACACTGCCACCACTACCCGACAGAACTTGTAGAAACACTCTATGCTGGTGGACTCGGCCATGCGCCCATAGTTGTCGAGTGAATCACTAGGAGCTCCATATGCAAGCATCCTCATCGCTGTCGTGCACTTCTGGATGGAGGTGAATCCAAGAGCGCCAGTGCAATCCATCTTGCACTTGAAGTAGTTGTCGAACTCCCGGATGGAATTCACAATCCTGAGGAAGAGCTTTCGGCTCATCCGATAACGGCGCCGAAATGTTATCTCGCCATGAAGTGGAGCATCGGCGAAGTAGTCGGAGTAGAGCATGCAGTAGCCTTGGAGACGATGCCGGTTCTTTGCTTTCACCCGCCCCGGCGCCGAGCCACCTCGCCGCGGCTTTTCATTGCTCGCCAGCAGCTGGGCGAGGGCGGCGAGCACCATGAGATGCTCTTCTTCCTGGACGTCGGTCGCGACTTCCTCCTCCAGCAGCGCGGCGAGCTCTTCCTCCTCATCCCAGTCCATCGCCGAGACAGGCAAAACGTCAAACACCTTGCGCTCGGTGGGCGTGTACCCGCCGTTAAACCGCGCCTCCGCGGCCGGAAACGGCGGCCGGAAACGCCCAGCTGCTGTGGGAGGGGCTGCCGCGGCGAAGCGCTGCTATTTTTCGGCGGGGAATGGCTATCTACCAGAGTAGGGCGGCGGCCGTCGCCGGGATATAGCTAGTGGTGGCCGAGGGCGCGGGGGGTGCGAGGCGAGTCGGGGGAAGAAAACCTTGACTTTTCCCCTATCGGTGTGGGCCAGGCATGCTTTTCCCTAGCGCCGGAGCCCCCAACTGCTCCCCAGCGCGGGGGGTTCGGCTTGTGACCGCCGGGCGGAAAAAAGGTCCGAACCAGTGATTTTCGGCGTCCTAGGGGCGCGACTGGGCCGTTTTTTCGGCGCCGGCGCCGAAAAAGTGGCCTGGGGGGGCCTGT